>NC_135237.1:227965129-228565129 GCF_051348905.1 Ranitomeya variabilis | reverse complement strand
TACACGCTACACGCTACACCCTACACGCTAAACGCTACAGCTTATACCCTACACTCTACACCGTACACCCTACACGCTACACTCTACACCCTACATGCTACAACCTACACCCTACACCCTACATGCTACACCCTACACTCTACACCCTACACCCTACACACTACACGCTACACCCTACACCCTATACGCTACACTCTACACGCTACACGCTACACGCTACACCCTACACGCAACACCCTACACCCTACACCCTACAAACTACACGCTACACCCTACACCCGACACGCTACACCCTACACGCTACACTCTACACGCTACACTCTACACCCTACACGCTACACTCTACACCCTACACTCTACACGCTACATGCTACACTCTACATTCTACACAATACACTCTACACGCTACACTCTACACCCTACACGCTACACTCTACACTCTACACCCTACTCTCTACACGCTACACGCTACACTCTATACCCTACACTCTACACGCTACACCCTACACCCTACAGGCTACACTCTGCACGCTACACGCTACACCCTACACCCTGCACGCTACACTCTGCACGCTACACGCTACACTCTACACCATACACGCTACACCCTACACTCTACACCCTACACGCTATACCCGACACACTACACCCTACATGCTTCACCCTACACGCTACACTCTACACTCTACACCCTACACCCTACAAGCTACATGCTACAACCTACACGCTACACTCTACACCCTACACTCTACACGCTACACACTACACGCTACACGCTACACCCTACACGCTACACGCTACACCCTACACGCTACACGTTACACTCTACACCCTACACGCTACACTCTACACCCTACACCCTACACGCTACACGCTACACCCTACACCCTACACGCTACAATCTACACCCTACACCCTACACGCTACACGCTACACCCTACACTCTACACCCTACACCCTACACGCTACACACTATACTCTACACCCTACACGCTACACTCTACACTCTACACGCTACACTCTACACCCTACACGCAACACGCTACACTCTACACCCTACACGCTACACTCTGCACGCTACACGCTACACCCTACACGCTACACTCTACACGCTACACTCTACACCATACACGCTACACCCTACACTCTACACCCTACACCCTACACGCTATACCCGACACCCTACACCCTGCATGCTTCACACTACACGCTACACTCTACACTATACACCCTACACCCTACACGCTACATGCTACACCCTACACGCTACACTCTACACCCTACACCCTACACGCTACACACTACACGCTACACCCTACACGCTACACGCTACACCCTACACGCTACACGTTACACTCTACACCCTGCACCCTACACGATACACGCTACACCCTACACGCTACACGCTACACCCTACACACTACACGTTACACTCTACACCCTACACTCTACACCCTACACTCTACATGCTACACTCTACACCCTACACTCGGCACTCTACACCCTACATCCTACACACTACACGCTACACTCTACACCCTACACGCTACACGCTACACCCTACACCCTACACCCTACACGCTACAATCTACACGCTACACGCCACACCCTATACGCTAGACGCTACACTCTACACGATACACGCTACACCCTACACGCTACACCCTACATTCTACACCCTACACCCTACACGCTACACGCTACACGCTACACCCTACACGCTACACCCTACACTCTACACCCTACACCCTACACGCTACACCCTACACGCTACACGTTACACTCTACACCCTACACCCTACACTCTACACCCTACACCCTACTCTCTACACGCTATATTCTACACCCTACACGCTACACTCTACACCCTACACGCTACACGCTACACTCTACACCCTAGACGCTACACTCTATACCCTACACTCTACACGCTACACCCTACACCCTACACTCTACATGCTACACCCTACACCCTACACCCTACACTCTACATGCTACACGCTACACGCTACATGCTACACGCTACACCCTACACGCTACACGCTACACACTACACGCTACACCCTACACCCTACACCCTACACGCTACACGCTACACTCTACACCCTACACGCTACACCCTACACCCTACACGCTACACGCTACACTCTACACCCTACACGCTACACCCTACACTCTACACCCTACACGCTACACCCTACACTCTACACCCTACACGCTATACGCTACACTCTACACCCTGCACGCTACACGCTACACCCTACACGCTACACTCTACACCCTACACGCTACACCCTACACGCTACACTCTACACCCTACACGCTACACCCTACACTCTACACCCTACACCCTACACGCTACACGCTACACTCTAGACCCTACACGCTACACCCTACACTCCACACCCTACACCCTACATGCTACACGCTACACCCTACACGCTACACATTACACTCTAAACCCTACACTCTACATCCTATACCCTACACTCTACACCCTACACGCTACACTCTACACTCTACACCCTACACCCTACATGCTACACGCTACACGCTACACTCTACACCCTACACGCTACACGCTACACCCTACAAGCTAAACGCTACAAACTACACGCTACATATTACACTCTACACCCTAGCGTGTAGCGTGTAGGGTGTAGAGTGTAGCGTGTAGCATTTAGCGTGTAGGGTGTAGGGTGTAGAGTGTAGCATGTAGCGTGTAGGGTGTAGAGTGTAGCGTGTAGGGTGTAGAGTGTAGCATGTAGCGTGTAGGGTGTAGGGTGTAGAGTGTAGAGTGTAGCATGTAGCGTGTAGATTGTAGGGTGTACCGTGTAGGGTGTAGAGTGTAGCATGTAGGGTGTAGGGTGTAGAGTGAAGGGTGTAGCGTGTAGAGTGTAGCGTGTAGCGTGTAGCGTGTACGGTGTATGGTGTAGAGTGTAGGGTGTAGCGTGTAGCGTGTAGCTTGTAGGGTGTAGAGTGTAGCGTGTAGCGTGTAGGCTGTAGCGTGTAGGGTGTAGCATGTATCGTGTAGGGTGTAGAGTGTAGCATGTAGCGTGTAGAGTGTAGGGTGTAGCGTGTAGGGTGCAGAGTGTAGCGTGTAGGGTGTAGAGTGTAGCGTGTAGCGTGTAGCGGGTGTAGGGTGTGGAGTGTAGCGTGTAGCGTGTAGGGTGTCACTTTTTCCTCTGATGAAGACGCTTGAGTAGCGTCGATACGCGTGGGGTTCAGGGCTTCCTTTGTTTTTTTCCCGAGGGACAGGACTTGGGTAACTTATCTTTACAACTGCTATGGAATTACACCTATTTACTTCATGCATGGCCTGGCATTTTTCCAAGCCTTAGGACAATGGATCCTGATTCTTTGTATTTCCACAAGGTGTCTGTATGCATACGTTTATCCAAATAACTAGGATTTTGTAGTACTGCAGCATATCTATTTCCCTGATTACCTTTCTATAGGGGTCTGCTTTCATTTGCTTACCAACTGTGCGCACGCATGCTGTGTTGAACAAAATAGGATCCATGATGTATTTCTTCCAGATACTCGGCTGGAGTATATGTTTCCTGTCATAGTACTCAGGGGGTCACAGTTGGCAGTAAACAATAGGCTTCTTATATGTAGATTTGACTAAGATTGGTGTACCCGCATACCTAGCAATTTTTTCTCTCTGGTTATTTCTCCTGTCTCACATATGCTGTAAAGTATTAGCTTCCTTCATTCCCTCGGGTAAAATTACTTATGGCCTATTCAGCCATACTAGTGTTTTAAATGTTTTTTTATTTTTTTTTTGCCTGGTTCTGTTTGTGGATTACTATTTTTGTACAATAAAATTGACTATTTAACGTGGATCCCATTGGTTTGCATATCCTTTTCTTTTTGTGTTTAGTGTGTAGTGTGTAGCTTAACCCTACACGCTACACACTACACGCTACACTCTACACCCTACACGCTACACCCTACACTCTACACCGTACACTCTACACGCTACACGCTACACTCTACACCCTACACCCTACACGCTACACGCTACACTCTACACCCTACACGCTACACGCTACACTCTACACGCTACACGCTACACTCTACACCCTACACTCTACACGCTACACGCTACACGCTACACCCTACACCCTACACGCTACACGCTACACACTACACGCTACACCCTACACCCTACACGCTACACACTACACTCTACACCCTACACGCTACACCCTACACCCTACACCCTACACGCTACACGCTACACTCTACACCCTACACGCTACACCCTACACTCTACACCCTACACGCTACACCCTACACTCTACACCCTACACGCTATACGCTACACTCTACACCCTGCACGCTACACGCTACACCCTACACGCTACACTCTACACCCTACACGCTACACCCTACACTCTACACCCTACACCCTACACGCTACACGCTACACTCTACACCCTACACGCTACACCCTACACTCCACACCCTACACCCTACATGCTACACGCTACACCCTACACGCTACACATTACACTCTAAACCCTACACTCTACATCCTACACCCTACACTCTACACCCTACACGCTACACTCTACACTCTACACCCTACACTCTACATGCTACACGCTACACGCTACACTCTACACCCCACACGCTACACGCTACACCCTACAAGCTAAACGCTACAAACTACACGCTACATATTACACTCTACACCCTAGCGTGTAGCGTGTAGGGTGTAGAGTGTAGCGTGTAGCATGTAGCGTGTAGGGTGTAGGGTGTAGAGTGTAGCATGTAGCGTGTAGGGTGTAGAGTGTAGCGTGTAGGGTGTAGAGTGTAGCGTGTAGGGTGTAGCGTGTAGGGTTTAGGGTGTAGGGTGTAGAGTGTAGGGTGTTGCGTGTAGGGTGTAGAGTGTAGCGTGTAGCGTGTAGGGTGTAGCGTGTAGAGTGTAGCGTGTAGCGTGTAGGGTGGAGGGTGTAGCGTGTAGGGTGTAGAGTGTAGCGTGTAGGGTGTAGAGTGTAGCGTGTAGCGTGCAGGGTATAGAGTGTAGCGTATAGCGTGTAGGGTGTAGGATGTAGAGTGTAGCGTGTAGGGTGTAGAGTGTAGCGTGTAGGGTGTAGCATGTAGCGTGTAGGGTGTAGAGTGTAGAGTGTAGCGTCTAGGGTGAAGCATGTAGGGTGTAGGGTGTCGGGTATAGCGTGTAGGGTGTAGGGTGTAGAGTGTAGGGTGTAGCGTGTATGGTGTAGAGTGTAGCGTGTAGCGTGTAGAGTGTAGCGTGTAGGGTGTAGAGTGTAGCGTGTAGCGTGCAGAGTGTAGCGTGTAGGGTGTAGAGTGTAACGTGTTGCGTGTAGGGTGTAGAGTGTAGCGTGTAGCGTGCAGAGTGTAGCGTGTAGGGTGTAGAGTGTAACGTGTTGCGTGTAGGGTGTAGAGTGTAGCGTGTAGCATGTAGAGTGTAGAGTGTAGCGTGTAGCGTGTAGAGTGTAGCGGGTAGGGTGTAGAGTGTAGCGAGTAGCGTGTAGGGTGTAGGGTGTAGAGTGTAGGGTGTAGCGTGTAGGGTGTAGAGTGTAGCGTGTAGGGTGTAGGGTGTAGCGTGTAGGGTGTAGAGTGTAGCGTGTAGGGTGTAGCGTGTAGCGTGTAGAGTGTAGCGTGTAGGGTGTAGAGTGTAGCGTGTAGGGTGTAGCGTGTTGCGTGTAGCATGTAGAGTGTAGCGTGTAGGGTGTAGAGTGTAGCGTGTAGGGTGTATCGTGTAGCGTGTAGCGTGCAGGGTGTAGAGTGTAGCGTATAGCGTGTAGGGTGTAGAGTGTAGGGTGTAGCATGTAGCGTGTAGAGTGTAGCGTGTAGGGTGTAGGGTGTAGCGTGTAGCGTTTACCGTGTAGCGTATAGAGTGCAGCGTGTAGGGTGTAGAGTGTAGCGTGTAGTGTGTAGCGTGTAGGGTGTAGGGTGTAGCGTGTAGGGTGTAGAGTGTAGCGAGTAGCGTGTAGGGTGTAGGGTGTAGAGTGTAGGGTGTAGCGTGTAGGGTGTAGAGTGTAGCGTGTAGGGTGTAGGGTGTAGCGTGTAGGGTGTAGAGTGTAGCGTGTAGGGTGTAGCGTGTAGCGTGTAGAGTGTAGCGTGTAGGGTGTAGAGTGTAGCGTGTAGGGTGTAGCGTGTAGGGTGTAGAGTGTAGCGTGTAGGGTGTAGCGTGTAGCGTGTAGAGTGTAGCGTGTAGGGTGTATAGTGTAGCGTGTTGCGTGTAGGGTGTAGCGTGTAGGGTGTAGAGTATAGTGTGTAGCGTGTAGGGTGTAGGTTGTAGAGTGTAGGGTGTAGCGTGTAGCGTGTAGGGTGTAGGGTGTAGATTGTAGCGTGTAGGGTGTAGGGTGTAGCGTGTAGCGTGTAGGGTGCAGGGTGTAGAGTGTAGCGTGTAGCGTGTAGGGTGTAGGGTGTAGAGTGTAGAGTGTAGGGTGTAGAGTGTAGCGTGTAGAGTGTAGGGTGTAGAGAGTAGGGTGTAGCGTGTATGGTGTAGGGTGTAGCGTGTAGAATGCAGAGTGTAGCGTGTAGGGTGTAGAGTATAGCGTGTAGCGTGTAGGGTGTAGGGTGTAGAGTGTAGAGTGTAGCGTGTAGCGTGCAGAGTGTAGCGTGCAGGGTGTAGGGTGTAGCGTGTAGAGTGTAGCGTGTAGCGTGTAGCGTGTAGAGTGTAGCGTGTAGGGTGTAGAGTATAGCGTGTAGCGTGTAGGGTGTAGGGTGTAGAGTGTAGAGTGTAGCGTGTAGCGTGCAGAGTGTAGCGTGCAGGGTGTAGGGTGTAGCGTGTAGAATGCAGAGTGTAGCCTGTAGGGTGTAGAGTGTAGCGTGTTGCATGTAGGGTGTAGAGTGTAGCGTGTTGCGTGTAGGGTGTAGCGTGTAGGGTGTAGAGTATAGTGTGTAGCGTGTAGGGTGTAGGGTGTAGAGTGTAGGGTGTAGCGTGTAGCGTGTAGGGTGTAGGGTGTAGATTGTAGCGTGTAGGGTGTAGGGTGTAGCGTGTAGTGTGTAGGGTGTAGGGTGTAGAGTGTAGAGTGTAGCATGTAGGGTGTAGGGTGTAGAGTGTAGAGTGTAGGGTGTAGAGTGTAGGGTGTAGAGTGTAACGTGTAGCGTGTATTGTGTAGCGTGTAGCATGTAGGGTGTAGCGTGTAGCGTGTAGGGTGCAGGGTGTAGAGTGTAGCGTGTAGGGTGTAGAGTGTAACGTGTAGCGTGTAGGGTGTAGCGTGTAGCGTGTAGGGTGTAGGGTGTAGAGTGTAACGTGTAGCGTGTAGGGTGTAGCGTGTAGGGTGTAGCGTGTAGTGTGTAGCGTGTAGAGTGTAGGGTGTAGAGTGTAGCGTGTAGGTTGTAGCATGTAGCGTGTAGGGTGTAGGGTGTAGAGTGTAGAGTGTAGCGTGTAGGGTGAAGCATGTAGGGTGTAGGGTGTCGGGTATAGCGTGTAGGGTGTAGGGTGTAGAGTGTAGTGTGTAGCGTGTATGGTGTAGAGTGTAGCGTGTAGCGTGCAGAGTGTAGCGTGCAGGGTGTAGGGTGTAGCGTGTAGAATGCAGAGTGTAGCGTGTAGGGTGTAGAGTGTAGCGTGTTGCGTGTAGGGTTTAGAGTGTAGCGTGTAGCGTGTAGAGTGTAGCGTGTAGCGTGTAGAGTGTAGGGTGTAGCGTGTGGGGTGTAGAGTGTAGGGTGTAGCGTGTAGGGTGTAGGGTGTAGCGTGTAGCGTGTAGCGTGTAGGGTGTAGGGTGTAGCGTGTGGGGTGTAGATTGTAGCATGTAGCGTGTAGGGTGTAGCGTGTAGCATGTATCGTGTAGCGTGTAGCATGTAGAGTGTAGGGTGTAGGGTGTAGGGTGTAGCATGTAGAGTGTAGGGTGTAGGGTGTAGCGTGTAGCGTGTAGGGTGTAGAGTGTAGCGTGTAGAGTGTATTGTGTAGAATGTAGAGTGTAGCATGTAGCGTGTAGAGTGTAGGGTGTAGAGTGTAGCGTGTAGGGTGTAGAGTGTAGCGAGTAGAGTGTATCGTGTAGGGTGTAGCGTGTCGGGTGTAGGGTGTAGGGTGTAGCGTGTAGTTTGTAGGGTGCAGGGTGTAGGGTGTTGCGTGTAGGGTGTAGAGTGTAGCGTGTAGCGTGTAGAGTGTAGGGTGTAGCGTGTAGTGTGTAGGGTGTAGGGTGTAGAGTGTAGGGTGTAGCATGTAGGGTGTAGGGTGTAGGGTGTAGCATGTAGGGTGTAGAGTGTAGCGTGTAGGGTGTACGGTGTAGAGTGTAGGGTATAAGCTGTAGCGTTTAGCGTGTAGGGTGTAGCGTGTAGCGTGTAGGGTGTAGAGTGTAGCGTGTAGGGTGTAGAGTATAGCATGTAGAGAGTAGGGTGTAGGGTGTAGAGTGTAACGTGTAGCGTGTAGGGTGTAGCGTGTAGCGTGTAGGGTGTAGCGTGTAGGGTGTAGAGTGTAGGGTGTAGGGTGTAGCGTGTAGCGTGTAGCGTGTAGGGTGTAGAGTGTATGTAGTTTGTAGCGTTTAGCTTGTAGGGTGTAGCGTGTAGCGTGTGGGGTGTAGAGTGTAGCGTGTAGCGTGTAGCATGTAGGGTGTAGGGTGTAGAGTGTAGAGTGTAGCGTGTAGGGTGTAGAGTGTAGGGTGTAGGATGTAGAGTGTAAGGTTTAGAGTGTAATGTGTAGCGTGTAGGGTGTAGCGTGTAGCATGTAAGGTGTAGGGTGTGGAGTGTAGGGTGTAGCGTGTAAGGTGTAGAGTGTAGCGTGTAGCGTGTAGGGTGTAGGGTGTAGAGTGTAGGGTGTAGCGTGTAGGGTGTAGGGTGTAGAGTGTAGCGTGTAGGGTGTAGCGTGTAGCGTGCAGGGTGTAGAGTGTAGCGTAGAGCGTGTAGGGTGTGTGGTGTAGAGTGTAGGGTGTAGCGTGTAGAGTGTAGCGTGTAGCGTGTAGGGTGTAGGGTGTGCAGTGTAGGGTGTAGGGTGTAGCGTGTAGAGTGTAGGGTGTAGCATGTAGGGTGTAGGGTGTAGGGTGTAGCGTGTAGTGTGTAGAGTGTAGCGTGTAGGGTGTAGCGTGTAGGGTGTAGAGTGTAGGGTGTAGCGTGTAGGGTGTAGCGTGTAGCGTGTAGCGTGTAGTGTGTAGGGTGTAGAGTGTAGGGTGTAGCATGTAGGGTGTAGCGTTAGCGTGTAGCGTGTAGCGTGTAGGGTGTAGGGTGTAGAGTGTAGGGTGTAGCGTGTAGTGTGTAGCGTGTATCGTGTATCGTGTAGAGTGTAGCGTCTAGCGTGTAGCGTATAGTGTGTAGGGTGTAGAGTGTAGCGTGTAGAGAGTAGGGTGTAGGGTGTAGAGTGTAGGGTGTAGGGTGTAGAGTGTAACATGTAGCGTGTAGGGTGTAGCGTGTAGGGTGTAGAGTGTAGGGTGTAGCGTGTAGGGTGTAGCGTGTAGCGTGTAGCGTGTAGTGTGTAGGGTGTAGAGTGTAGGGTGTAGCATGTAGGGTGTAGCGTTAGCGTGTAGCGTGTAGCGTGTAGGGTGTAGGGTGTAGAGTGTAGGGTGTAGCGTGTAGTGTGTAGCGTGTATCGTGTATCGTGTAGAGTGTAGCGTCTAGCGTGTAGCGTATAGTGTGTAGCGTGTAGCGTGTAGATTGTAGCGTGTAGGGTGTAGGGTGTAGCGTGTAGCGTGTAGGGTGTAGGGTGTAGGGTGTACCGTGTAGGGTGTAGCGTGTAGCGTGTAGCGTGTAGAGTGTAGCATGTAGGGTGTAGCAAGTAGCGTGTATTGTGTAGGGTGTAGAGTGTAGCATGTAGCGTGTAGAGTGTAGGGTGTAGCGTGTAGGGTGTAGAGTGTAGCGTGTAGGGTGTAGAGTGTAGCGTGTAGCGTGTAGCGTGTAGGGTGTAGGGTGTAGAGTGTAGCGTGTAGCGTGTAGGGTGTCACTTTTTCCCCTGATGAAGACGCTTGAGTAGCGTCGATACGCGTGGGGTTCAGGGCTTCCTTTGTTTTAATCCCGAGGGACAGGACTTGGGTAACTTATCTTTACAACTGCTATGGAATTACACCTATTTACTTCATGCATGGCCTGGCATTTTTCCTTTTCAAAGGAACTTTATTAAATTTTGTATTTAACCGGGAAGGGTAAACAAGGGAGGGAAGGATGGGAGGGAGGGATATGAGGATAGGGAAAGACCCCTATACAATAGGGGAGACAAGCAGACATTTAGATCAGTAGAATTTCACATGATAAATGTGGCTTAAAAGTAATACTTTAGAATGGGTTAAGTAAAATATGCGTAGAATAACGGATGATTATGTCAACTTTAAAGGTGCAGTAGGCTATGAAATAACTAAGTTAGTTTAGGCCAGCAGCTAAATTTGTAACTAAAACTGCATAATAAAAGGAGTAACATCGCTTAATAAATCTTGAAAAAATTTGGTAACCAAAGTTTGAGTAGCTGAGGGAAAAAAATGAAAGCCTGTCAAGGTAGGACCATCATTGATGGTCCACAGACTTATTGGGCAACAAGTTCGGTTCAATCACATGTTGTGATCTGGACTATACAAAGAGAAGAGAAACATTCAAGGGTTTAGTTTGGGTTTGAAAGTAGGGTCAGAAGAAGACCCGGGATGTCCTATACCCGCACGGTTTAGAAAGTCCATCGCCTCTGCTGGAGAAGTAAAAGTACGCCATTTTGCCGCGAAGAGGAATCTTAGACTAGAGAACTGGTGCCAGTTGTATTGCATTCCAGCCTGTTGCAGTCTATTGGTGGCGAACTGAAACAGTTTACGTTTTTGCATAGTGTCCTTGCATAGATCCCTGTACAAGGACAAGTGTCCATACTGAGACGAGAGAAACCTTGGCTCCCTTGCGGCGACTAGCAGCGAGTCTCTTAGCCAATTGGGGTATAATGAGACGATGACATCCGCGGCAGTATTAGGCGGGAGAAAGGGAGGTCTCCGTATCCTAAATGCTTTCACTATTAGGTTTTTACCTTTAGTCTCGGGGAGCATGTAAGATATCATGGATGAAATATATTTTTCTAACTGAAGTTTCCCCACCGATTCCGGGATACCACGGACTTTCAAGTTGTTTTTTCTTTTGTAATTTTCAAAATCAGTTAATTTGGCCCTGAAGGAGTCTATATCTTTTTTTAGATTGACCAGGGGATCTGGACGTGCAGGCTCGCCCTCCGCATTATTACAAAACGCCAACCTTTGGTGTTTGCTTGGAGAGGATTTATTCGGGATGTTGGGGGAATTATCAGAGGTCGTGCTGACGTTAGAGAATGGGGCACCATCAATTTGCGAAAAAACTTCTCTGAATAGATTTTTGAATATTTTTTCAGATGACCTAGTTCCCTTTAGCTCCATAGATGACAGAAGAGCCTTACACAGGTTAACCATGAATTTCATAGAGGGATACTCGTCAGAGGCCACAATTTTATCAATCGGGGAGTAATTAGGGACCTCAGTACAAGGCTGCTCCTGCTCCATGACGCTCACATCTGAGGTTATTGATATGTCATCTGAACCACTTAAGTCTTCCATATCACTGGACTCCTCTGAGCACCCCTCTAAATCTGTTAACCCCTCATTGTCACAGTCATCCATAAGATCATTATAATCACGGTCAGAGGAAGCTGAAGAAACTGTGTGATTGTCTGATTGTGCACCCCTCTCTACCAAAGATGTCATAGAAAGGTCAGGGGTCAAGAAAGGGTTATCAGAGTGAAGCTGTTCTTTGAGTTTCTCTTCAAGCCCTGTGGCGATAGATTTAATAAATGATTTGGGCAGCAAAGCAGTAATTTCTGCTTGTAATCTGCTTGTATTTCCACAAGGCGTCTGTATGCATACATTTATCCAAATAACTAGGATTTTGTAGTACTGCAAGCATATCTATTTCCCTGATTACCTTTCTATAGGGGTCTGCTTTCATTTGCTTACCAACTGTGCGCACGCATGCTGTGTTGAACAAAATAGGATCCATGATGTATTTCTTCCAGATACTAGGCTGGAGTATATGTTTCCTGTCATAGTACTCAGGGGGTCACAGTTGGCAGTAAACAATAGGCTTCTTATATGTAGATTTGACTAAGATTGGTGTACCCGCATAACTAGCAATTTTTTCTCTCTGGTTATTTCTCCTGTCTCACATATGCTGTAAAGTATTAGCTTCCTTCATTCCCTCGGGTAAAATTACTTATGGCCTATTCAGCCATACTAGTGTTTTAAATGTTTTTAAATGTATGTTTTGCCTGGTTCTGTTTGTGGATTACTATTTTTGTACAATAAAATTGACTATTTAACGTTGATCCCATTGGTTTGCATATCCTTTTCTTTTTGTGTTTAGTGTGTAGCGTGTAGCTTAACCCTACACGCTACACGCTACACCCTACACTCTACACCGTACACTCTACACGCTACACGCTACACTCTACACCCTACACCCTACACGCTACACGCTACACTCTACACCCTACACGCTACACGCTACACTCTACACGCTACACGCTACACTCTACACCCTACACTCTACACGCTACACGCTACACGCTACACCCTACACTCTACACGCTACACGCTACACTCTACACGCTACATGCTACACTCTACACTCTACACCCTACACCCTACACGCGAAACGCTATACTCTACACCCTACACGCTACACTCTACACGCTACACGCTACACTCTACACTCTACACGCTACACGCTACACTCTACACCCTACACGCAACACGCTACACTCTACACCCTACACGCTACACTCTGCACGCTACACGCTACACCCTACACGCTACACTCTGCACGCTACACGCTACACTCTACACCATACACGCTACACCCTACACTCTACACCCTACACTCTACACCCTACACCCTACACGCTATACCCGACACCCTACACGCTACATGCTACACCCTACACGCTACACTCTACACCCTACACTCTACACGCTACACACTACACGCTACACGCTACACCCTACACGCTACACGCTACACCCTACACGCTACACGTTACACTCTACACCCTACACCCTACACGGTACACGCTACACCCTACACGCTACACGTTACACTCTACACCCTACACGCTACACTCTACAACCTGCACCCTACACGCTACACGCTACACCCTACATGCTACACGCTACACCCTACACGCTACACGTTACACTCTACACCCTACAATCTACACCCTACACTCTACACGCTACACTCTACACCCTACACTCTACACTCTACACCCTACACCCTACACGCTACACGCTACACTCTACACCCTACACCCTACACGCTACACGCTACACACTACACCCTACACGCTACAATCTACACCCTACACGCTACACGCTACACCCTACACCCTACACTCTACACCCTACACGCTACACGCTACACCCTGCACGCTACACGTTACACTCTACACCCTACACCCTACACCCTACTCTCTACATGCTATATTCTACACCCTACACCCTACACTCTACACTCTACACCCTACACGCTACACGCTACACCCTACACGCTAAACGCTACAGCTTATACCCTACACTCTACACCGTACACCCTACACGCTACACTCTACACCCTACATGCTACACCCTACACCCTACACCCTACATGCTACACCCTACACTCTACACCCTACACCGTACACACTACACGCTACACCCTACACGCTACACTCTACACGCTACACTCTACACCCCTACACGCAACGCCCTACACCCTACAAACTACACGCTACACCCTACACCCTACACCCGACACGCTACACCCTACACGCTACACTCTACACTCTACACGCTACACTCTACACCCTACACGCTACACTCTACACCCTACACTCTACACGCTACATGCTACACTCTACATTCTACACAATACACTCTACACGCTACACTCTACACCCTACACGCTACACTCTACACACTACACCCTACTCTCTACACGCTACACGCTACACTCTATACCCTACACTCTACACGCTACACCCTACACCCTACACTCTACATGCTACACCCTACACCCTACACTCTACATGCTACACGCTTCACGATACATGCTACACGCTACACCCTACACGCTACACGCTACACTCTACACACTACACGCTAAACCCTACAGCCTACACCCTACACGCTACACGCTACACTCTACACCCTACACGCTACACCCTACACCCTACACGCTACACGCTACACTCTACACCCTACACGCTACACCCTACACTCTACACTCTACACACTACACGCTACACTCTACACCCTACACCCTACACGCTACACGCTATACTCTACACCCTACACGCTACACTCTACACGCTACACGCTACACTCTACACGCTACACGCTACACTCTACACCCTACACGCAACACACTACACTCTACACCCTACACGCTACACTCTGCACGCTACACGCTACACCCTACACCCTGCACGCTACACTCTGCACGCTACACGCTACACTCTACACCATACACGCTACACCCGACACCCTACACCCTACATGCTTCACCCTACACGCTACACTCTACACTCTACACCCTACACCCTACACGCTACATGCTACACCCTACACGCTACACTCTACACCCTACACTCTACACGCTACACACTACACGCTACACGCTACACCCTACACGCTACACGCTACACCCTACACGCTACACGTTACACTCTACACCCTACACCCTACACGCTACACGCTACACCCTACATGCTACACGCTACACTCTACACCCTGCACCCTACACGCTACAATCTACACCCTACACCCTACACGCTACACGCTACACGCTACACCCTACACCCTACACTCTACACCCTACACCCTACACGCTACACGCTACACCCTACACGCTACACGTTACACTCTACACCCTACACCCTACACCCTACTCTCTACATGCTATACTCTACACCCTACACGCTACACTCTACACCTTACACGCTACACGCTACACCCTACACGCTAAACGCTACAGCTTATACCCTACACTCTACACCGTACACCCTACACGCTACACTCTACACCCTACATGCTACAACCTACACCCTACACCCTACATGCTACACCCTACACTCTACACCCTACACCCTACACACTACACGCTACACCCTACACCCTATACGCTACACTCTACACGCTACACGCTACACGCTACACCCTACACGCAACACCCTACACCCTACACCCTACAAACTACACGCTACACCCTACACCCGACACGCTACACCCTACACGCTACACTCTACACGCTACACTCTACACCCTACACGCTACACTCTACACCCTACACTCTACACGCTACATGCTACACTCTACATTCTACACAATACACTCTACACGCTACACTCTACACCCTACACGCTACACTCTACACTCTACACCCTACTCTCTACACGCTACACGCTACACTCTATACCCTACACTCTACACGCTACACCCTACACCCTACAGGCTACACTCTGAACGCTACACGCTACACCCTACACCCTGCACGCTACACTCTGCACGCTACACGCTACACTCTACACCATACACGCTACACCCTACACTCTACACCCTACACGCTATACCCGACACACTACACCCTACATGCTTCACCCTACACGCTACACTCTACACTCTACACCCTACACCCTACAAGCTACATGCTACAACCTACACGCTACACTCTACACCCTACACTCTACACGCTACACACTACACGCTACACGCTACACCCTACACGCTACACGCTACACCCTACACGCTACACGTTACACTCTACACCCTACACGCTACACTCTTACACCCTGCACCCTACACGCTACACGCTACACCCTACATGCTACACGCTACACAATACAAGCTACACGTTACACTCTACACCCTACACTCTACACCCTACACTCTACACGCTACACTCTACACCCTACACTCTACACTCTACACCCTACACCCTACACGCTACACGCTACACTCTACACCCTACACCCTACACGCTACACCCTACACCCTACACGCTACAATCTACACCCTACACCCTACACGCTACACGCTACACCCTACACTCTACACCCTACACCCTACACGCTACACACTATACTCTACACCCTACACGCTACACTCTACACTCTACACGCTACACTCTACACCCTACACGCAACACGCTACACTCTACACCCTACACGCTACACTCTGCACGCTACACGCTACACCCTACACCCTACACGCTACACTCTACACGCTACACTCTACACCATACACGCTACACCCTACACTCTACACCCTACACCCTACACGCTATACCCGACACCCTACACCCTGCATGCTTCACACTACACGCTACACTCTACACTATACACCCTACACCCTACACGCTACATGCTACACCCTACACGCTACACTCTACACCCTACACCCTACACGCTACACACTACACGCTACACCCTACACGCTACACGCTACACCCTACACGCTACACGTTACACTCTACACCCTGCACCCTACACGATACACGCTACACCCTACACGCTACACGCTACACCCTACACACTACACGTTACACTCTACACCCTACACTCTACACCCTACACTCTACACGCTACACTCTACACCCTACACTCGGCACTCTACACCCTAAACCCTACACACTACACGCTACACTCTACACCCTACACGCTACACGCTACACCCTACACCCTACACCCTACACGCTACAATCTACACGCTACACGCCACACCCTATACGCTAGACGCTACACTCTACACGATACACGCTACACCCTACACGCTACACCCTACATTCTACACCCTACACCCTACACGCTACACGCTACACGCTACACCCTACACGCTACACCCTACACTCTACACCCTACACCCTACACGCTACACCCTACACGCTACACGTTACACTCTACACCCTACACCCTACACTCTACACCCTACACCCTACTCTCTACACGCTATATTCTACACCCTACACGCTACACTCTACACCCTACACGCTACCCGCTACACTCTACACCCTAGACACTACACTCTATACCCTACACTCTACACGCTACACCCTACACCCTACACTCTACATGCTACACCCTACACCCTACACCCTACACTCTACATGCTACACGCTACACGCTACATGCTACACGCTACACCCTACACGCTACACGCTACACACTACACGCTACACCCTACACCCTACACCCTACACGCTACACGCTACACTCTACACCCTACACGCTACACCCTACACCCTACACGCTACACGCTACACTCTACACCCTACACGCTACACCCTACACTCTACACCCTACACGCTACACCCTACACTCTACACCCTACACGCTATACGCTACACTCTACACCCTGCACGCTACACGCTACACCCTACACGCTACACTCTACACCCTACACGCTACACCCTACACGCTACACTCTACACCCTACACGCTACACCCTACACTCTACACCCTACACCCTACACGCTACACGCTACACTCTAGACCCTACACGCTACACCCTACACTCCACACCCTACACCCTACATGCTACACGCTACACCCTACACGCTACACATTACACTCTAAACCCTACACTCTACATCCTATACCCTACACTCTACACCCTACACGCTACACTCTACACTCTACACCCTACACCCTACATGCTACACGCTACACGCTACACTCTACACCCTACACGCTACACGCTACACCCTACAAGCTAAACGCTACAAACTACACGCTACATATTACACTCTACACCCTAGCGTGTAGCGTGTAGGGTGTAGAGTGTAGCGTGTAGCATTTAGCGTGTAGGGTGTAGGGTGTAGAGTGTAGCATGTAGCGTGTAGGGTGTAGAGTGTAGCGTGTAGGGTGTAGAGTGTAGCATGTAGCGTGTAGGGTGTAGGGTGTAGAGTGTAGAGTGTAGCATGTAGCGTGTAGATTGTAGGGTGTACCGTGTAGGGTGTAGAGTGTAGCATGTAGGGTGTAGGGTGTAGAGTGAAGGGTGTAGCGTGTAGAGTGTAGCGTGTAGCGTGTACGGTGTATGGTGTAGAGTGTAGGGTGTAGCGTGTAGCGTGTAGCTTGTAGGGTGTAGAGTGTAGCGTGTAGCGTGTAGGCTGTAGCGTGTAGGGTGTAGCATGTATCGTGTAGGGTGTAGAGTGTAGCATGTAGCGTGTAGAGTGTAGGGTGTAGCGTGTAGGGTGCAGAGTGTAGCGTGTAGGGTGTAGAGTGTAGCGTGTAGCGTGTAGCGGGTGTAGGGTGTGGAGTGTAGCGTGTAGCGTGTAGGGTGTCACTTTTTCCTCTGATGAAGACGCTTGAGTAGCGTCGATACGCGTGGGGTTCAGGGCTTCCTTTGTTTTTTTCCCGAGGGACAGGACTTGGGTAACTTATCTTTACAACTGCTATGGAATTACACCTATTTACTTCATGCATGGCCTGGCATTTTTCCAAGCCTTAGGACAATGGATCCTGATTCTTTGTATTTCCACAAGGTGTCTGTATGCATACGTTTATCCAAATAACTAGGATTTTGTAGTACTGCAGCATATCTATTTCCCTGATTACCTTTCTATAGGGGTCTGCTTTCATTTGCTTACCAACTGTGCGCACGCATGCTGTGTTGAACAAAATAGGATCCATGATGTATTTCTTCCAGATACTAGGCTGGAGTATATGTTTCCTGTCATAGTACTCAGGGGGTCACAGTTGGCAGTAAACAATAGGCTTCTTATATGTAGATTTGACTAAGATTGGTGTACCCGCATACCTAGCAATTTTTTCTCTCTGGTTATTTCTCCTGTCTCACATATGCTGTAAAGTATTAGCTTCCTTCATTCCCTCGGGTAAAATTACTTATGGCCTATTCAGCCATACTAGTGTTTTAAATGTTTTTTTATTTTTTTTTTGCCTGGTTCTGTTTGTGGATTACTATTTTTGTACAATAAAATTGACTATTTAACGTGGATCCCATTGGTTTGCATATCCTTTTCTTTTTGTGTTTAGTGTGTAGTGTGTAGCTTAACCCTACACGCTACACACTACACGCTACACTCTACACCCTACACGCTACACCCTACACTCTACACCGTACACTCTACACGCTACACGCTACACTCTACACCCTACACCCTACACGCTACACGCTACACTCTACACCCTACACGCTACACGCTACACTCTACACGCTACACGCTACACTCTACACCCTACACTCTACACGCTACACGCTACACGCTACACCCTACACTCTACACGCTACACGCTACACTCTACACGCTACACGCTACATGCTACACTCTACACTCTACACCCTACACCCTACACGCTACACGCTATACTCTACACCCTACACGCTACACTCTACACGCTACACGCTACACTCTACACTCTACACGCTACACGCTACACTCTACACCCTACACGCAACACGCTACACTCTACACCCTACACGCTACACTCTACACCCTGCACCCTACACGCTACACGCTACATCCTACATGCTACACGCTACACAATACACGCTACACGTTACACTCTTCAACCTACACTCTACACCCTACACTCTACACGCTACACTCTACACCCTACACTCTACACTCTACACCCTACACCCTACACGCTACACGCTACACTCTACACCCTACACCCTACATGCTACACGCTACACCCTACACCCAACACGCTACAATCTACACCCTACACCCTACACGCTACACCCTACACTCTACACCCTACACCCTACACGCTACACACTATACTCTACACCCTACACGCTACACCCTACACGCAACACGCTACACTCTACACCCTACACGCTACACTCTGCACGCTACACGCTACACCCTACACCCTACACGCTACACTCTACACGCTACACTCTACACCATACATGCTACACCCTACACTCTACACCCTACACCCTACATGCTATACCCGACACCCTACACCCTGCATGCTTCACCCTACACGCTACAATCTACACCCTACACCCTACACGCTACATGCTACACCCTACACGCTACACTCTACACCCTACACCCTACACGCTACACACTACACGCTACACGCTACACCCTACACACTACACGTTACACTCTACACCCTACACTCTGCACTCTACACCCTACACCCTACACGCTACACGCTACAATCTACACCCTACACGCTACACGCTACACCCTACACCCTACACCCTACACGCTACAATCTACACGCTACACGCTACACCCTATACGCTAGACGCTACACTCTACACGCTACACTCTACACGCTACACCCTACACACTACACCCTACACTCTACACCCTACACCCTACACGCTACACGCTACACGCTACACCCTACACGCTACACCCTACACTCTACACCCTACACCCTACACGCTACACGCTACACCCTACACGCTACACGTTACACTCTACACCCTACACCCTACACTCTACACCCTACACCCTACTCTCTACACGCTATATTCTACACCCTACACGCTACACTCTACACCCTACACGCTACACGCTACACTCTACACCCTAGACGCTACACTCTATACCCTACACTCTACACGCTACACCCTACACCCTACACTCTACATGCTACACCCTACACCCTACACTCTACATGCTACACGCTACACGCTACATGCTACACGCTACACCCTACACGCTACACGCTACACACTACACGCTACACCCTACACCCTACACGCTACACACTACACTCTACACCCTACACGCTACACCCTACACCCTACACCCTACACGCTACACGCTACACTCTACACCCTACACGCTACACCCTACACTCTACACCCTACACTCTACACCCTACACTCTACACCCTACACGCTATACGCTACACTCTACACCCTGCACGCTACACGCTACACCCTACACGCTACACTCTACACCCTACACGCTACACCCTACACTCTACACCCTACACCCTACACGCTACACGCTACACTCTACACCCTACACGCTACACCCTACACTCCACACCCTACACCCTACATGCTACACGCTACACCCTACACGCTACACATTACACTCTAAACCCTACACTCTACATCCTACACCCTACACTCTACACCCTACACGCTACACTCTACACTCTACACCCTACACTCTACATGCTACACGCTACACGCTACACTCTACACCCCACACGCTACACGCTACACCCTACAAGCTAAACGCTACAAACTACACGCTACATATTACACTCTACACCCTAGCGTGTAGCGTGTAGGGTGTAGAGTGTAGCGTGTAGCATGTAGCGTGTAGGGTGTAGGGTGTAGAGTGTAGCATGTAGCGTGTAGGGTGTAGAGTGTAGCGTGTAGGGTGTAGAGTGTAGCGTGTAGGGTGTAGCGTGTAGGGTTTAGGGTGTAGGGTGTAGAGTGTAGGGTGTTGCGTGTAGGGTGTAGAGTGTAGCGTGTAGCGTGTAGGGTGTAGCGTGTAGAGTGTAGCGTGTAGCGTGTAGGGTGGAGGGTGTAGCGTGTAGGGTGTAGAGTGTAGCGTGTAGGGTGTAGAGTGTAGCGTGTAGCGTGCAGGGTATAGAGTGTAGCGTATAGCGTGTAGGGTGTAGGATGTAGAGTGTAGCGTGTAGGGTGTAGAGTGTAGCGTGTAGGGTGTAGCATGTAGCGTGTAGGGTGTAGAGTGTAGAGTGTAGCGTGTAGGGTGAAGCATGTAGGGTGTAGGGTGTCGGGTATAGCGTGTAGGGTGTAGGGTGTAGAGTGTAGGGTGTAGCGTGTATGGTGTAGAGTGTAGCGTGTAGCGTGTAGAGTGTAGCGTGTAGGGTGTAGAGTGTAGCGTGTAGCGTGCAGAGTGTAGCGTGTAGGGTGTAGAGTGTAACGTGTTGCGTGTAGGGTGTAGAGTGTAGCGTGTAGCGTGCAGAGTGTAGCGTGTAGGGTGTAGAGTGTAACGTGTTGCGTGTAGGGTGTAGAGTGTAGCGTGTAGCATGTAGAGTGTAGAGTGTAGCGTGTAGCGTGTAGAGTGTAGCGGGTAGGGTGTAGAGTGTAGCGAGTAGCGTGTAGGGTGTAGGGTGTAGAGTGTAGGGTGTAGCGTGTAGGGTGTAGAGTGTAGCGTGTAGGGTGTAGGGTGTAGCGTGTAGGGTGTAGAGTGTAGCGTGTAGGGTGTAGCGTGTAGCGTGTAGAGTGTAGCGTGTAGGGTGTAGAGTGTAGCGTGTAGGGTGTAGCGTGTTGCGTGTAGCATGTAGAGTGTAGCGTGTAGGGTGTAGAGTGTAGCGTGTAGGGTGTATCGTGTAGCGTGTAGCGTGCAGGGTGTAGAGTGTAGCGTATAGCGTGTAGGGTGTAGAGTGTAGGGTGTAGCATGTAGCGTGTAGAGTGTAGCGTGTAGGGTGTAGGGTGTAGCGTGTAGCGTTTACCGTGTAGCGTATAGAGTGCAGCGTGTAGGGTGTAGAGTGTAGCGTGTAGTGTGTAGCGTGTAGGGTGTAGGGTGTAGCGTGTAGGGTGTAGAGTGTAGCGAGTAGCGTGTAGGGTGTAGGGTGTAGAGTGTAGGGTGTAGCGTGTAGGGTGTAGAGTGTAGCGTGTAGGGTGTAGGGTGTAGCGTGTAGGGTGTAGAGTGTAGCGTGTAGGGTGTAGCGTGTAGCGTGTAGAGTGTAGCGTGTAGGGTGTAGAGTGTAGCGTGTAGGGTGTAGCGTGTTGCGTGTAGCATGTAGAGTGTAGCGTGTAGGGTGTAGAGTGTAGCGTGTAGGGTGTATCGTGTAGCGTGTAGCGTGCATTGTGTAGAGTGTAGCGTATAGCGTGTAGGGTGTAGAGTGTAGGGTGTAGCATGTAGCGTGTAGAGTGTAGCGTGTAGGGTGTAGGGTGTAGCGTGTAGCGTTTACCGTGTAGCGTATAGAGTGCAGCGTGTAGGGTGTAGAGTGTAGCGTGTAGTGTGTAGCGTGTAGGGTGTAGGGTGTAGCGTGTAGGGTGTAGAGTGTAGCGTGTAGCGTGTAGAGTGTAGTGTGTAGGGTGTAGAGTGTAGCGTGTAGGGTGTAGAGTGTAGCGTGTAGCGTGTAGCGTGTAGCGTGTAGAGTGTAGGGTGTAGAGTGTAGGGTGTAGCGTGTAGGGTGTAGAGTGTAGCGTGTAGGGTGTAGGGTGTAGCGTGTAGGGTGTAGAGTGTAGCGTGTAGGGTGTAGCGTGTAGCGTGTAGCGTGTAGAGTGTAGCGTGTAGGGTGTAGGGTGTAGCGTGTAGGGTGTAGAGTGTAGCGTGTAGGGTGTAGCGTGTAGCGTGTAGAGTGTAGCGTGTAGGGTGTAGAGTGTAGCGTGTAGGGTGTAGCGTGTTGCGTGTAGCATGTAGAGTGTAGCGTGTAGGGTGTAGAGTGTAGCGTGTAGGGTGTATCGTGTAGCGTGTAGCGTGCAGGGTGTAGAGTGTAGCGTATAGCGTGTAGGGTGTAGAGTGTAGGGTGTAGCATGTAGCGTGTAGAGTGTAGCGTGTAGGGTGTAGGGTGTAGCGTGTAGCGTTTACCGTGTAGCGTATAGAGTGCAGCGTGTAGGGTGTAGAGTGTAGCGTGTAGTGTGTAGCGTGTAGGGTGTAGGGTGTAGCGTGTAGGGTGTAGAGTGTAGCGTGTAGCGTGTAGAGTGTAGTGTGTAGGGTGTAGAGTGTAGCGTGTAGGGTGTAGAGTGTAGCGTGTAGCGTGTAGCGTGTAGCGTGTAGAGTGTAGCGTGTAGGGTGTAGCGTGTAGAGTGTAGTGTGTGGCGTGCAGGGCATAGGTTGTTGCGTGTAGCGTGTAGGGTGTAGGGTGTAGAGTGTAGGGTGTAGCATGTAGGGTGTAGGGTGTAGGGTGTAGCGTGCAGCGTGTAGAGTGTAGCGTGTAGGGTGTACGGTGTAGAGAGTATGGTATAAGCTGTAGCGTTTAGCGTGTAGAGTGTAGCGTGTAGCGTGTAGCGTGTAGCGTGTAGCGTGTAGGGTGTAGAGTGTAGGGTGTGGAGTGTAGCGTGTAGGGTGTAGCGTGTAGGGTGTAGCATGTAGCGTGTAGCGTGTAGCATGTAGAGTAGGGTGTAGGGTGTAGGGTGTAGAGTGTAGTGTGTAGAGTGTAGAGTGTAGCGTGTAGAGTGTAAAGTGTAGCGTGTAGGGTGTAGCGTGTAGTGTGTAGCGTGTAGCGCGTAGCGTGTAGAGTGTAGGGTATAGAGTGTAGCGTGTAGAGAGTAGGGAGCAGAGTGTAGAGTGTAGCGTGCAGGGTGTAGGGTGTACAGTGTAGGGTGTAGCGTGTAGCGTGTAGAGTGTAGGGAGTAGGGTGTAGGGTGTAGCGTGTAGGGTGTAGAGTGTAGCGTGTAGCGTGTAGCGTGTAGGGTGTAGCGTGTAGCGTGTAGGGTGTAGCGTGTATCATGTACCGTGTAGCGTGTAGCATGTAGAGTAGGGTGTAGGGTGTAGAGTGTAGCGTGTAGGGTGTAGGGTGTAGAGTGTAGGGTGTAGCATGTAGGGTGTAGGGTGTAGGGTGTAGCGTGTAGGGTGTAGTGTAGCGTGTAGGGTGTACGGTGTAGAGTGTAGGGTATAAGCTGTAGCGTTTAGCGTGTAGAGTGTAGCGTGTAGCGTGTAGCGTGTAGGGTGTAGAGTGTAGGGTGTAGAGTGTAGCGTGTAGCGTGTAGCGTGTAGGGTGTAGGGTGAAGCGTGTAGGGTGTAGCATGTAGCGTGTAGCGTGTAGCATGTAGAGTAGGGTGTAGGGTGTAGGGTGTAGAGTGTAGTGTGTAGAGTGTGGAGTGTAGCGTGTAGAGTGTAAAGTGTAGCGTGTAGGGTGTAGCGTGTAGTGTGTAGCGTGTAGCGCGTAGCGTGTAGAGTGTAGGGTATAGACTGTAGCGTGTAGAGAGTAGGGAGCAGAGTGTAGAGTGTAGCGTGTAGGGTGTAGGGTGTACAGTGTAGGGTGTAGGGTGTAGCGTGTAGCGTGTAGAGTGTAGGGATAAGGGTGTAGATTGTAGCGTGTAGGGTGTAGGGTGTAGGGTGTACCGTGTAGGGTGTAGCGTGTAGCGTGTAGAGTGTAGCATGTAGGGTGTAGCAAGTAGCATGTATTGTGTAGGGTGTAGAGTGTAGCATGTAGCGTGTAGAGTGTAGGGTGTAGCGTGTAGGGTGTAGAGTGTAGCGTGTAGAGTGTAGAGTGTAGCGTGTAGCGTGTAGGGTGTCACTTTTTCCTCTGATGAAGACGCTTGAGTAGCGTCGATACGCGTGGGGTAAAGGGCTTCCTTTGTTTTTTTCCCGAGGGACAGGACTTGGGTAACTTATCTTTACAACTGCTATGGAATTACACCTATTTACTTCATGCATGGCCTGGCATTTTTCCAAGCCTTAGGACAATGGATCCTGATTCTTTGTATTTCATTTCAATTAGATTTTTATTGAGTTTAAACAAAGAAAACGAATAACAAAACATAACTGTATCTGTATAACTGTAGTAAATATTCTATAGCAGGTACAAGTGTACAATCAGGAAAAGAAACCGTCAAATTGCTTTTTTAATTGTGACCATTTACCCCATCTGGCATGAAAACGATCTTTGGATAGAAGATTAGTATAATAAATTTCCTCATATACAAAATGTCTATCGATCAACAATATCAAATGTTTCACGTTGGGCGGGCGAATGTTATTCCACTCTTTCACAATCAAATAGCTTGCGGACATTAGAACATGAGCTGTTAGAAATCTGTCCATTTTGAATTGATGTAGATTAATAAGCAATAAGGCCATATCAGGGCATGGCAATATAGTTTCCCCAGTCAGAAGTGAAATTATTAAGAAAATCTCAGACCAGAAATTTTTCAGAAGGGGACAGGACCAGAAAACATGTAGCAAATCTGCTGACTGACCACATTTCCTCCAACACATCCCATCATGACCCTTAATAAAATGTTTAAGTCTATTGGGAGTTAAATAATATCTCTGAATTAGTTTATAATGGGTTTCCAGGGTATTCGAGCATCTGGAGGCTTTCGTAGCTAATTTGAATGATTGTGTCCATTGAGATGGTGAAATTGTTTTATTTAATCTTTGTGCCCATTTCTCAAAGGAACCCGAGCTGCTAAAAGTATATTTGTCAGTCAATATGTTATAGAAGGACCTCAGACAGCTCTTGTTTTTTAGAGGTGGGGTTTTGAAAAAATTAATGGCAGTTTGATTAAGTAATATTTTTTGGGGAGTGTTTAGTTCTAATCTTTTATACTCCTCTTTAAGCAAATAATAATTCATAAATTCACAACTCTCAATCTTAAATTTATCTTTCAGTATTTGAAAGGGAACAAATTTATTAGCTTCCAGCATATCATGGATATACTTAATCCCTAGTGTCGACCACTTTTCAAAACGAAATCTAAGTGTGGGCCTAACCGGGAGCAAGTATGAAATGGGGAGTGGGTAGACAGGATGAGGAGGTCTGTTGGATTTATGAGCTTGAAAATGTATCCAGCTTTGAACTGCCGCCTTGATGATGGGATTATGAATACTCTCAACTTTCTGATGCTTTATAAAGAATCTATATAGATATAAAAGGGGTTCCTGGTTGGGCATGGAGGTTAATTCCATTTTGGGCCATTCCAAATTTTCAGTATTCCTGAACCATAATTTGGTTTGGTCAAGGATACTGGAGTGGTAATATGCGCTTATATCCGGAAGAGCAATTCCCCCGTTCTCTTTAGAGCGAATCAAAATTTGTTTTTTTATCCTCGATTTCCCCCTAGGCCATATAAATCTGTTCATTTGTTTAATCAAATTTTGTAAAATAAGATTGGGAAGTGGTAGGGGGACATTCCTAAAGAAATATAGAATTTTAGGAAGGAGAAGCATTTTATACAAGGTAATTTTTCCAAGCCATGAGGAAGGGGATTTTGAAATGGTTTTAATAGTTTGTTCTATTTCGTTATAAACGTGATCAGCGTTGATCTTGTATAGATTGTGTATATCATTCGTCAATAAAATGCCCAGGTAAGGGGTTTGGGTACGGTTCCATATGAAAGGGTAGGAACTGTGTAGTATCTGTTTCGTTTGAGTTGATAAATAGAGAGATAGTACAATAGTTTTGGAATGGTTCAATTTATAGAGAGAAACTCTACCAAAGTCCTTTATAATTTCCCAAGCGTATTTGATTGAGCTAATTGGGTTTGACAAGGTTAGGATAATATCATCCGCATATAATCCAATTTTATGATCTATGTTGCCTGAGGATATACCTTTAATCTCTTCAGAGTCCCTGATGTACTGAGCTAACGGTTCAAGACTAAGGATAAAAATCAGAGGGGAAAGTGGGCATCCCTGCCTCGTGCCGTTAGAGATCGGGAACTGTTCTGACATTATGTTGTTAACAAATATAGCGGCTGAAGGGGTAGAGTATAATGTTTGTATGCTATTGATTAGGTTTGGACTAAAATTTAATTTCTTGAGTACCGCAAATGCAAAGTCCCAGCTCAAACGATCAAACGCTTTTTCAGCGTCTAAAGTGATGAATAAACTGGGAATCTGCCTACGGTTACATAGAGAAAGAAGATTCAACACCCGTCTAGTGCTATCGTATGTTTGTCTTTGTTTGACAAAACCTACCTGATCAGGGTGAACAACATCTGGAATAATGTGTTGTAGTCTATTTGCTATGATTTTTGCATATGCTTTAATGTCGGTATTTAGTAGTGAAATTGGTCTAAAATTTTCAATTTTTGTTGTATCTTTATTGGGTTTAGGAATGACTACTATTGTGGCTTTGAGCATTTCATTGTCACATTTTCCATTCACTCTGATAAAATTGAGTGTCTGGGTAAGGTGGGGGATAAGCAATTTTTGAAACTGTTTGTAGTACTCACTCGTGAAACCGTCTGGACCCGGTGCTTTGTTAATTTTAAAGGCATTAATAACATTCATAACCTCTTTCTCGCTAAAGGGCATATCAAGTGTTTCTCTTTGCTCTGGCGTAAGGCTCCCCAGTTTTATTTTCTCTAGAAATAAATCAATTTGGTCTTGGGAGGGAGGTGAGACATCTATATTATCTTTCAGGTTATATAGTTTAAAGTAATAATCCCTGAAAGCCTTTGCGATGTCCTTTGGTTTTAGAACATCGCCAGAAGCCAATGATATTCTATCAACCACCTTTCTCATCTTTATAGGTTTGAATTTGTTGGCCATCAGCCTAGTTGGTCTATCATTTTCCGTATAGTATCCAGCCCCAAAAAAAGTGGCTTTTTTATCATACTGAGCAATTAATAGATTCCTAAGATCTAGCCTACAAATATGCAATTCTTTGTGTTTATCAAAACTACTATCATTTTGAGCAGAGGCTTCCAGGATTTTAATTTTTTCTATTAGTTCTTTCTGTCTAAACTCTCTTATTTTTTTTTGTTTAGCTCCAAGCTGAATTAATGTTCCCCTAATCACACACTTGTGGGCTTGCCATAATATCTCTGGGTTGATTTCTTGTGTAGAGTTTTCAACAAAATAGTGGGAGATGGTTTGTTCTATTAATTTGGAATTTTCCTGTGTATTGGTTATGAATTTACTGTATTTCCAATTGTATGATTTATTTTCTCTATCTGTATTTTTAAGTCTAAGGAGGATAGGTGCATGGTCTGACCAAGTGATTGGGCCCGTGACAAATTTTTCATATAGATCTAAAACTGAAAGACTTGTAAAAATATGGTCAATCCTAGTGAAAGATTTGTTGTATGGGCAGTATCTTGTGAATTCTTTTGAATTTGTATTCAGCACTCTACAACTGTCCTGTAATCCAGATTGTCTTAGCCAGTAAGATAAATTTTGTTTTTTATAATATGTCAGCGGGTGGGAGCAATCCAAATGGGGATCAACAATATGATTAAAATCCCCGCCCCATACAACATGACCCTCACTGAAGTCCTCCAATTTTTTTTTGAATCTATTAAGAAAGCGAATTTGACTTGAATTGGGGGCATGTATGTTAGCAATGGTGAAATTAACATCTCCCAATTTTCCCTTAATAGTGATTTGTCTACCTTCCTCGTCCTTCATTGTGTCTATTATTTTAAAAGGTAAATCCTTGTGAATGGCTATCGCAACCCCCGCTTTTTTCTTTTCACTGTTTGAAAAGAATATTTGCGAGAAATATTTATTTCGGAGTCTATGGTTATCAGATTCTAATAAATGAGTTTCCTGAAGCAGGACTATATCAGCTTTAAGTCTACGCATATCTTTCCAAAGAGTAAATCTCTTGTAGGGGTTGTTCAAACCACTCACGTTATAGGACACAATATTTAAAGACATAGTATTGGTGTTTGTAGATTATGTAGTGATGTCTGTATTTACAATTAGAATTGTCCACAGAGAAGGAGATTAATAAGACCAGCAAACCCTGTAGAAACAAAAGAGGCAACCTACACAGAACCTGTATCCCCAACATGACGATGATGATGAACCCTTCCAGATCAGATGAAAGTGAAAGCAAACGACGGTCTCCGCTTAGTAGAGATGCACACAGACCTGCATACAGATAAAAGATAAAAATAACATAATTGCAACCAGCAAAAAAGTGGGTTAGAAAACCAACAGTTGATGCACACCGAAGTGTGTGTGTAAATGAGTAAGTACTCATTCAAAGTTTAGGGGGTGAAATTAAGGGCCAAGTGAGTGGGGCCAACCCAAAATAATTCAAAAGCTTCATCTGTTTTTCTTCGTGATCCACGAGGGCTTGACATGTCCTGGAAGATGATCAGAAACTCCGCTGTCTTTGTGTCCAGAACTTGATCTCTCCATGGGCGGCAGGCCTAGATCATGAATAAATTTGTCAGAGTTATTTAAGTCAGTTAGCGCAAAAATGACATCTTCCTTAATCACGATCAATTTGGTTGGAAATCCCCATTTATACAGTATCTTATTATTCCTAAGATGGTCAGTGACAGGAATGTATTCTCTCCGTTTTTGTAATGTGGCTCTTGAAAAGTCTGCGAAAATTTTTATCTTGTTGTAGGGGGTCGGTAAATTTGGCAATTGCCTGCTTTTCCTAAGAATTTCCTCTTTAATTTGAAAATAGTGAAAACAGGCTATGACGTCCCTGGGAGCTGTAGTTGGTGCGTATTTGGATTTAGGTAGTCTGTGAATGCGCTCCAGTGTTAGATCACCCCTAGAAGCTTTAGGAAGAACTGAGTGAAGCATTTTTTGGGTGTATTCTGTAAGATCACGATCTTTGATTGACTCAGGTATCCCTCTAAATTTTAAGTTACTACGCCTGCTTCTATCTTCTTGTTCAACTTGTTTTGATTTTATTTGGGCCACCTCGTCCTCCAGGTTGTAATGTGCATCTATCAATTTATTATGGGACTCCACCAATTCCCCCATTTTCCGTTCAAGGTGGTCCACACGCTGTCCAAGATCATCTATATCTTTACGGAGGGAAAGATTATGAGATTCCAATTGTGACTGGAAAGATTGAGCCAAAAGAAGAATGATGTTCTTAATGAATATTTCTGATGCATTTTTATTAGAAGCGTCCACATCAGATAGTGACTGTATAAGAGTATCAGCAAGTGTCGGGTTGCCGAGATCCTTGGGAGAATGAATAAGAATTGAGTCTTTATTCTGAAGGCTCTCCTGAGCTGCAGCAACCAAAATATTCCCTTTAGAATAGGGAGTATCATGGGAGCCGATCGGCACCTTAATGGGGCTGGCATTAATATTGAATCCGGCACTATGTGTAGCATAAGCAGCCTTTCCAGGGGCTGGTGGGGTAAAGGGAGTATCAGATATAAATGAAACATCCTTACAAGATGTGGCCCCTTTAACCGGCGTTGTAAAAAGATCTCCGGTTGTTAAAATAGCCGGCGCACATTTTTCGGCCTTTCCAGCGTTTTGTTTTTGTGAGCGTTGCCGATTAGAGCGCTCGTTCTCCTTTTCAAGATGGCCGCTCTCGCGGGAAGACGAGCGAGAGCGGGAGCTCCGTGCAGGGCTATTTTCCAGCGGTCCCCTCCGCTTACTCACGGTTACCGCTGATTTCCTCTGTGTGAGCCGCGGGTTCATTTTCGTCTTGAAAGCGGCGTGCTTCTGCCGCTGTGGCGTCGCTCTTAAGTGCTGGCGTCCCCGGCCATAGATACGGGACTTGCCTGCACTTCCTGGTATTTTACATGCTGGATGCGGGGAGCCACCGCCGCCATCTTGGATCATCTCTTCAGCGCTACAGCGCTCTGTATCAGTGTCTTTTTCTCTGCGGCTGCTGCAATCAGCCATGGCAGCTTAGTAGCGATCTGTGCAGGAGATATTCCGGTGTCGGAGGCTTTAGTTTTTAGGTGGAATCTTGAAGAAAAGCTTAATAAAATCGCTTAATTAGGTGGCCCCAGTGTGGAGCTCACAGCTGAGACGTCCTCTCAGAATCAGCGCTGGCCACGCCCCCCGATTCTTTGTATTTCCACAAGGCGTCTGTATGCATACATTTATCCAAATAACTAGGATTTTGTAGTACTGCAGCATATCTATTTCCCTGATTACCTTTCTATAGGGGTCTGCTTTCATTTGCTTACCAACTGTGCGCACGCATGCTGTGTTGAACAAAATAGGATCCATGATGTATTTCTTCCAGATACTAGGCTGGAGTATATGTTTCCTGTCATAGTACTCAGGGGGTCACAGTTGGCAGTAAACAATAGGCTTCTTATATGTAGATTTGACTAAGATTGGTGTACCCGCATACCTAGCAATTTTTTCTCTCTGGTTATTTCTCCTGTCTCACATATGCTGTAAAGTATTAGCTTCCTTCATTCCCTCGGGTAAAATTACTTATGGCCTATTCAGCCATACTAGTGTTTTAAATGTTTTTAAATGTATGTTTTGCCTGGTTCTGTTTGTGGATTACTATTTTTGTACAATAAAATTGACTATTTAACGTGGATCCCATTGGTTTGCATATCCTTTTCTTTTTGTGTTTAGTGTGTAGCGTGTAGCTTAACCCTACACGCTACACGCTACACGCTACACTCTACACCCTACACGCTACACCCTACACTCTACACCGTACACTCTACACGCTACACGCTACACTCTACACCCTACACCCTACACGCTACGCGCTACACTCTACACCCTACACGCTACACTCTACACTCTACATGCTACACGCTACACTCTACACTCTACACGCTACACGCTACACCCTACACCCTACACGCTACATGCTACACTCTACAACCTACACGCTACACGCTACACTCTACACGCTACACGCTACACTCTACACCCTACACTCTACATGCTACACGCTACACTCTACACCCTACACGCTACACCCTACACCCTACACCCTACACGCTACACGCTACACTCTACACCCTACACGCTACACCCTACACTCTACACCCTACACGCTACACCCTACACTCTACACCCTACACGCTATACGCTACACTCTACACCCTGCACGCTACACGCTACACCCTACACGCTACACTCTACACCCTACACGCTACACCCTACACTCTACACCCTACACGCTACACGCTACACTCTACACCCTACACGCTACACCCTACACTCCACACCCTACACCCTACATGCTACACGCTACACCCTACACGCTACACATTACACTCTAAACCCTACACTCTACATCCTACACCCTACACTCTACACCCTACACGCTACACTCTACACTCTACACCCTACATGCTACACGCTACACGCTACACTCTACACCCTACACGCTACACGCTACACCCTACAAGCTGAACGCTACAAACTACACGCTACATATTACACTCTACACCCTAGCGTGTAGCGTGTAGGGTGTAGAGTGTAGCGTGTAGCATGTAGCGTGTAGGGTGTACGGTGTAGAGTGTAGCATGTAGCGTGTAGGGTGTAGAGTGTAGCGTGTAGGGTGTAGAGTGTAGCATGTAGCGTGTAGGGTGTAGGGTGTAGAGTGTAGAGTGTAGCATGTAGCGTGTAGATTGTAGGGTGTACCGTGTAGGGTGTAGAGTGTAGCATGTAGGGTGTAGGGTGTAGAGTGAAGGGTGTAGCGTGTAGAGTGTAGCGTGTAGCGTGTACGGTGTAGGGTGTAGAGTGTAGGGTGTAGCGTGTAGCGTGTAGCTTGTAGGGTGTAGAGTGTAGCGTGTAGCGTGTAGGCTGTAGCGTGTAGGGTGTAGCATGTATCGTGTAGGGTGTAGTGTAGCATGTAGCGTGTAGAGTGTAGGGTGTAGCGTGTAGCGTGTGTAGGGTGTAGGGTGTAGAGTGTAGCGTGTAGCGTGTAGGGTGTAGAGTGTAGGGTGTAGGGTGTAGAGTGTAGCGTGTAGGGTGTAGCGTGTAGGATTTAGGGTGTAGGGTGTAGAGTGTAGGGTGTTGCGTGTAGGGTGTAGAGTGTAGCGTGTAGGGTGTAGCGTGTAGAGTGTAGCGTGTAGCGTGTAGGGTGGAGAGTGTAGAGTGTAGGGTGTAGCGTGTAGGGTGTAGAGTGTAGCGTGTAGGGTGTAGAGTGTAGCGTGTAGCGTGCAGGGTGTAGAGTGTAGCGTATAGCGTGTAGGGTGTAGTATGTAGAGTGTAGGGTGTAGAGTGTAGCGTGTAGAGTGTAGCATGTAGCGTGTAGGGTGTAGAGTGTAGAGTGTAGCGTGTAGGGTGAAGCATGTAGGGTGTAGGGTGTCGGGTATAGCGTGTAGGGTGTAGGGTGTAGAGTGTAGGGTGTAGCGTGTATGGTGTAGAGTGTAGCGTGTAGCGTGTAGAGTGTAGCGTGTAGGGTGTAGGGTGTAGCGTGTAGAGTGCAGAGTGTAGCGTGTAGGGTGTAGAGTGTAGCGTGTTGCGTGTAGGGTGTAGAGTGTAGCGTGTAGCGTGTAGAGTGTAGAGTGTAGCGTGTAGCGTGTACAGTGTAGCGGGTAGGGTGTAGAGTGTAGCGAGTAGCGTGTAGGGTGTAGAGTGTAGGGTGTAGCGTATAGGGTGTAGAGTGTAGCGTGTAGGGTGTAGGGTGTAGGGTGTAGGGTGTAGCGTGTAGCATGTAGCATGTAGCGTGTAGCGTGTAGCATGTAGAGTGTAGCGTGTAGGGTGTAGAGTGTAGCGTGTAGGGTGTAGCGTGTAGCGTGTAGCGTGCAGGGTGTAGAGTGTAGCGTATAGCGTGTAGGGTGTAGAGTGTAGGGTGTAGCATGTAGCGTGTAGAGTGTAGCGTGTAGGGTGTAGGGTGTACAGTGTAGGGTTTAGCGTGTAGCATGTAGGGTGTAGGGTGTAGCGTGTAGCGTGTACCGTGTAGCGTATAGAGTGCAGCGTGTAGGGTGTAGAGTGTAGCGTGTAGTGTGTAGCGTGTAGGGTGTAGGGTGTAGCGTGTAGGGTGTAGAGTGTACCGTGTAGGGTGTAGAGTGTAACATGTAGCGTGTAGGGTGTAGGGCGTAGCGTGTAGCGTGTACCGTGTAGCGTGTAGAGTGTAGTGTGTAGGGTGTAGAGTGTAGCGTGTAGCGTGTAGCGTGTAGAGTGTAGCGTGTAGGGTGTAGCGTGTAGAGTGTAGTGTGTGGCGTGCAGGGCGTAGGGTGTAGCGTGTCGGGTGTAGGGTGTAGAGTGTAGGGTGTAGCATGTAGGGTGTAGGGTGTAGCGTGTAGGGTGTAGAGTGTAGCGTGTAGGGTGTACGGTGTAGAGTGTAGGGTATAAGCTGTAGCGTTTAGCGTGTAGAGTGTAGCGTGTAGCGTGTAGCGTGTAGGGTGTAGAGTGTAGGGTGTAGGGTGTAGGGTGTAGCGTGTAGGGTGTAGCATGTAGCGTGTAGCGTGTAGCATGTAGAGTAGGGTGTAGGGTGTAGGGTGTAGAGTGTAGTGTGTAGAGTGTAGAGTGTAGCGTGTAGAGTGTAAAGTGTAGCGTGTAGGGTTTAGCGTGTAGTGTGTAGCGTGTAGCGCGTAGCGTGTAGAGTGTAGGGTAGAGTGTAGCGTGTAGAGAGTAGGGAGCAGAGTGTAGAGTGTAGCGTGCAGGGTGTAGGGTGTACAGTGTAGGGTGTAGGGTGTAGCGTGTAGCGTGTAGAGTGTAGGGAGTAGGGTGTAGAGTGTAGCGTGTAGCGTGTAGCGTGTAGAGTGTAGCGTGTAGGGTGTAGCGTGTAGAGTGTAGTGTGTGGCGTGCAGGGCGTAGGGTGTAGCGTGTCGGGTGTAGGGTGTAGAGTGTAGGGTGTAGCATGTAGGGTGTAGGGTGTAGCGTGTAGGGTGTAGAGTGTAGCGTGTAGGGTGTACGGTGTAGAGTGTAGGGTATAAGCTGTAGCGTTTAGCGTGTAGAGTGTAGCGTGTAGCGTGTAGCGTGTAGCGTGTAGGGTGTAGAGTGTAGGGTGTAGGGTGTAGGGTGTAGCGTGTAGGGTGTAGCATGTAGCGTGTAGCGTGTAGCATGTAGAGTAGGGTGTAGGGTGTAGGGTGTAGAGTGTAGTGTGTAGAGTGTAGAGTGTAGCGTGTAGAGTGTAAAGTGTAGCGTGTAGGGTTTAGCGTGTAGTGTGTAGCGTGTAGCGCGTAGCGTGTAGAGTGTAGGGTATAGAGTGTAGCGTGTAGAGAGTAGGGAGCAGAGTGTAGAGTGTAGCGTGCAGGGTGTAGGGTGTACAGTGTAGGGTGTAGGGTGTAGCGTGTAGCGTGTAGAGTGTAGGGAGTAGGGTGTAGGGTGTAGCGTGTAGGGTGTAGAGTGTAGCGTGTAGCGTGTAGCGTGTAGGGTGTAGCGTGTAGCGTGTAGGGTGTAGCGTGTATCATGTACCGTGTAGCGTGTAGCATGTAGAGTAGGGTGTAGGGTGTAGAGTGTAGCATGTAGGGTGTAGGGTGTAGAGTGTAGGGTGTAGCATGTAGGGTGTAGGGTGTAGGGTGTAGCGTGCAGGGTGTAGAGTGTAGCGTGTAGGGTGTACGGTGTAGAGTGTAGGGTATAAGCTGTAGCGTTTAGCGTGTAGCGTGTAGCGTGTAGCGTGTAGGGTGTAGAGTGTAGGGTGTAGAGTGTAGCGTGTAGCGTGTAGGGTGTAGGGTGAAGCGTGTAGGGTGTAGCATGTAGCGTGTAGCGTGTAGCATGTAGAGTAGGGTGTAGGGTGTAGGCTGTAGAGTGTAGTGTGTAGAGTGTGGAGTGTAGCGTGTAGAGTGTAAAGTGTAGCGTGTAGGGTGTAGCGTGTAGTGTGTAGCGTGTAGCGCGTAGCGTGTAAAGTGTAGTGTATAGAGTGTAGCGTGTAGAGAGTAGGGAGCAGAGTGTAGAGTGTAGCATGTAGGGTGTAGGGTGTACAGTGTAGGGTGTAGGGTGTAACGTGTAGCGTGTAGAGTGTAGGGAGTAGGGTGTAGGGTGTAGCGTGTAGGGTGTGGAGTGCAGCGTGTAGCGTGTAGGGTGTAGCGTGTAGCGTGTAGGGTGTAGCGTGTATCATGTACCGTGTAGCGTGTAGCATGTAGAGTAGGGTGTAGGGTGTAGAGTGTAGCGTGTAGCGTGTAGTGTGTAGCGTGTAGAGTGTAAAGTGTAGCGCGTAGTGTGTAGTGTGTAGCGTGTAGCGCGTAGCGTGTAGAGTGTAGGGTATAGAGTGTAGCGTGTAGAGAGTAGGGAGTAGAGTGTAGAGTGTAGCGTGTAGGGTGTAGAGTGTAGCGAGTAGCGTGTAGTGTGTAGGGTGTAGGGTGTAGAGTGTAGGGTGTAGCGTGTAGGGTGTAGAGTGTAGCGTGTAGGGTGTAGCGTGTAGCGTGCAGGGTGTAGAGTGTAGCGTATAGCGTGTAGGGTGTAGGGTGTAGAGTGTAGGGTGTAGCGTGTAGAGTGTAGCGTGTAGCGTGTAGAGTTTAGTGTGTGGCGTGCAGGGCATAGGGTGTAGCGTGTAGGGTGTAGGGTGTAGAGTGTAGGGTGTAGCATGTAGGGTGTAGGGTGTAGGGTGTAGCGTGTAGGGTGTAGAGTGTAGCATGGAGGGTGTACGGTGTAGAGTGTAGGGTATAAGCTGTAGCGTTTAGCGTGTAGAGTGTAGCGTGTAGCGTGTAGCGTGTAGGGTGTAGGGTGTAGAGTGTAGAGTGTAGCGTGTAGGGTGTAGAGTGTAGCGTGTAGAGAGTAGGGTGTAGGGTGCAGAGTGTAGGGTGTAGGGTGTAGAGTGTAACGTGTAGCGTGTAGGGTGTAGCGTGTAGGGTGTAGAGTGTAGGGTGTAGCGTGTAGGGTGTATCGTGTAGCGTGTAGCGTGTAGGGTGTAGGGTGTAGAGTGTAGGGTGTAGCGTGTAGGGTGTAGCGTGTAGCGTGTAGGGTGTAGGGTGTAGAGTGTAGGATGTAGCGTGTAGGGTGTAGCGTGTAGCGTGTAGAGTGTAGCGTCTAGCGTGTAGCGTATAGTGTGTAGCGTGTAGCGTGTAGATTGTAGCGTGTAGGGTGTAGGGTGTAGCGTGTAGCGTGTAGGGTGTAGGGTGTAGCGTGTAGCGTGTAGCGTGTAGAGTGTAGCATGTAGGGTGTAGCAAGTAGCGTGTTCCGTGTAGGGTGTAGCGTGTAGCGTGTAGCGTGTAGAGTGTAGCATGTAGGGTGTAGCAAGTAGCGTGTATTGTGTAGGGTGTAGAGTGTAGCGTGTAGCGTGTAGGGTGTCACTTTTTCCTCTGATGAAGACGCTTGAGTAGCGTCGATACGCGTGGGGTTCAGGGCTTCCTTTGTTTTTTTCCCGAGGGACAGGACTTGGGTAACTTATCTTTACAACTGCTATGGAATTACACCTATTTACTTCATGCATGGCCTGGCATTTTTCCAAGCCTTAGGACAATGGATCCTGATTCTTTGTATTTCCACAAGGCGTCTGTATGCATACATTTATCCAAATAACTAGGATTTTGTAGTACTGCAGCATATCTATTTCCCTGATTACCTTTCTATAGGGGTCTGCTTTCATTTGCTTACCAACTGTGCGCACGCATGCTGTGTTGAACAAAATAGGATCCATGATGTATTTCTTCCAGATACTAGGCTGGAGTATATGTTTCCTGTCATAGTACTCAGGGGGTCACAGTTGGCAGTAAACAATAGGCTTCTTATATGTAGATTTGACTAAGATTGGTGTACCCGCATACCTAGCAATTTTTTCTCTCTGGTTATTTCTCCTGTCTCACATATGCTGTAAAGTATTAGCTTCCTTCATTCCCTCGGGTAAAATTACTTATGGCCTATTCAGCCATACTAGTGTTTTAAATGTTTTTAAATGTATGTTTTGCCTGGTTCTGTTTGTGGATTACTATTTTTGTACAATAAAATTGACTATTTCACGATGATCCCATTGATTTGCATATCCTTTTCTTTTTGTGTTTAGTGTGTAGTGTGTAGCTTAACCCTACACGCTACACGCTACACGCTACACGCTACACTCTACACTCTACACGCTACACGCTACACTCTACACCCTACACGCAACACGCTACAATCTATACCCTACACGCTACACTCTGCACGCTACACGCTACACCCTACACGCTATACTCTGCACGCTACACGCTACACTCTACACCATACACGCTACACCCTACACTCCACACCCTACACCCTAAACGCTCAGTTTGGTCGACCCCCTTATCCCCGGTCCATAATGACTACAGGTAACCATTACTACTAGCTGCCTTTATATAGCTACAACTATTTATGGATCATAGTATCCGAATTTGGTGGCTAGATGTTTTAGTATGTTACATTTCCAGCAGTTTAGCCAGGATGCCTGTTATGATTGACGATCTATGATCACTTACAATACCGGGTATAAACACTTAAGGGGGTTGTATCAGTCTGTAGCTTCTGTGGTGACCCTGTATTGGCTCATTGTCACATATTTATTGTGTTATTTGTCATGTGATGTTTTTAATTATTGTGGTAATAAAGTTATGTTTTTTATATTTGGTACATTTTGGATCCAGTGCCTTCATGGTTCTTTATTGGTAGTTTCATGTTTATCTATGAAGGGATCCCGTTATAGGGGATGAGGAATTAATATTGTTTACCCTACACGCTATACCCGACACCCTACACCCTACATGCTTCACCCTAAACGCTACACTCTACACTCTACACCCTACACCCTACACGCTACATGCTACACCCTACACGCTACACTCTACACCCTACACGCTACACGCTACACGCTACACGCTACACGCTACACCCTACACGCTACACGCTACACCCTACACGCTACACGTTACACTCTACACCCTACACCCTACACGCTACACGCTACACCCTACACGCTACACGTTACACTCTACACCCTACACGCTACACTCTACACCCTACACGCTACACTCTACACTCTACACGCTACACTCTACACCCTACACTCTACACGCTACACCCTACACTCTACACGCTACACGCTACACTCTACACGCTACACGCTACATGCTACACTCTACACTCTACACCCTACACCCTACACGCTACACGCTATACTCTACACCCTACACGCTACACTCTACACGCTACACGCTACACTCTACACCCTACACGCAACACGCTACAATCTATACCCTACACGCTACACTCTGCACGCTACACGCTACACCCTACACGCTATACTCTGCACGCTACACGCTACACTCTACACCATACACGCTACACCCTACACTCTACACCCTACACCCTACACGCTATACCCGACACCCTACACCCTACATGCTTCACCCTAAACGCTACACTCTACACTCTACTCCCTACACCCTACACGCTACATGCTACACCCTACACGCTACACTCTACACCCTACACTCTACACGCTACACACTACACGCTACACGCTACACCCTACACGCTACACGCTACACCCTACACGCTACACGTTACACTCTACACCCTACACCCTACACGCTACACGCTACACCCTACACGCTACACGTTACACTCTACACCCTACACGCTACACTCTACACCCTGCACCCTACACGCTACAATCTACACCCTACACCCTACACGCTACACGCTACACGCTACAATCTACACCCTACACGCTACACCCTACACTCTACACCGTACACTCTACACGCTACACGCTACACTCTACACCCTACACCCTACACGCTACGCGCTACACTCTACACCCTACACGCTGCACTCTACACTCTACATGCTACACGCTACACTCTACACTCTACACGCTACACGCTACACCCTACACCCTACACGCTACACGCTACACTCTACACGCAACACGCTACACTCTACACCCTACACTCTACACGCTACACTCTACACCCTACACCCTACACGCTACACTCTACACTCTACACCCTACACGCTACACTCTACACTCTACACGCTACACGCTACACTCTACACCCTACACTCTACACGCTACACCCTACACTCTACACGCTACACGCTACACTCTACACGCTACACGCTACATGCTACACTCTACACTCTACACCCTACACCCTACACGCTACACGCTATACTCTACACCCTACACGCTACACTCTACACGCTACACGCTACACTCTACACTCTACACGCTACACGCTACACTCTACACCCTACACGCAACATGCTACAATCTATACCCTACACGCTACACTCTGCACGCTACACGCTACACCCTACACGCTATACTCTGCACGCTACACGCTACACTCTACACCATACACGCTACACCCTACACTCTACACCCTACACCCTACACGCTATACCCGACACCCTACACCCTACATGCTTCACCCTAAACGCTACACTCTACACTCTACACCCTACACCCTACACGCTACATGCTACACCCTACACGCTACACTCTACACCCTACACTCTACACGCTACACACTACACGCTACACGCTACACCCTACACGCTACACGCTACACCCTACACGCTACACGTTACACTCTACACCCTACACCCTACACGCTACACGCTACACCCTACACGCTACACGTTACACTCTACACCCTACACGCTACACTCTACACCCTGCACCCTACACGCTACAATCTACACCCTACACCCTACACGCTACACGCTACACTCTACACCCTACACGCTACACCCTACACTCTACACCGTACACTCTACACGCTACACGCTACACCCTACACCCTACACGCTACACGCTACACTCTACACCCTACACGCTACACTCTACACTCTACATGCTACACGCTACACTCTACACTCTACACGCTACACGCTACACCCTACACCCTACACGCTACACGCTACACTCTACAACCTACACGCTACACGCTACACTCTACACGCAACACGCTACACTCTACAACCTACACTCTACACGCTACACGCTACACTCTACACCCTACACTCTACACGCTACACGCTACACTGTACACCCTACATGCAACACGCTACACTCTACACCCTACACGCTACACTCTACACCCTACACCCTACACGCTACACCCTACACTCTACACCCTACACCCTACACGCTACACGCTACACTCTACACCCTACACGCTACACCCTACACTCCACACCCTACACCCTACATGCTACACGCTACACCCTACACGCTACACATTACACTCTAAACCCTACACTCTACATCCTACACCCTACACTCTACACCCTACACGCTACACTCTACACTCTACACCCTACACTCTACATGCTACACGCTACACGCTACACTCTACACCCCACACGCTACACGCTACACCCTACAAGCTAAACGCTACAAACTACACGCTACATATTACACTCTACACCCTAGCGTGTAGCGTGTAGGGTGTAGAGTGTAGCGTGTAGCATGTAGCGTGTAGGGTGTAGGGTGTAGAGTGTAGCATGTAGCGTGTAGGGTGTAGAGTGTAGCGTGTAGGGTGTAGAGTGTAGCGTGTAGGGTGTAGCGTGTAGGGTTTAGGGTGTAGGGTGTAGAGTGTAGGGTGTTGCGTGTAGGGTGTAGAGTGTAGCGTGTAGCGTGTAGGGTGTAGCGTGTAGAGTGTAGCGTGTAGCGTGTAGGGTGGAGGGTGTAGCGTGTAGGGTGTAGAGTGTAGCGTGTAGGGTGTAGAGTGTAGCGTGTAGCGTGCAGGGTATAGAGTGTAGCGTATAGCGTGTAGGGTGTAGGATGTAGAGTGTAGCGTGTAGGGTGTAGAGTGTAGCGTGTAGGGTGTAGCATGTAGCGTGTAGGGTGTAGAGTGTAGAGTGTAGCGTGTAGGGTGAAGCATGTAGGGTGTAGGGTGTCGGGTATAGCGTGTAGGGTGTAGGGTGTAGAGTGTAGGGTGTAGCGTGTATGGTGTAGAGTGTAGCGTGTAGCGTGTAGAGTGTAGCGTGTAGGGTGTAGAGTGTAGCGTGTAGCGTGCAGAGTGTAGCGTGTAGGGTGTAGAGTGTAACGTGTTGCGTGTAGGGTGTAGAGTGTAGCGTGTAGCGTGCAGAGTGTAGCGTGTAGGGTGTAGAGTGTAACGTGTTGCGTGTAGGGTGTAGAGTGTAGCGTGTAGCATGTAGAGTGTAGAGTGTAGCGTGTAGCGTGTAGAGTGTAGCGGGTAGGGTGTAGAGTGTAGCGAGTAGCGTGTAGGGTGTAGGGTGTAGAGTGTAGGGTGTAGCGTGTAGGGTGTAGAGTGTAGCGTGTAGGGTGTAGGGTGTAGCGTGTAGGGTGTAGAGTGTAGCGTGTAGGGTGTAGCGTGTAGCGTGTAGAGTGTAGCGTGTAGGGTGTAGAGTGTAGCGTGTAGGGTGTAGCGTGTTGCGTGTAGCATGTAGAGTGTAGCGTGTAGGGTGTAGAGTGTAGCGTGTAGGGTGTATCGTGTAGCGTGTAGCGTGCAGGGTGTAGAGTGTAGCGTATAGCGTGTAGGGTGTAGAGTGTAGGGTGTAGCATGTAGCGTGTAGAGTGTAGCGTGTAGGGTGTAGGGTGTAGCGTGTAGCGTTTACCGTGTAGCGTATAGAGTGCAGCGTGTAGGGTGTAGAGTGTAGCGTGTAGTGTGTAGCGTGTAGGGTGTAGGGTGTAGCGTGTAGGGTGTAGAGTGTAGCGAGTAGCGTGTAGGGTGTAGGGTGTAGAGTGTAGGGTGTAGCGTGTAGGGTGTAGAGTGTAGCGTGTAGGGTGTAGGGTGTAGCGTGTAGGGTGTAGAGTGTAGCGTGTAGGGTGTAGCGTGTAGCGTGTAGAGTGTAGCGTGTAGGGTGTAGAGTGTAGCGTGTAGGGTGTAGCGTGTTGCGTGTAGCATGTAGAGTGTAGCGTGTAGGGTGTAGAGTGTAGCGTGTAGGGTGTATCGTGTAGCGTGTAGCGTGCATTGTGTAGAGTGTAGCGTATAGCGTGTAGGGTGTAGAGTGTAGGGTGTAGCATGTAGCGTGTAGAGTGTAGCGTGTAGGGTGTAGGGTGTAGCGTGTAGCGTTTACCGTGTAGCGTATAGAGTGCAGCGTGTAGGGTGTAGAGTGTAGCGTGTAGTGTGTAGCGTGTAGGGTGTAGGGTGTAGCGTGTAGGGTGTAGAGTGTAGCGTGTAGCGTGTAGAGTGTAGTGTGTAGGGTGTAGAGTGTAGCGTGTAGGGTGTAGAGTGTAGCGTGTAGCGTGTAGCGTGTAGCGTGTAGAGTGTAGGGTGTAGAGTGTAGGGTGTAGCGTGTAGGGTGTAGAGTGTAGCGTGTAGGGTGTAGGGTGTAGCGTGTAGGGTGTAGAGTGTAGCGTGTAGGGTGTAGCGTGTAGCGTGTAGCGTGTAGAGTGTAGCGTGTAGGGTGTAGGGTGTAGCGTGTAGGGTGTAGAGTGTAGCGTGTAGGGTGTAGCGTGTAGCGTGTAGAGTGTAGCGTGTAGGGTGTAGAGTGTAGCGTGTAGGGTGTAGCGTGTTGCGTGTAGCATGTAGAGTGTAGCGTGTAGGGTGTAGAGTGTAGCGTGTAGGGTGTATCGTGTAGCGTGTAGCGTGCAGGGTGTAGAGTGTAGCGTATAGCGTGTAGGGTGTAGAGTGTAGGGTGTAGCATGTAGCGTGTAGAGTGTAGCGTGTAGGGTGTAGGGTGTAGCGTGTAGCGTTTACCGTGTAGCGTATAGAGTGCAGCGTGTAGGGTGTAGAGTGTAGCGTGTAGTGTGTAGCGTGTAGGGTGTAGGGTGTAGCGTGTAGGGTGTAGAGTGTAGCGTGTAGCGTGTAGAGTGTAGTGTGTAGGGTGTAGAGTGTAGCGTGTAGGGTGTAGAGTGTAGCGTGTAGCGTGTAGCGTGTAGCGTGTAGAGTGTAGCGTGTAGGGTGTAGCGTGTAGAGTGTAGTGTGTGGCGTGCAGGGCATAGGTTGTTGCGTGTAGCGTGTAGGGTGTAGGGTGTAGAGTGTAGGGTGTAGCATGTAGGGTGTAGGGTGTAGGGTGTAGCGTGCAGCGTGTAGAGTGTAGCGTGTAGGGTGTACGGTGTAGAGAGTATGGTATAAGCTGTAGCGTTTAGCGTGTAGAGTGTAGCGTGTAGCGTGTAGCGTGTAGCGTGTAGCGTGTAGAGTGTAGGGTGTGGAGTGTAGCGTGTAGGGTGTAGCGTGTAGGGTGTAGCATGTAGCGTGTAGCGTGTAGCATGTAGAGTAGGGTGTAGGGTGTAGGGTGTAGAGTGTAGTGTGTAGAGTGTAGAGTGTAGCGTGTAGAGTGTAAAGTGTAGCGTGTAGGGTGTAGCGTGTAGTGTGTAGCGTGTAGCGCGTAGCGTGTAGAGTGTAGGGTATAGAGTGTAGCGTGTAGAGAGTAGGGAGCAGAGTGTAGAGTGTAGCGTGCAGGGTGTAGGGTGTACAGTGTAGGGTGTAGCGTGTAGCGTGTAGAGTGTAGGGAGTAGGGTGTAGGGTGTAGCGTGTAGGGTGTAGAGTGTAGCGTGTAGCGTGTAGCGTGTAGGGTGTAGCGTGTAGCGTGTAGGGTGTAGCGTGTATCATGTACCGTGTAGCGTGTAGCATGTAGAGTAGGGTGTAGGGTGTAGAGTGTAGCGTGTAGGGTGTAGGGTGTAGAGTGTAGGGTGTAGCATGTAGGGTGTAGGGTGTAGGGTGTAGCGTGTAGGGTGTAGTGTAGCGTGTAGGGTGTACGGTGTAGAGTGTAGGGTATAAGCTGTAGCGTTTAGCGTGTAGAGTGTAGCGTGTAGCGTGTAGCGTGTAGGGTGTAGAGTGTAGGGTGTAGAGTGTAGCGTGTAGCGTGTAGCGTGTAGGGTGTAGGGTGAAGCGTGTAGGGTGTAGCATGTAGCGTGTAGCGTGTAGCATGTAGAGTAGGGTGTAGGGTGTAGGGTGTAGAGTGTAGTGTGTAGAGTGTGGAGTGTAGCGTGTAGAGTGTAAAGTGTAGCGTGTAGGGTGTAGCGTGTAGTGTGTAGCGTGTAGCGCGTAGCGTGTAGAGTGTAGGGTATAGACTGTAGCGTGTAGAGAGTAGGGAGCAGAGTGTAGAGTGTAGCGTGTAGGGTGTAGGGTGTACAGTGTAGGGTGTAGGGTGTAGCGTGTAGCGTGTAGAGTGTAGGGATAAGGGTGTAGATTGTAGCGTGTAGGGTGTAGGGTGTAGGGTGTACCGTGTAGGGTGTAGCGTGTAGCGTGTAGAGTGTAGCATGTAGGGTGTAGCAAGTAGCATGTATTGTGTAGGGTGTAGAGTGTAGCATGTAGCGTGTAGAGTGTAGGGTGTAGCGTGTAGGGTGTAGAGTGTAGCGTGTAGAGTGTAGAGTGTAGCGTGTAGCGTGTAGGGTGTCACTTTTTCCTCTGATGAAGACGCTTGAGTAGCGTCGATACGCGTGGGGTAAAGGGCTTCCTTTGTTTTTTTCCCGAGGGACAGGACTTGGGTAACTTATCTTTACAACTGCTATGGAATTACACCTATTTACTTCATGCATGGCCTGGCATTTTTCCAAGCCTTAGGACAATGGATCCTGATTCTTTGTATTTCATTTCAATTAGATTTTTATTGAGTTTAAACAAAGAAAACGAATAACAAAACATAACTGTATCTGTATAACTGTAGTAAATATTCTATAGCAGGTACAAGTGTACAATCAGGAAAAGAAACCGTCAAATTGCTTTTTTAATTGTGACCATTTACCCCATCTGGCATGAAAACGATCTTTGGATAGAAGATTAGTATAATAAATTTCCTCATATACAAAATGTCTATCGATCAACAATATCAAATGTTTCACGTTGGGCGGGCGAATGTTATTCCACTCTTTCACAATCAAATAGCTTGCGGACATTAGAACATGAGCTGTTAGAAATCTGTCCATTTTGAATTGATGTAGATTAATAAGCAATAAGGCCATATCAGGGCATGGCAATATAGTTTCCCCAGTCAGAAGTGAAATTATTAAGAAAATCTCAGACCAGAAATTTTTCAGAAGGGGACAGGACCAGAAAACATGTAGCAAATCTGCTGACTGACCACATTTCCTCCAACACATCCCATCATGACCCTTAATAAAATGTTTAAGTCTATTGGGAGTTAAATAATATCTCTGAATTAGTTTATAATGGGTTTCCAGGGTATTCGAGCATCTGGAGGCTTTCGTAGCTAATTTGAATGATTGTGTCCATTGAGATGGTGAAATTGTTTTATTTAATCTTTGTGCCCATTTCTCAAAGGAACCCGAGCTGCTAAAAGTATATTTGTCAGTCAATATGTTATAGAAGGACCTCAGACAGCTCTTGTTTTTTAGAGGTGGGGTTTTGAAAAAATTAATGGCAGTTTGATTAAGTAATATTTTTTGGGGAGTGTTTAGTTCTAATCTTTTATACTCCTCTTTAAGCAAATAATAATTCATAAATTCACAACTCTCAATCTTAAATTTATCTTTCAGTATTTGAAAGGGAACAAATTTATTAGCTTCCAGCATATCATGGATATACTTAATCCCTAGTGTCGACCACTTTTCAAAACGAAATCTAAGTGTGGGCCTAACCGGGAGCAAGTATGAAATGGGGAGTGGGTAGACAGGATGAGGAGGTCTGTTGGATTTATGAGCTTGAAAATGTATCCAGCTTTGAACTGCCGCCTTGATGATGGGATTATGAATACTCTCAACTTTCTGATGCTTTATAAAGAATCTATATAGATATAAAAGGGGTTCCTGGTTGGGCATGGAGGTTAATTCCATTTTGGGCCATTCCAAATTTTCAGTATTCCTGAACCATAATTTGGTTTGGTCAAGGATACTGGAGTGGTAATATGCGCTTATATCCGGAAGAGCAATTCCCCCGTTCTCTTTAGAGCGAATCAAAATTTGTTTTTTTATCCTCGATTTCCCCCTAGGCCATATAAATCTGTTCATTTGTTTAATCAAATTTTGTAAAATAAGATTGGGAAGTGGTAGGGGGACATTCCTAAAGAAATATAGAATTTTAGGAAGGAGAAGCATTTTATACAAGGTAATTTTTCCAAGCCATGAGGAAGGGGATTTTGAAATGGTTTTAATAGTTTGTTCTATTTCGTTATAAACGTGATCAGCGTTGATCTTGTATAGATTGTGTATATCATTCGTCAATAAAATGCCCAGGTAAGGGGTTTGGGTACGGTTCCATATGAAAGGGTAGGAACTGTGTAGTATCTGTTTCGTTTGAGTTGATAAATAGAGAGATAGTACAATAGTTTTGGAATGGTTCAATTTATAGAGAGAAACTCTACCAAAGTCCTTTATAATTTCCCAAGCGTATTTGATTGAGCTAATTGGGTTTGACAAGGTTAGGATAATATCATCCGCATATAATCCAATTTTATGATCTATGTTGCCTGAGGATATACCTTTAATCTCTTCAGAGTCCCTGATGTACTGAGCTAACGGTTCAAGACTAAGGATAAAAATCAGAGGGGAAAGTGGGCATCCCTGCCTCGTGCCGTTAGAGATCGGGAACTGTTCTGACATTATGTTGTTAACAAATATAGCGGCTGAAGGGGTAGAGTATAATGTTTGTATGCTATTGATTAGGTTTGGACTAAAATTTAATTTCTTGAGTACCGCAAATGCAAAGTCCCAGCTCAAACGATCAAACGCTTTTTCAGCGTCTAAAGTGATGAATAAACTGGGAATCTGCCTACGGTTACATAGAGAAAGAAGATTCAACACCCGTCTAGTGCTATCGTATGTTTGTCTTTGTTTGACAAAACCTACCTGATCAGGGTGAACAACATCTGGAATAATGTGTTGTAGTCTATTTGCTATGATTTTTGCATATGCTTTAATGTCGGTATTTAGTAGTGAAATTGGTCTAAAATTTTCAATTTTTGTTGTATCTTTATTGGGTTTAGGAATGACTACTATTGTGGCTTTGAGCATTTCATTGTCACATTTTCCATTCACTCTGATAAAATTGAGTGTCTGGGTAAGGTGGGGGATAAGCAATTTTTGAAACTGTTTGTAGTACTCACTCGTGAAACCGTCTGGACCCGGTGCTTTGTTAATTTTAAAGGCATTAATAACATTCATAACCTCTTTCTCGCTAAAGGGCATATCAAGTGTTTCTCTTTGCTCTGGCGTAAGGCTCCCCAGTTTTATTTTCTCTAGAAATAAATCAATTTGGTCTTGGGAGGGAGGTGAGACATCTATATTATCTTTCAGGTTATATAGTTTAAAGTAATAATCCCTGAAAGCCTTTGCGATGTCCTTTGGTTTTAGAACATCGCCAGAAGCCAATGATATTCTATCAACCACCTTTCTCATCTTTATAGGTTTGAATTTGTTGGCCATCAGCCTAGTTGGTCTATCATTTTCCGTATAGTATCCAGCCCCAAAAAAAGTGGCTTTTTTATCATACTGAGCAATTAATAGATTCCTAAGATCTAGCCTACAAATATGCATTTCTTTGTGTTTATCAAAACTACTATCATTTTGAGCAGAGGCTTCCAGGATTTTAATTTTTTCTATTAGTTCTTTCTGTCTAAACTCTCTTATTTTTTTTTGTTTAGCTCCAAGCTGAATTAATGTTCCCCTAATCACACACTTGTGGGCTTGCCATAATATCTCTGGGTTGATTTCTTGTGTAGAGTTTTCAACAAAATAGTGGGAGATGGTTTGTTCTATTAATTTGGAATTTTCCTGTGTATTGGTTATGAATTTACTGTATTTCCAATTGTATGATTTATTTTCTCTATCTGTATTTTTAAGTCTAAGGAGGATAGGTGCATGGTCTGACCAAGTGATTGGGCCCGTGACAAATTTTTCATATAGATCTAAAACTGAAAGACTTGTAAAAATATGGTCAATCCTAGTGAAAGATTTGTTGTATGGGCAGTATCTTGTGAATTCTTTTGAATTTGTATTCAGCACTCTACAACTGTCCTGTAATCCAGATTGTCTTAGCCAGTAAGATAAATTTTGTTTTTTATAATATGTCAGCGGGTGGGAGCAATCCAAATGGGGATCAACAATATGATTAAAATCCCCGCCCCATACAACATGACCCTCACTGAAGTCCTCCAATTTTTTTTTGAATCTATTAAGAAAGCGAATTTGACTTGAATTGGGGGCATGTATGTTAGCAATGGTGAAATTAACATCTCCCAATTTTCCCTTAATAGTGATTTGTCTACCTTCCTCGTCCTTCATTGTGTCTATTATTTTAAAAGGTAAATCCTTGTGAATGGCTATCGCAACCCCCGCTTTTTTCTTTTCACTGTTTGAAAAGAATATTTGCGAGAAATATTTATTTCGGAGTCTATGGTTATCAGATTCTAATAAATGAGTTTCCTGAAGCAGGACTATATCAGCTTTAAGTCTACGCATATCTTTCCAAAGAGTAAATCTCTTGTAGGGGTTGTTCAAACCACTCACGTTATAGGACACAATATTTAAAGACATAGTATTGGTGTTTGTAGATTATGTAGTGATGTCTGTATTTACAATTAGAATTGTCCACAGAGAAGGAGATTAATAAGACCAGCAAACCCTGTAGAAACAAAAGAGGCAACCTACACAGAACCTGTATCCCCAACATGACGATGATGATGAACCCTTCCAGATCAGATGAAAGTGAAAGCAAACGACGGTCTCCGCTTAGTAGAGATGCACACAGACCTGCATACAGATAAAAGATAAAAATAACATAATTGCAACCAGCAAAAAAGTGGGTTAGAAAACCAACAGTTGATGCACACCGAAGTGTGTGTGTAAATGAGTAAGTACTCATTCAAAGTTTAGGGGGTGAAATTAAGGGCCAAGTGAGTGGGGCCAACCCAAAATAATTCAAAAGCTTCATCTGTTTTTCTTCGTGATCCACGAGGGCTTGACATGTCCTGGAAGATGATCAGAAACTCCGCTGTCTTTGTGTCCAGAACTTGATCTCTCCATGGGCGGCAGGCCTAGATCATGAATAAATTTGTCAGAGTTATTTAAGTCAGTTAGCGCAAAAATGACATCTTCCTTAATCACGATCAATTTGGTTGGAAATCCCCATTTATACAGTATCTTATTATTCCTAAGATGGTCAGTGACAGGAATGTATTCTCTCCGTTTTTGTAATGTGGCTCTTGAAAAGTCTGCGAAAATTTTTATCTTGTTGTAGGGGGTCGGTAAATTTGGCAATTGCCTGCTTTTCCTAAGAATTTCCTCTTTAATTTGAAAATAGTGAAAACAGGCTATGACGTCCCTGGGAGCTGTAGTTGGTGCGTATTTGGATTTAGGTAGTCTGTGAATGCGCTCCAGTGTTAGATCACCCCTAGAAGCTTTAGGAAGAACTGAGTGAAGCATTTTTTGGGTGTATTCTGTAAGATCACGATCTTTGATTGACTCAGGTATCCCTCTAAATTTTAAGTTACTACGCCTGCTTCTATCTTCTTGTTCAACTTGTTTTGATTTTATTTGGGCCACCTCGTCCTCCAGGTTGTAATGTGCATCTATCAATTTATTATGGGACTCCACCAATTCCCCCATTTTCCGTTCAAGGTGGTCCACACGCTGTCCAAGATCATCTATATCTTTACGGAGGGATAGATTATGAGATTCCAATTGTGACTGGAAAGATTGAGCCAAAAGAAGAATGATGTTCTTAATGAATATTTCTGATGCATTTTTATTAGAAGCGTCCACATCAGATAGTGACTGTATAAGAGTATCAGCAAGTGTCGGGTTGCCGAGATCCTTGGGAGAATGAATAAGAATTGAGTCTTTATTCTGAAGGCTCTCCTGAGCTGCAGCAACCAAAATATTCCCTTTAGAATAGGGAGTATCATGGGAGCCGATCGGCACCTTAATGGGGCTGGCATTAATATTGAATCCGGCACTATGTGTAGCATAAGCAGCCTTTCCAGGGGCTGGTGGGGTAAAGGGAGTATCAGATATAAATGAAACATCCTTACAAGATGTGGCCCCTTTAACCGGCGTTGTAAAAAGATCTCCGGTTGTTAAAATAGCCGGCGCACATTTTTCGGCCTTTCCAGCGTTTTGTTTTTGTGAGCGTTGCCGATTAGAGCGCTCGTTCTCCTTTTCAAGATGGCCGCTCTCGCGGGAAGACGAGCGAGAGCGGGAGCTCCGTGCAGGGCTATTTTCCAGCGGTCCCCTCCGCTTACTCACGGTTACCGCTGATTTCCTCTGTGTGAGCCGCGGGTTCATTTTCGTCTTGAAAGCGGCGTGCTTCTGCCGCTGTGGCGTCGCTCTTAAGTGCTGGCGTCCCCGGCCATAGATACGGGACTTGCCTGCACTTCCTGGTATTTTACATGCTGGATGCGGGGAGCCACCGCCGCCATCTTGGATCATCTCTTCAGCGCTACAGCGCTCTGTATCAGTGTCTTTTTCTCTGCGGCTGCTGCAATCAGCCATGGCAGCTTAGTAGCGATCTGTGCAGGAGATATTCCGGTGTCGGAGGCTTTAGTTTTTAGGTGGAATCTTGAAGAAAAGCTTAATAAAATCGCTTAATTAGGTGGCCCCAGTGTGGAGCTCACAGCTGAGACGTCCTCTCAGAATCAGCGCTGGCCACGCCCCCCGATTCTTTGTATTTCCACAAGGCGTCTGTATGCATACATTTATCCAAATAACTAGGATTTTGTAGTACTGCAGCATATCTATTTCCCTGATTACCTTTCTATAGGGGTCTGCTTTCATTTGCTTACCAACTGTGCGCACGCATGCTGTGTTGAACAAAATAGGATCCATGATGTATTTCTTCCAGATACTAGGCTGGAGTATATGTTTCCTGTCATAGTACTCAGGGGGTCACAGTTGGCAGTAAACAATAGGCTTCTTATATGTAGATTTGACTAAGATTGGTGTACCCGCATACCTAGCAATTTTTTCTCTCTGGTTATTTCTCCTGTCTCACATATGCTGTAAAGTATTAGCTTCCTTCATTCCCTCGGGTAAAATTACTTATGGCCTATTCAGCCATACTAGTGTTTTAAATGTTTTTAAATGTATGTTTTGCCTGGTTCTGTTTGTGGATTACTATTTTTGTACAATAAAATTGACTATTTAACGTGGATCCCATTGGTTTGCATATCCTTTTCTTTTTGTGTTTAGTGTGTAGCGTGTAGCTTAACCCTACACGCTACACGCTACACGCTACACTCTACACCCTACACGCTACACCCTACACTCTACACCGTACACTCTACACGCTACACGCTACACTCTACACCCTACACCCTACACGCTACGCGCTACACTCTACACCCTACACGCTACACTCTACACTCTACATGCTACACGCTACACTCTACACTCTACACGCTACACGCTACACCCTACACCCTACACGCTACATGCTACACTCTACAACCTACACGCTACACGCTACACTCTACACGCTACACGCTACACTCTACACCCTACACTCTACATGCTACACGCTACACTCTACACCCTACACGCTACACCCTACACCCTACACCCTACACGCTACACGCTACACTCTACACCCTACACGCTACACCCTACACTCTACACCCTACACGCTACACCCTACACTCTACACCCTACACGCTATACGCTACACTCTACACCCTGCACGCTACACGCTACACCCTACACGCTACACTCTACACCCTACACGCTACACCCTACACTCTACACCCTACACGCTACACGCTACACTCTACACCCTACACGCTACACCCTACACTCCACACCCTACACCCTACATGCTACACGCTACACCCTACACGCTACACATTACACTCTAAACCCTACACTCTACATCCTACACCCTACACTCTACACCCTACACGCTACACTCTACACTCTACACCCTACATGCTACACGCTACACGCTACACTCTACACCCTACACGCTACACGCTACACCCTACAAGCTGAACGCTACAAACTACACGCTACATATTACACTCTACACCCTAGCGTGTAGCGTGTAGGGTGTAGAGTGTAGCGTGTAGCATGTAGCGTGTAGGGTGTACGGTGTAGAGTGTAGCATGTAGCGTGTAGGGTGTAGAGTGTAGCGTGTAGGGTGTAGAGTGTAGCATGTAGCGTGTAGGGTGTAGGGTGTAGAGTGTAGAGTGTAGCATGTAGCGTGTAGATTGTAGGGTGTACCGTGTAGGGTGTAGAGTGTAGCATGTAGGGTGTAGGGTGTAGAGTGAAGGGTGTAGCGTGTAGAGTGTAGCGTGTAGCGTGTACGGTGTAGGGTGTAGAGTGTAGGGTGTAGCGTGTAGCGTGTAGCTTGTAGGGTGTAGAGTGTAGCGTGTAGCGTGTAGGCTGTAGCGTGTAGGGTGTAGCATGTATCGTGTAGGGTGTAGAGTGTAGCATGTAGCGTGTAGAGTGTAGGGTGTAGCGTGTAGCGTGTGTAGGGTGTAGGGTGTAGAGTGTAGCGTGTAGCGTGTAGGGTGTAGAGTGTAGGGTGTAGGGTGTAGAGTGTAGCGTGTAGGGTGTAGCGTGTAGGATTTAGGGTGTAGGGTGTAGAGTGTAGGGTGTTGCGTGTAGGGTGTAGAGTGTAGCGTGTAGGGTGTAGCGTGTAGAGTGTAGCGTGTAGCGTGTAGGGTGGAGAGTGTAGAGTGTAGGGTGTAGCGTGTAGGGTGTAGAGTGTAGCGTGTAGGGTGTAGAGTGTAGCGTGTAGCGTGCAGGGTGTAGAGTGTAGCGTATAGCGTGTAGGGTGTAGTATGTAGAGTGTAGGGTGTAGAGTGTAGCGTGTAGAGTGTAGCATGTAGCGTGTAGGGTGTAGAGTGTAGAGTGTAGCGTGTAGGGTGAAGCATGTAGGGTGTAGGGTGTCGGGTATAGCGTGTAGGGTGTAGGGTGTAGAGTGTAGGGTGTAGCGTGTATGGTGTAGAGTGTAGCGTGTAGCGTGTAGAGTGTAGCGTGTAGGGTGTAGGGTGTAGCGTGTAGAGTGCAGAGTGTAGCGTGTAGGGTGTAGAGTGTAGCGTGTTGCGTGTAGGGTGTAGAGTGTAGCGTGTAGCGTGTAGAGTGTAGAGTGTAGCGTGTAGCGTGTACAGTGTAGCGGGTAGGGTGTAGAGTGTAGCGAGTAGCGTGTAGGGTGTAGAGTGTAGGGTGTAGCGTATAGGGTGTAGAGTGTAGCGTGTAGGGTGTAGGGTGTAGGGTGTAGGGTGTAGCGTGTAGCATGTAGCATGTAGCGTGTAGCGTGTAGCATGTAGAGTGTAGCGTGTAGGGTGTAGAGTGTAGCGTGTAGGGTGTAGCGTGTAGCGTGTAGCGTGCAGGGTGTAGAGTGTAGCGTATAGCGTGTAGGGTGTAGAGTGTAGGGTGTAGCATGTAGCGTGTAGAGTGTAGCGTGTAGGGTGTAGGGTGTACAGTGTAGGGTTTAGCGTGTAGCATGTAGGGTGTAGGGTGTAGCGTGTAGCGTGTACCGTGTAGCGTATAGAGTGCAGCGTGTAGGGTGTAGAGTGTAGCGTGTAGTGTGTAGCGTGTAGGGTGTAGGGTGTAGCGTGTAGGGTGTAGAGTGTACCGTGTAGGGTGTAGAGTGTAACATGTAGCGTGTAGGGTGTAGGGCGTAGCGTGTAGCGTGTACCGTGTAGCGTGTAGAGTGTAGTGTGTAGGGTGTAGAGTGTAGCGTGTAGCGTGTAGCGTGTAGAGTGTAGCGTGTAGCGTGTAGCGTGTAGAGTGTAGCGTGTAGGGTGTAGCGTGTAGAGTGTAGTGTGTGGCGTGCAGGGCGTAGGGTGTAGCGTGTCGGGTGTAGGGTGTAGAGTGTAGGGTGTAGCATGTAGGGTGTAGGGTGTAGCGTGTAGGGTGTAGAGTGTAGCGTGTAGGGTGTACGGTGTAGAGTGTAGGGTATAAGCTGTAGCGTTTAGCGTGTAGAGTGTAGCGTGTAGCGTGTAGCGTGTAGGGTGTAGAGTGTAGGGTGTAGGGTGTAGGGTGTAGCGTGTAGGGTGTAGCATGTAGCGTGTAGCGTGTAGCATGTAGAGTAGGGTGTAGGGTGTAGGGTGTAGAGTGTAGTGTGTAGAGTGTAGAGTGTAGCGTGTAGAGTGTAAAGTGTAGCGTGTAGGGTTTAGCGTGTAGTGTGTAGCGTGTAGCGCGTAGCGTGTAGAGTGTAGGGTAGAGTGTAGCGTGTAGAGAGTAGGGAGCAGAGTGTAGAGTGTAGCGTGCAGGGTGTAGGGTGTACAGTGTAGGGTGTAGGGTGTAGCGTGTAGCGTGTAGAGTGTAGGGAGTAGGGTGTAGAGTGTAGCGTGTAGCGTGTAGCGTGTAGAGTGTAGCGTGTAGGGTGTAGCGTGTAGAGTGTAGTGTGTGGCGTGCAGGGCGTAGGGTGTAGCGTGTCGGGTGTAGGGTGTAGAGTGTAGGGTGTAGCATGTAGGGTGTAGGGTGTAGCGTGTAGGGTGTAGAGTGTAGCGTGTAGGGTGTACGGTGTAGAGTGTAGGGTATAAGCTGTAGCGTTTAGCGTGTAGAGTGTAGCGTGTAGCGTGTAGCGTGTAGCGTGTAGGGTGTAGAGTGTAGGGTGTAGGGTGTAGGGTGTAGCGTGTAGGGTGTAGCATGTAGCGTGTAGCGTGTAGCATGTAGAGTAGGGTGTAGGGTGTAGGGTGTAGAGTGTAGTGTGTAGAGTGTAGAGTGTAGCGTGTAGAGTGTAAAGTGTAGCGTGTAGGGTTTAGCGTGTAGTGTGTAGCGTGTAGCGCGTAGCGTGTAGAGTGTAGGGTATAGAGTGTAGCGTGTAGAGAGTAGGGAGCAGAGTGTAGAGTGTAGCGTGCAGGGTGTAGGGTGTACAGTGTAGGGTGTAGGGTGTAGCGTGTAGCGTGTAGAGTGTAGGGAGTAGGGTGTAGGGTGTAGCGTGTAGGGTGTAGAGTGTAGCGTGTAGCGTGTAGGGTGTAGCGTGTAGCGTGTAGGGTGTAGCGTGTATCATGTACCGTGTAGCGTGTAGCATGTAGAGTAGGGTGTAGGGTGTAGAGTGTAGCATGTAGGGTGTAGAGTGTAGGGTGTAGCATGTAGGGTGTAGGGTGTAGGGTGTAGCGTGCAGGGTGTAGAGTGTAGCGTGTAGGGTGTACGGTGTAGAGTGTAGGGTATAAGCTGTAGCGTTTAGCGTGTAGAGTGTAGCGTGTAGCGTGTAGCGTGTAGAGTGTAGGGTGTAGAGTGTAGCGTGTAGCGTGTAGGGTGTAGGGTGAAGCGTGTAGGGTGTAGCATGTAGCGTGTAGCATGTAGAGTAGGGTGTAGGGTGTAGGCTGTAGAGTGTAGTGTGTAGAGTGTGGAGTGTAGCGTGTAGAGTGTAAAGTGTAGCGTGTAGGGTGTAGCGTGTAGTGTGTAGCGTGTAGCGCGTAGCGTGTAAAGTGTAGTGTATAGAGTGTAGCGTGTAGAGAGTAGGGAGCAGAGTGTAGAGTGTAGCATGTAGGGTGTAGGGTGTACAGTGTAGGGTGTAGGGTGTAACGTGTAGCGTGTAGAGTGTAGGGAGTAGGGTGTAGGGTGTAGCGTGTAGGGTGTGGAGTGCAGCGTGTAGCGTGTAGGGTGTAGCGTGTAGCGTGTAGGGTGTAGCGTGTATCATGTACCGTGTAGCGTGTAGCATGTAGAGTAGGGTGTAGGGTGTAGAGTGTAGCGTGTAGCGTGTCGTGTGTAGCGTGTAGAGTGTAAAGTGTAGCGTGTAGTGTGTAGTGTGTAGCGTGTAGCGCGTAGCGTGTAGAGTGTAGGGTATAGAGTGTAGCGTGTAGAGAGTAGGGAGTAGAGTGTAGAGTGTAGCGTGTAGGGTGTAGAGTGTAGCGAGTAGCGTGTAGTGTGTAGGGTGTAGGGTGTAGAGTGTAGGGTGTAGCGTGTAGGGTGTAGAGTGTAGCGTGTAGGGTGTAGCGTGTAGCGTGCAGGGTGTAGAGTGTAGCGTATAGCGTGTAGGGTGTAGGGTGTAGAGTGTAGGGTGTAGCGTGTAGAGTGTAGCGTGTAGCGTGTAGAGTTTAGTGTGTGGCGTGCAGGGCATAGGGTGTAGCGTGTAGGGTGTAGGGTGTAGAGTGTAGGGTGTAGCATGTAGGGTGTAGGGTGTAGGGTGTAGCGTGTAGCATGTAGCGTGTAGAGTGTAGGGTGTAGCGTGTAGCGTGTGTAGGGTGTAGGGTGTAGAGTGTAGCGTGTAGCGTGTAGGGTGTAGCATGTATCGTGTAGGGTGTAGAGTGTAGCATGTAGCGTGTAGAGTGTAGGGTGTAGCGTGTAGCGTGTGTAGGGTGTAGGGTGTAGAGTGTAGCGTGTAGCGTGTAGGGTGTAGAGTGTAGGGTGTAGGGTGTAGAGTGTAGCGTGTAGGGTGTAGCGTGTAGGATTTAGGGTGTAGGGTGTAGAGTGTAGGGTGTTGCGTGTAGGGTGTAGAGTGTAGCGTGTAGGGTGTAGCGTGTAGAGTGTAGCGTGTAGCGTGTAGGGTGGAGAGTGTAGAGTGTAGGGTGTAGCGTGTAGGGTGTAGAGTGTAGCGTGTAGGGTGTAGAGTGTAGCGTGTAGCGTGCAGGGTGTAGAGTGTAGCGTATAGCGTGTAGGGTGTAGTATGTAGAGTGTAGGGTGTAGAGTGTAGCGTGTAGAGTGTAGCATGTAGCGTGTAGGGTGTAGAGTGTAGAGTGTAGCGTGTAGGGTGAAGCATGTAGGGTGTAGGGTGTCGGGTATAGCGTGTAGGGTGTAGGGTGTAGAGTGTAGGGTGTAGCGTGTATGGTGTAGAGTGTAGCGTGTAGCGTGTAGAGTGTAGCGTGTAGGGTGTAGGGTGTAGCGTGTAGAGTGCAGAGTGTAGCGTGTAGGGTGTAGAGTGTAGCGTGTTGCGTGTAGGGTGTAGAGTGTAGCGTGTAGCGTGTAGAGTGTAGAGTGTAGCGTGTAGCGTGTACAGTGTAGCGGGTAGGGTGTAGAGTGTAGCGAGTAGCGTGTAGGGTGTAGAGTGTAGGGTGTAGCGTATAGGGTGTAGAGTGTAGCGTGTAGGGTGTAGGGTGTAGGGTGTAGGGTGTAGCGTGTAGCATGTAGCATGTAGCGTGTAGCGTGTAGCATGTAGAGTGTAGCGTGTAGGGTGTAGAGTGTAGCGTGTAGGGTGTAGCGTGTAGCGTGTAGCGTGCAGGGTGTAGAGTGTAGCGTATAGCGTGTAGGGTGTAGAGTGTAGGGTGTAGCATGTAGCGTGTAGAGTGTAGCGTGTAGGGTGTAGGGTGTACAGTGTAGGGTTTAGCGTGTAGCATGTAGGGTGTAGGGTGTAGCGTGTAGCGTGTACCGTGTAGCGTATAGAGTGCAGCGTGTAGGGTGTAGAGTGTAGCGTGTAGTGTGTAGCGTGTAGGGTGTAGGGTGTAGCGTGTAGGGTGTAGAGTGTACCGTGTAGGGTGTAGAGTGTAACATGTAGCGTGTAGGGTGTAGGGCGTAGCGTGTAGCGTGTACCGTGTAGCGTGTAGAGTGTAGTGTGTAGGGTGTAGAGTGTAGCGTGTAGCGTGTAGCGTGTAGAGTGTAGCGTGTAGCGTGTAGCGTGTAGAGTGTAGCGTGTAGGGTGTAGCGTGTAGAGTGTAGTGTGTGGCGTGCAGGGCGTAGGGTGTAGCGTGTCGGGTGTAGGGTGTAGAGTGTAGGGTGTAGCATGTAGGGTGTAGGGTGTAGCGTGTAGGGTGTAGAGTGTAGCGTGTAGGGTGTACGGTGTAGAGTGTAGGGTATAAGCTGTAGCGTTTAGCGTGTAGAGTGTAGCGTGTAGCGTGTAGCGTGTAGGGTGTAGAGTGTAGGGTGTAGGGTGTAGGGTGTAGCGTGTAGGGTGTAGCATGTAGCGTGTAGCGTGTAGCATGTAGAGTAGGGTGTAGGGTGTAGGGTGTAGAGTGTAGTGTGTAGAGTGTAGAGTGTAGCGTGTAGAGTGTAAAGTGTAGCGTGTAGGGTTTAGCGTGTAGTGTGTAGCGTGTAGCGCGTAGCGTGTAGAGTGTAGGGTAGAGTGTAGCGTGTAGAGAGTAGGGAGCAGAGTGTAGAGTGTAGCGTGCAGGGTGTAGGGTGTACAGTGTAGGGTGTAGGGTGTAGCGTGTAGCGTGTAGAGTGTAGGGAGTAGGGTGTAGAGTGTAGCGTGTAGCGTGTAGCGTGTAGAGTGTAGCGTGTAGGGTGTAGCGTGTAGAGTGTAGTGTGTGGCGTGCAGGGCGTAGGGTGTAGCGTGTCGGGTGTAGGGTGTAGAGTGTAGGGTGTAGCATGTAGGGTGTAGGGTGTAGCGTGTAGGGTGTAGAGTGTAGCGTGTAGGGTGTACGGTGTAGAGTGTAGGGTATAAGCTGTAGCGTTTAGCGTGTAGAGTGTAGCGTGTAGCGTGTAGCGTGTAGCGTGTAGGGTGTAGAGTGTAGGGTGTAGGGTGTAGGGTGTAGCGTGTAGGGTGTAGCATGTAGCGTGTAGCGTGTAGCATGTAGAGTAGGGTGTAGGGTGTAGGGTGTAGAGTGTAGTGTGTAGAGTGTAGAGTGTAGCGTGTAGAGTGTAAAGTGTAGCGTGTAGGGTTTAGCGTGTAGTGTGTAGCGTGTAGCGCGTAGCGTGTAGAGTGTAGGGTATAGAGTGTAGCGTGTAGAGAGTAGGGAGCAGAGTGTAGAGTGTAGCGTGCAGGGTGTAGGGTGTACAGTGTAGGGTGTAGGGTGTAGCGTGTAGCGTGTAGAGTGTAGGGAGTAGGGTGTAGGGTGTAGCGTGTAGGGTGTAGAGTGTAGCGTGTAGCGTGTAGGGTGTAGCGTGTAGCGTGTAGGGTGTAGCGTGTATCATGTACCGTGTAGCGTGTAGCATGTAGAGTAGGGTGTAGGGTGTAGAGTGTAGCATGTAGGGTGTAGGGTGTAGAGTGTAGGGTGTAGCATGTAGGGTGTAGGGTGTAGGGTGTAGCGTGCAGGGTGTAGAGTGTAGCGTGTAGGGTGTACGGTGTAGAGTGTAGGGTATAAGCTGTAGCGTTTAGCGTGTAGAGTGTAGCGTGTAGCGTGTAGCGTGTAGAGTGTAGGGTGTAGAGTGTAGCGTGTAGCGTGTAGGGTGTAGGGTGAAGCGTGTAGGGTGTAGCATGTAGCGTGTAGCGTGTAGCATGTAGAGTAGGGTGTAGGGTGTAGGCTGTAGAGTGTAGTGTGTAGAGTGTGGAGTGTAGCGTGTAGAGTGTAAAGTGTAGCGTGTAGGGTGTAGCGTGTAGTGTGTAGCGTGTAGCGCGTAGCGTGTAAAGTGTAGTGTATAGAGTGTAGCGTGTAGAGAGTAGGGAGCAGAGTGTAGAGTGTAGCATGTAGGGTGTAGGGTGTACAGTGTAGGGTGTAGGGTGTAACGTGTAGCGTGTAGAGTGTAGGGAGTAGGGTGTAGGGTGTAGCGTGTAGGGTGTGGAGTGCAGCGTGTAGCGTGTAGGGTGTAGCGTGTAGCGTGTAGGGTGTAGCGTGTATCATGTACCGTGTAGCGTGTAGCATGTAGAGTAGGGTGTAGGGTGTAGAGTGTAGCGTGTAGCGTGTAGTGTGTAGCGTGTAGAGTGTAAAGTGTAGCGTGTAGTGTGTAGTGTGTAGCGTGTAGCGCGTAGCGTGTAGAGTGTAGGGTATAGAGTGTAGCGTGTAGAGAGTAGGGAGTAGAGTGTAGAGTGTAGCGTGTAGGGTGTAGAGTGTAGCGAGTAGCGTGTAGTGTGTAGGGTGTAGGGTGTAGAGTGTAGGGTGTAGCGTGTAGGGTGTAGAGTGTAGCGTGTAGGGTGTAGCGTGTAGCGTGCAGGGTGTAGAGTGTAGCGTATAGCGTGTAGGGTGTAGGGTGTAGAGTGTAGGGTGTAGCGTGTAGAGTGTAGCGTGTAGCGTGTAGAGTTTAGTGTGTGGCGTGCAGGGCATAGGGTGTAGCGTGTAGGGTGTAGGGTGTAGAGTGTAGGGTGTAGCATGTAGGGTGTAGGGTGTAGGGTGTAGCGTGTAGGGTGTAGAGTGTAGCATGGAGGGTGTACGGTGTAGAGTGTAGGGTATAAGCTGTAGCGTTTAGCGTGTAGAGTGTAGCGTGTAGCGTGTAGCGTGTAGGGTGTAGGGTGTAGAGTGTAGAGTGTAGCGTGTAGGGTGTAGAGTGTAGCGTGTAGAGAGTAGGGTGTAGGGTGCAGAGTGTAGGGTGTAGGGTGTAGAGTGTAACGTGTAGCGTGTAGGGTGTAGCGTGTAGGGTGTAGAGTGTAGGGTGTAGCGTGTAGGGTGTATCGTGTAGCGTGTAGCGTGTAGGGTGTAGGGTGTAGAGTGTAGGGTGTAGCGTGTAGGGTGTAGCGTGTAGCGTGTAGGGTGTAGGGTGTAGAGTGTAGGATGTAGCGTGTAGGGTGTAGCGTGTAGCGTGTAGAGTGTAGCGTCTAGCGTGTAGCGTATAGTGTGTAGCGTGTAGCGTGTAGATTGTAGCGTGTAGGGTGTAGGGTGTAGCGTGTAGCGTGTAGGGTGTAGGGTGTAGCGTGTAGCGTGTAGCGTGTAGAGTGTAGCATGTAGGGTGTAGCAAGTAGCGTGTTCCGTGTAGGGTGTAGCGTGTAGCGTGTAGCGTGTAGAGTGTAGCATGTAGGGTGTAGCAAGTAGCGTGTATTGTGTAGGGTGTAGAGTGTAGCGTGTAGCGTGTAGGGTGTCACTTTTTCCTCTGATGAAGACGCTTGAGTAGCGTCGATACGCGTGGGGTTCAGGGCTTCCTTTGTTTTTTTCCCGAGGGACAGGACTTGGGTAACTTATCTTTACAACTGCTATGGAATTACACCTATTTACTTCATGCATGGCCTGGCATTTTTCCAAGCCTTAGGACAATGGATCCTGATTCTTTGTATTTCCACAAGGCGTCTGTATGCATACATTTATCCAAATAACTAGGATTTTGTAGTACTGCAGCATGTCTATTTCCCTGATTACCTTTCTATAGGGGTCTGCTTTCATTTGCTTACCAACTGTGCGCACGCATGCTGTGTTGAACAAAATAGGATCCATGATGTATTTCTTCCAGATACTAGGCTGGAGTATATGTTTCCTGTCATAGTACTCAGGGGGTCACAGTTGGCAGTAAACAATAGGCTTCTTATATGTAGATTTGACTAAGATTGGTGTACCCGCATACCTAGCAATTTTTTCTCTCTGGTTATTTCTCCTGTCTCACATATGCTGTAAAGTATTAGCTTCCTTCATTCCCTCGGGTAAAATTACTTATGGCCTATTCAGCCATACTAGTGTTTTAAATGTTTTTAAATGTATGTTTTGCCTGGTTCTGTTTGTGGATTACTATTTTTGTACAATAAAATTGACTATTTCACGATGATCCCATTGATTTGCATATCCTTTTCTTTTTGTGTTTAGTGTGTAGTGTGTAGCTTAACCCTACACGCTACACGCTACACGCTACACGCTACACTCTACACTCTACACGCTACACGCTACACTCTACACCCTACACGCAACACGCTACAATCTATACCCTACACGCTACACTCTGCACGCTACACGCTACACTCTACACCATACACGCTACACCCTACACTCCACACCCTACACCCTAAACGCTCAGTTTGGTCGACCCCCTTATCCCCGGTCCATAATGACTACAGGTAACCATTACTACTAGCTGCCTTTATATAGCTACAACTATTTATGGATCATAGTATCCGAATTTGGTGGCTAGATGTTTTAGTATGTTACATTTCCAGCAGCTTAGCCAGGATGCCTGTTATGATTGACGATCTATGATCACTTACAATACCGGGTATAAACACTTAAGGGGGTTGTATCAGTCTGTAGCTTCTGTGGTGACCCTGTATTGGCTCATTGTCACATATTTATTGTGTTATTTGTCATGTGATGTTTTTAATTATTGTGGTAATAAAGTTATGTTTTTTATATTTGGTACATTTTGGATCCAGTGCCTTCATGGTTCTTTATTGGTAGTTTCATGTTTATCTATGAAGGGATCCCGTTATAGGGGATGAGGAATTAATATTGTTTACCCTACACGCTATACCCGACACCCTACACCCTACATGCTTCACCCTAAACGCTACACTCTACACTCTACACCCTACACCCTACACGCTACATGCTACACCCTACACGCTACACTCTACACCCTACACGCTACACGCTACACGCTACACGCTACACGCTACACCCTACACGCTACACGCTACACCCTACACGCTACACGTTACACTCTACACCCTACACCCTACACGCTACACGCTACACCCTACACGCTACACGTTACACTCTACACCCTACACGCTACACTCTACACCCTACACGCTACACTCTACACTCTACACGCTACACTCTACACCCTACACTCTACACGCTACACCCTACACTCTACACGCTACACGCTACACTCTACACGCTACACGCTACATGCTACACTCTACACTCTACACCCTACACCCTACACGCTACACGCTATACTCTACACCCTACACGCTACACTCTACACGCTACACGCTACACTCTACACCCTACACGCAACACGCTACAATCTATACCCTACACGCTACACTCTGCACGCTACACGCTACACCCTACACGCTATACTCTGCACGCTACACGCTACACTCTACACCATACACGCTACACCCTACACTCTACACCCTACACCCTACACGCTATACCCGACACCCTACACCCTACATGCTTCACCCTAAACGCTACACTCTACACTCTACTCCCTACACCCTACACGCTACATGCTACACCCTACACGCTACACTCTACACCCTACACTCTACACACTACACACTACACGCTACACGCTACACCCTACACGCTACACGCTACACCCTACACGCTACACGTTACACTCTACACCCTACACCCTACACGCTACACGCTACACCCTACACGCTACACGTTACACTCTACACCCTACACGCTACACTCTACACCCTGCACCCTACACGCTACAATCTACACCCTACACCCTACACGCTACACGCTACACGCTACAATCTACACCCTACACGCTACACCCTACACTCTACACCGTACACTCTACACGCTACACGCTACACTCTACACCCTACACCCTACACGCTACGCGCTACACTCTACACCCTACACGCTGCACTCTACACTCTACATGCTACACGCTACACTCTACACTCTACACGCTACACGCTACACCCTACACCCTACACGCTACACGCTACACTCTACACGCAACACGCTACACTCTACACCCTACACTCTACACGCTACACTCTACACCCTACACCCTACACGCTACACTCTACACTCTACACCCTACACGCTACACTCTACACTCTACACGCTACACGCTACACTCTACACCCTACACTCTACACGCTACACCCTACACTCTACACGCTACACGCTACACTCTACACGCTACACGCTACATGCTACACTCTACACTCTACACCCTACACCCTACACGCTACACGCTATACTCTACACCCTACACGCTACACTCTACACGCTACACGCTACACTCTACACTCTACACGCTACACGCTACACTCTACACCCTACACGCAACATGCTACAATCTATACCCTACACGCTACACTCTGCACGCTACACGCTACACCCTACACGCTATACTCTGCACGCTACACGCTACACTCTACACCATACACGCTACACCCTACACTCTACACCCTACACCCTACACGCTATACCCGACACCCTACACCCTACATGCTTCACCCTAAACGCTACACTCTACACTCTACACCCTACACCCTACACGCTACATGCTACACCCTACACGCTACACTCTACACCCTACACTCTACACGCTACACACTACACGCTACACGCTACACCCTACACGCTACACGCTACACCCTACACGCTACACGTTACACTCTACACCCTACACCCTACACGCTACACGCTACACCCTACACGCTACACGTTACACTCTACACCCTACACGCTACACTCTACACCCTGCACCCTACACGCTACAATCTACACCCTACACCCTACACGCTACACGCTACACTCTACACCCTACACGCTACACCCTACACTCTACACCGTACACTCTACACGCTACACGCTACACCCTACACCCTACACGCTACACGCTACACTCTACACCCTACACGCTACACTCTACACTCTACATGCTACACGCTACACTCTACACTCTACACGCTACACGCTACACCCTACACCCTACACGCTACACGCTACACTCTACAACCTACACGCTACACGCTACACTCTACACGCAACACGCTACACTCTACACCCTACTCTCTACACGCTACACGCTACACTCTACACCCTACACTCTACACGCTACACGCTACACTGTACACCCTACATGCAACACGCTACACTCTACACCCTACACGCTACACTCTACACCCTACACCCTACACGCTACACCCTACACTCTACACCCTACACCCTACACGCTACACGCTACACTCTACACCCTACACGCTACACCCTACACTCCACACCCTACACCCTACATGCTACACGCTACACCCTACACGCTACACATTACACTCTAAACCCTACACTCTACATCCTACACCCTACACTCTACACCCTACACGCTACACTCTACACTCTACACCCTACACTCTACATGCTACACGCTACACGCTACACTCTACACCCCACACGCTACACGCTACACCCTACAAGCTAAACGCTACAAACTACACGCTACATATTACACTCTACACCCTAGCGTGTAGCGTGTAGGGTGTAGAGTGTAGCGTGTAGCATGTAGCGTGTAGGGTGTAGGGTGTAGAGTGTAGCATGTAGCGTGTAGGGTGTAGAGTGTAGCGTGTAGGGTGTAGAGTGTAGCGTGTAGGGTGTAGCGTGTAGGGTTTAGGGTGTAGGGTGTAGAGTGTAGGGTGTTGCGTGTAGGGTGTAGAGTGTAGCGTGTAGCGTGTAGGGTGTAGCGTGTAGAGTGTAGCGTGTAGCGTGTAGGGTGGAGGGTGTAGCGTGTAGGGTGTAGAGTGTAGCGTGTAGGGTGTAGAGTGTAGCGTGTAGCGTGCAGGGTATAGAGTGTAGCGTATAGCGTGTAGGGTGTAGGATGTAGAGTGTAGCGTGTAGGGTGTAGAGTGTAGCGTGTAGGGTGTAGCATGTAGCGTGTAGGGTGTAGAGTGTAGAGTGTAGCGTGTAGGGTGAAGCATGTAGGGTGTAGGGTGTCGGGTATAGCGTGTAGGGTGTAGGGTGTAGAGTGTAGGGTGTAGCGTGTATGGTGTAGAGTGTAGCGTGTAGCGTGTAGAGTGTAGCGTGTAGGGTGTAGAGTGTAGCGTGTAGCGTGCAGAGTGTAGCGTGTAGGGTGTAGAGTGTAACGTGTTGCGTGTAGGGTGTAGAGTGTAGCGTGTAGCGTGCAGAGTGTAGCGTGTAGGGTGTAGAGTGTAACGTGTTGCGTGTAGGGTGTAGAGTGTAGCGTGTAGCATGTAGAGTGTAGAGTGTAGCGTGTAGCGTGTAGAGTGTAGCGGGTAGGGTGTAGAGTGTAGCGAGTAGCGTGTAGGGTGTAGGGTGTAGAGTGTAGGGTGTAGCGTGTAGGGTGTAGAGTGTAGCGTGTAGGGTGTAGGGTGTAGCGTGTAGGGTGTAGAGTGTAGCGTGTAGGGTGTAGCGTGTAGCGTGTAGAGTGTAGCGTGTAGGGTGTAGAGTGTAGCGTGTAGGGTGTAGCGTGTTGCGTGTAGCATGTAGAGTGTAGCGTGTAGGGTGTAGAGTGTAGCGTGTAGGGTGTATCGTGTAGCGTGTAGCGTGCAGGGTGTAGAGTGTAGCGTATAGCGTGTAGGGTGTAGAGTGTAGGGTGTAGCATGTAGCGTGTAGAGTGTAGCGTGTAGGGTGTAGGGTGTAGCGTGTAGCGTTTACCGTGTAGCGTATAGAGTGCAGCGTGTAGGGTGTAGAGTGTAGCGTGTAGTGTGTAGCGTGTAGGGTGTAGGGTGTAGCGTGTAGGGTGTAGAGTGTAGCGAGTAGCGTGTAGGGTGTAGGGTGTAGAGTGTAGGGTGTAGCGTGTAGGGTGTAGAGTGTAGCGTGTAGGGTGTAGGGTGTAGCGTGTAGGGTGTAGAGTGTAGCGTGTAGGGTGTAGCGTGTAGCGTGTAGAGTGTAGCGTGTAGGGTGTAGAGTGTAGCGTGTAGGGTGTAGCGTGTTGCGTGTAGCATGTAGAGTGTAGCGTGTAGGGTGTAGAGTGTAGCGTGTAGGGTGTATCGTGTAGCGTGTAGCGTGCATTGTGTAGAGTGTAGCGTATAGCGTGTAGGGTGTAGAGTGTAGGGTGTAGCATGTAGCGTGTAGAGTGTAGCGTGTAGGGTGTAGGGTGTAGCGTGTAGCGTTTACCGTGTAGCGTATAGAGTGCAGCGTGTAGGGTGTAGAGTGTAGCGTGTAGTGTGTAGCGTGTAGGGTGTAGGGTGTAGCGTGTAGGGTGTAGAGTGTAGCGTGTAGCGTGTAGAGTGTAGTGTGTAGGGTGTAGAGTGTAGCGTGTAGGGTGTAGAGTGTAGCGTGTAGCGTGTAGCGTGTAGCGTGTAGAGTGTAGGGTGTAGAGTGTAGGGTGTAGCGTGTAGGGTGTAGAGTGTAGCGTGTAGGGTGTAGGGTGTAGCGTGTAGGGTGTAGAGTGTAGCGTGTAGGGTGTAGCGTGTAGCGTGTAGCGTGTAGAGTGTAGCGTGTAGGGTGTAGGGTGTAGCGTGTAGGGTGTAGAGTGTAGCGTGTAGGGTGTAGCGTGTAGCGTGTAGAGTGTAGCGTGTAGGGTGTAGAGTGTAGCGTGTAGGGTGTAGCGTGTTGCGTGTAGCATGTAGAGTGTAGCGTGTAGGGTGTAGAGTGTAGCGTGTAGGGTGTATCGTGTAGCGTGTAGCGTGCAGGGTGTAGAGTGTAGCGTATAGCGTGTAGGGTGTAGAGTGTAGGGTGTAGCATGTAGCGTGTAGAGTGTAGCGTGTAGGGTGTAGGGTGTAGCGTGTAGCGTTTACCGTGTAGCGTATAGAGTGCAGCGTGTAGGGTGTAGAGTGTAGCGTGTAGTGTGTAGCGTGTAGGGTGTAGGGTGTAGCGTGTAGGGTGTAGAGTGTAGCGTGTAGCGTGTAGAGTGTAGTGTGTAGGGTGTAGAGTGTAGCGTGTAGGGTGTAGAGTGTAGCGTGTAGCGTGTAGCGTGTAGAGTGTAGCGTGTAGGGTGTAGCGTGTAGAGTGTAGTGTGTGGCGTGCAGGGCATAGGTTGTTGCGTGTAGCGTGTAGGGTGTAGGGTGTAGAGTGTAGGGTGTAGCATGTAGGGTGTAGGGTGTAGGGTGTAGCGTGTAGCGTGTAGAGTGTAGCGTGTAGGGTGTACGGTGTAGAGAGTATGGTATAAGCTGTAGCGTTTAGCGTGTAGAGTGTAGCGTGTAGCGTGTAGCGTGTAGCGTGTAGCGTGTAGGGTGTAGAGTGTAGGGTGTGGAGTGTAGCGTGTAGGGTGTAGCGTGTAGGGTGTAGCATGTAGCGTGTAGCGTGTAGCATGTAGAGTAGGGTGTAGGGTGTAGGGTGTAGAGTGTAGTGTGTAGAGTGTAGAGTGTAGCGTGTAGAGTGTAAAGTGTAGCGTGTAGGGTGTAGCGTGTAGTGTGTAGCGTGTAGCGCGTAGCGTGTAGAGTGTAGGGTATAGAGTGTAGCGTGTAGAGAGTAGGGAGCAGAGTGTAGAGTGTAGCGTGCAGGGTGTAGGGTGTACAGTGTAGGGTGTAGCGTGTAGCGTGTAGAGTGTAGGGAGTAGGGTGTAGGGTGTAGCGTGTAGGGTGTAGAGTGTAGCGTGTAGCGTGTAGCGTGTAGGGTGTAGCGTGTAGCGTGTAGGGTGTAGCGTGTATCATGTACCGTGTAGCGTGTAGCATGTAGAGTAGGGTGTAGGGTGTAGAGTGTAGCGTGTAGGGTGTAGGGTGTAGAGTGTAGGGTGTAGCATGTAGGGTGTAGGGTGTAGGGTGTAGCGTGTAGGGTGTAGTGTAGCGTGTAGGGTGTACGGTGTAGAGTGTAGGGTATAAGCTGTAGCGTTTAGCGTGTAGAGTGTAGCGTGTAGCGTGTAGCGTGTAGGGTGTAGAGTGTAGGGTGTAGAGTGTAGCGTGTAGCGTGTAGCGTGTAGGGTGTAGGGTGAAGCGTGTAGGGTGTAGCATGTAGCGTGTAGCGTGTAGCATGTAGAGTAGGGTGTAGGGTGTAGGGTGTAGAGTGTAGTGTGTAGAGTGTGGAGTGTAGCGTGTAGAGTGTAAAGTGTAGCGTGTAGGGTGTAGCGTGTAGTGTGTAGCGTGTAGCGCGTAGCGTGTAGAGTGTAGGGTATAGACTGTAGCGTGTAGAGAGTAGGGAGCAGAGTGTAGAGTGTAGCGTGTAGGGTGTAGGGTGTACAGTGTAGGGTGTAGGGTGTAGCGTGTAGCGTGTAGAGTGTAGGGATAAGGGTGTAGATTGTAGCGTGTAGGGTGTAGGGTGTAGGGTGTACCGTGTAGGGTGTAGCGTGTAGCGTGTAGAGTGTAGCATGTAGGATGTAGCAAGTAGCATGTATTGTGTAGGGTGTAGAGTGTAGCATGTAGCGTGTAGAGTGTAGGGTGTAGCGTGTAGGGTGTAGAGTGTAGCGTGTAGAGTGTAGAGTGTAGCGTGTAGCGTGTAGGGTGTCACTTTTTCCTCTGATGAAGACGCTTGAGTAGCGTCGATACGCGTGGGGTAAAGGGCTTCCTTTGTTTTTTTCCCGAGGGACAGGACTTGGGTAACTTATCTTTACAACTGCTATGGAATTACACCTATTTACTTCATGCATGGCCTGGCATTTTTCCAAGCCTTAGGACAATGGATCCTGATTCTTTGTATTTCATTTCAATTAGATTTTTATTGAGTTTAAACAAAGAAAACGAATAACAAAACATAACTGTATCTGTATAACTGTAGTAAATATTCTATAGCAGGTACAAGTGTACAATCAGGAAAAGAAACCGTCAAATTGCTTTTTTAATTGTGACCATTTACCCCATCTGGCATGAAAACGATCTTTGGATAGAAGATTAGTATAATAAATTTCCTCATATACAAAATGTCTATCGATCAACAATATCAAATGTTTCACGTTGGGCGGGCGAATGTTATTCCACTCTTTCACAATCAAATAGCTTGCGGACATTAGAACATGAGCTGTTAGAAATCTGTCCATTTTGAATTGATGTAGATTAATAAGCAATAAGGCCATATCAGGGCATGGCAATATAGTTTCCCCAGTCAGAAGTGAAATTATTAAGAAAATCTCAGACCAGAAATTTTTCAGAAGGGGACAGGACCAGAAAATATGTAGCAAATCTGCTGACTGACCACATTTCCTCCAACACATCCCATCATGACCCTTAATAAAATGTTTAAGTCTATTGGGAGTTAAATAATATCTCTGAATTAGTTTATAATGGGTTTCCAGGGTATTCGAGCATCTGGAGGCTTTCGTAGCTAATTTGAATGATTGTGTCCATTGAGATGGTGAAATTGTTTTATTTAATCTTTGTGCCCATTTCTCAAAGGAACCCGAGCTGCTAAAAGTATATTTGTCAGTCAATATGTTATAGAAGGACCTCAGACAGCTCTTGTTTTTTAGAGGTGGGGTTTTGAAAAAATTAATGGCAGTTTGATTAAGTAATATTTTTTGGGGAGTGTTTAGTTCTAATCTTTTATACTCCTCTTTAAGCAAATAATAATTCATAAATTCACAACTCTCAATCTTAAATTTATCTTTCAGTATTTGAAAGGGAACAAATTTATTAGCTTCCAGCATATCATGGATATACTTAATCCCTAGTGTCGACCACTTTTCAAAACGAAATCTAAGTGTGGGCCTAACCGGGAGCAAGTATGAAATGGGGAGTGGGTAGACAGGATGAGGAGGTCTGTTGGATTTATGAGCTTGAAAATGTATCCAGCTTTGAACTGCCGCCTTGATGATGGGATTATGAATACTCTCAACTTTCTGATGCTTTATAAAGAATCTATATAGATATAAAAGGGGTTCCTGGTTGGGCATGGAGGTTAATTCCATTTTGGGCCATTCCAAATTTTCAGTATTCCTGAACCATAATTTGGTTTGGTCAAGGATACTGGAGTGGTAATATGCGCTTATATCCGGAAGAGCAATTCCCCCGTTCTCTTTAGAGCGAATCAAAATTTGTTTTTTTATCCTCGATTTCCCCCTAGGCCATATAAATCTGTTCATTTGTTTAATCAAATTTTGTAAAATAAGATTGGGAAGTGGTAGGGGGACATTCCTAAAGAAATATAGAATTTTAGGAAGGAGAAGCATTTTATACAAGGTAATTTTTCCAAGCCATGAGGAAGGGGATTTTGAAATGGTTTTAATAGTTTGTTCTATTTCGTTATAAACGTGATCAGCGTTGATCTTGTATAGATTGTGTATATCATTCGTCAATAAAATGCCCAGGTAAGGGGTTTGGGTACGGTTCCATATGAAAGGGTAGGAACTGTGTAGTATCTGTTTCGTTTGAGTTGATAAATAGAGAGATAGTACAATAGTTTTGGAATGGTTCAATTTATAGAGAGAAACTCTACCAAAGTCCTTTATAATTTCCCAAGCGTATTTGATTGAGCTAATTGGGTTTGACAAGGTTAGGATAATATCATCCGCATATAATCCAATTTTATGATCTATGTTGCCTGAGGATATACCTTTAATCTCTTCAGAGTCCCTGATGTACTGAGCTAACGGTTCAAGACTAAGGATAAAAATCAGAGGGGAAAGTGGGCATCCCTGCCTCGTGCCGTTAGAGATCGGGAACTGTTCTGACATTATGTTGTTAACAAATATAGCGGCTGAAGGGGTAGAGTATAATGTTTGTATGCTATTGATTAGGTTTGGACTAAAATTTAATTTCTTGAGTACCGCAAATGCAAAGTCCCAGCTCAAACGATCAAACGCTTTTTCAGCGTCTAAAGTGATGAATAAACTGGGAATCTGCCTACGGTTACATAGAGAAAGAAGATTCAACACCCGTCTAGTGCTATCGTATGTTTGTCTTTGTTTGACAAAACCTACCTGATCAGGGTGAACAACATCTGGAATAATGTGTTGTAGTCTATTTGCTATGATTTTTGCATATGCTTTAATGTCGGTATTTAGTAGTGAAATTGGTCTAAAATTTTCAATTTTTGTTGTATCTTTATTGGGTTTAGGAATGACTACTATTGTGGCTTTGAGCATTTCATTGTCACATTTTCCATTCACTCTGATAAAATTGAGTGTCTGGGTAAGGTGGGGGATAAGCAATTTTTGAAACTGTTTGTAGTACTCACTCGTGAAACCGTCTGGACCCGGTGCTTTGTTAATTTTAAAGGCATTAATAACATTCATAACCTCTTTCTCGCTAAAGGGCATATCAAGTGTTTCTCTTTGCTCTGGCGTAAGGCTCCCCAGTTTTATTTTCTCTAGAAATAAATCAATTTGGTCTTGGGAGGGAGGTGAGACATCTATATTATCTTTCAGGTTATATAGTTTAAAGTAATAATCCCTGAAAGCCTTTGCGATGTCCTTTGGTTTTAGAACATCGCCAGAAGCCAATGATATTCTATCAACCACCTTTCTCATCTTTATAGGTTTGAATTTGTTGGCCATCAGCCTAGTTGGTCTATCATTTTCCGTATAGTATCCAGCCCCAAAAAAAGTGGCTTTTTTATCATACTGAGCAATTAATAGATTCCTAAGATCTAGCCTACAAATATGCAATTCTTTGTGTTTATCAAAACTACTATCATTTTGAGCAGAGGCTTCCAGGATTTTAATTTTTTCTATTAGTTCTTTCTGTCTAAACTCTCTTATTTTTTTTTGTTTAGCTCCAAGCTGAATTAATGTTCCCCTAATCACACACTTGTGGGCTTGCCATAATATCTCTGGGTTGATTTCTTGTGTAGAGTTTTCAACAAAATAGTGGGAGATGGTTTGTTCTATTAATTTGGAATTTTCCTGTGTATTGGTTATGAATTTACTGTATTTCCAATTGTATGATTTATTTTCTATCTGTATTTTTAAGTCTAAGGAGGATAGGTGCATGGTCTGACCAAGTGATTGGGCCCGTGACAAATTTTTCATATAGATCTAAAACTGAAAGACTTGTAAAAATATGGTCAATCCTAGTGAAAGATTTGTTGTATGGGCAGTATCTTGTGAATTCTTTTGAATTTGTATTCAGCACTCTACAACTGTCCTGTAATCCAGATTGTCTTAGCCAGTAAGATAAATTTTGTTTTTTATAATATGTCAGCGGGTGGGAGCAATCCAAATGGGGATCAACAATATGATTAAAATCCCCGCCCCATACAACATGACCCTCACTGAAGTCCTCCAATTTTTTTTTGAATCTATTAAGAAAGCGAATTTGACTTGAATTGGGGGCATGTATGTTAGCAATGGTGAAATTAACATCTCCCAATTTTCCCTTAATAGTGATTTGTCTACCTTCCTCGTCCTTCATTGTGTCTATTATTTTAAAAGGTAAATCCTTGTGAATGGCTATCGCAACCCCCGCTTTTTTCTTTTCACTGTTTGAAAAGAATATTTGCGAGAAATATTTATTTCGGAGTCTATGGTTATCAGATTCTAATAAATGAGTTTCCTGAAGCAGGACTATATCAGCTTTAAGTCTACGCATATCTTTCCAAAGAGTAAATCTCTTGTAGGGGTTGTTCAAACCACTCACGTTATAGGACACAATATTTAAAGACATAGTATTGGTGTTTGTAGATTATGTAGTGATGTCTGTATTTACAATTAGAATTGTCCACAGAGAAGGAGATTAATAAGACCAGCAAACCCTGTAGAAACAAAAGAGGCAACCTACACAGAACCTGTATCCCCAACATGACGATGATGATGAACCCTTCCAGATCAGATGAAAGTGAAAGCAAACGACGGTCTCCGCTTAGTAGAGATGCACACAGACCTGCATACAGATAAAAGATAAAAATAACATAATTGCAACCAGCAAAAAAGTGGGTTAGAAAACCAACAGTTGATGCACACCGAAGTGTGTGTGTAAATGAGTAAGTACTCATTCAAAGTTTAGGGGGTGAAATTAAGGGCCAAGTGAGTGGGGCCAACCCAAAATAATTCAAAAGCTTCATCTGTTTTTCTTCGTGATCCACGAGGGCTTGACATGTCCTGGAAGATGATCAGAAACTCCGCTGTCTTTGTGTCCAGAACTTGATCTCTCCATGGGCGGCAGGCCTAGATCATGAATAAATTTGTCAGAGTTATTTAAGTCAGTTAGCGCAAAAATGACATCTTCCTTAATCACGATCAATTTGGTTGGAAATCCCCATTTATACAGTATCTTATTATTCCTAAGATGGTCAGTGACAGGAATGTATTCTCTCCGTTTTTGTAATGTGGCTCTTGAAAAGTCTGCGAAAATTTTTATCTTGTTGTAGGGGGTCGGTAAATTTGGCAATTGCCTGCTTTTCCTAAGAATTTCCTCTTTAATTTGAAAATAGTGAAAACAGGCTATGACGTCCCTGGGAGCTGTAGTTGGTGCGTATTTGGATTTAGGTAGTCTGTGAATGCGCTCCAGTGTTAGATCACCCCTAGAAGCTTTAGGAAGAACTGAGTGAAGCATTTTTTGGGTGTATTCTGTAAGATCACGATCTTTGATTGACTCAGGTATCCCTCTAAATTTTAAGTTACTACGCCTGCTTCTATCTTCTTGTTCAACTTGTTTTGATTTTATTTGGGCCACCTCGTCCTCCAGGTTGTAATGTGCATCTATCAATTTATTATGGGACTCCACCAATTCCCCCATTTTCCGTTCAAGGTGGTCCACACGCTGTCCAAGATCATCTATATCTTTACGGAGGGATAGATTATGAGATTCCAATTGTGACTGGAAAGATTGAGCCAAAAGAAGAATGATGTTCTTAATGAATATTTCTGATGCATTTTTATTAGAAGCGTCCACATCAGATAGTGACTGTATAAGAGTATCAGCAAGTGTCGGGTTGCCGAGATCCTTGGGAGAATGAATAAGAATTGAGTCTTTATTCTGAAGGCTCTCCTGAGCTGCAGCAACCAAAATATTCCCTTTAGAATAGGGAGTATCATGGGAGCCGATCGGCACCTTAATGGGGCTGGCATTAATATTGAATCCGGCACTATGTGTAGCATAAGCAGCCTTTCCAGGGGCTGGTGGGGTAAAGGGAGTATCAGATATAAATGAAACATCCTTACAAGATGTGGCCCCTTTAACCGGCGTTGTAAAAAGATCTCCGGTTGTTAAAATAGCCGGCGCACATTTTTCGGCCTTTCCAGCGTTTTGTTTTTGTGAGCGTTGCCGATTAGAGCGCTCGTTCTCCTTTTCAAGATGGCCGCTCTCGCGGGAAGACGAGCGAGAGCGGGAGCTCCGTGCAGGGCTATTTTCCAGCGGTCCCCTCCGCTTACTCACGGTTACCGCTGATTTCCTCTGTGTGAGCCGCGGGTTCATTTTCGTCTTGAAAGCGGCGTGCTTCTGCCGCTGTGGCGTCGCTCTTAAGTGCTGGCGTCCCCGGCCATAGATACGGGACTTGCCTGCACTTCCTGGTATTTTACATGCTGGATGCGGGGAGCCACCGCCGCCATCTTGGATCATCTCTTCAGCGCTACAGCGCTCTGTATCAGTGTCTTTTTCTCTGCGGCTGCTGCAATCAGCCATGGCAGCTTAGTAGCGATCTGTGCAGGAGATATTCCGGTGTCGGAGGCTTTAGTTTTTAGGTGGAATCTTGAAGAAAAGCTTAATAAAATCGCTTAATTAGGTGGCCCCAGTGTGGAGCTCACAGCTGAGACGTCCTCTCAGAATCAGCGCTGGCCACGCCCCCCGATTCTTTGTATTTCCACAAGGCGTCTGTATGCATACATTTATCCAAATAACTAGGATTTTGTAGTACTGCAGCATATCTATTTCCCTGATTACCTTTCTATAGGGGTCTGCTTTCATTTGCTTACCAACTGTGCGCACGCATGCTGTGTTGAACAAAATAGGATCCATGATGTATTTCTTCCAGATACTAGGCTGGAGTATATGTTTCCTGTCATAGTACTCAGGGGGTCACAGTTGGCAGTAAACAATAGGCTTCTTATATGTAGATTTGACTAAGATTGGTGTACCCGCATACCTAGCAATTTTTTCTCTCTGGTTATTTCTCCTGTCTCACATATGCTGTAAAGTATTAGCTTCCTTCATTCCCTCGGGTAAAATTACTTATGGCCTATTCAGCCATACTAGTGTTTTAAATGTTTTTAAATGTATGTTTTGCCTGGTTCTGTTTGTGGATTACTATTTTTGTACAATAAAATTGACTATTTAACGTGGATCCCATTGGTTTGCATATCCTTTTCTTTTTGTGTTTAGTGTGTAGCGTGTAGCTTAACCCTACACGCTACACGCTACACGCTACACTCTACACCCTACACGCTACACCCTACACTCTACACCGTACACTCTACACGCTACACGCTACACTCTACACCCTACACCCTACACGCTACGCGCTACACTCTACACCCTACACGCTACACTCTACACTCTACATGCTACACGCTACACTCTACACTCTACACGCTACACGCTACACCCTACACCCTACACGCTACATGCTACACTCTACAACCTACACGCTACACGCTACACTCTACACGCTACACGCTACACTCTACACTCTACATGCTACACGCTACACTCTACACTCTACACGCTACACGCTACACCCTACACCCTACACGCTACATGCTACACTCTACAACCTACACGCTACACGCTACACTCTACACGCTACACGCTACACTCTACACCCTACACTCTACATGCTACACGCTACACTCTACACCCTACACGCTACACCCTACACCCTACACCCTACACGCTACACGCTACACTCTACACCCTACACGCTACACCCTACACTCTACACCCTACACGCTACACCCTACACTCTACACCCTACACGCTATACGCTACACTCTACACCCTGCACGCTACACGCTACACCCTACACGCTACACTCTACACCCTACACGCTACACGCTACACTCTACACCCTACACGCTACACCCTACACTCCACACCCTACACCCTACATGCTACACGCTACACCCTACACGCTACACATTACACTCTAAACCCTACACTCTACATCCTACACCCTACACTCTACACCCTACACGCTACACTCTACACTCTACACCCTACATGCTACACGCTACACGCTACACTCTACACCCTACACGCTACACGCTACACCCTACAAGCTGAACGCTACAAACTACACGCTACATATTACACTCTACACCCTAGCGTGTAGCGTGTAGGGTGTAGAGTGTAGCGTGTAGCATGTAGCGTGTAGGGTGTATGGTGTAGAGTGTAGCATGTAGCGTGTAGGGTGTAGAGTGTAGCGTGTAGGGTGTAGAGTGTAGCATGTAGCGTGTAGGGTGTAGGGTGTAGAGTGTAGAGTGTAGCATGTAGCGTGTAGATTGTAGGGTGTACCGTGTAGGGTGTAGAGTGTAGCATGTAGGGTGTAGGGTGTAGAGTGAAGGGTGTAGCGTGTAGAGTGTAGCGTGTAGCGTGTACGGTGTAGGGTGTAGAGTGTAGGGTGTAGCGTGTAGCGTGTAGCTTGTAGGGTGTAGAGTGTAGCGTGTAGCGTGTAGGCTGTAGCGTGTAGGGTGTAGCATGTATCGTGTAGGGTGTAGAGTGTAGCATGTAGCGTGTAGAGTGTAGGGTGTAGCGTGTAGCGTGTGTAGGGTGTAGGGTGTAGAGTGTAGCGTGTAGCGTGTAGGGTGTAGAGTGTAGGGTGTAGGGTGTAGAGTGTAGCGTGTAGGGTGTAGCGTGTAGGATTTAGGGTGTAGGGTGTAGAGTGTAGGGTGTTGCGTGTAGGGTGTAGAGTGTAGCGTGTAGGGTGTAGCGTGTAGAGTGTAGCGTGTAGCGTGTAGGGTGGAGAGTGTAGAGTGTAGGGTGTAGCGTGTAGGGTGTAGAGTGTAGCGTGTAGGGTGTAGAGTGTAGCGTGTAGCGTGCAGGGTGTAGAGTGTAGCGTATAGCGTGTAGGGTGTAGTATGTAGAGTGTAGGGTGTAGAGTGTAGCGTGTAGAGTGTAGCATGTAGCGTGTAGGGTGTAGAGTGTAGAGTGTAGCGTGTAGGGTGAAGCATGTAGGGTGTAGGGTGTCGGGTATAGCGTGTAGGGTGTAGGGTGTAGAGTGTAGGGTGTAGCGTGTATGGTGTAGAGTGTAGCGTGTAGCGTGTAGAGTGTAGCGTGTAGGGTGTAGGGTGTAGCGTGTAGAGTGCAGAGTGTAGCGTGTAGGGTGTAGAGTGTAGCGTGTTGCGTGTAGGGTGTAGAGTGTAGCGTGTAGCGTGTAGAGTGTAGAGTGTAGCGTGTAGCGTGTACAGTGTAGCGGGTAGGGTGTAGAGTGTAGCGAGTAGCGTGTAGGGTGTAGAGTGTAGGGTGTAGCGTATAGGGTGTAGAGTGTAGCGTGTAGGGTGTAGGGTGTAGGGTGTAGGGTGTAGCGTGTAGCATGTAGCATGTAGCGTGTAGCGTGTAGCATGTAGAGTGTAGCGTGTAGGGTGTAGAGTGTAGCGTGTAGGGTGTAGCGTGTAGCGTGTAGCGTGCAGGGTGTAGAGTGTAGCGTATAGCGTGTAGGGTGTAGAGTGTAGGGTGTAGCATGTAGCGTGTAGAGTGTAGCGTGTAGGGTGTAGGGTGTACAGTGTAGGGTTTAGCGTGTAGCATGTAGGGTGTAGGGTGTAGCGTGTAGCGTGTACCGTGTAGCGTATAGAGTGCAGCGTGTAGGGTGTAGAGTGTAGCGTGTAGTGTGTAGCGTGTAGGGTGTAGGGTGTAGCGTGTAGGGTGTAGAGTGTACCGTGTAGGGTGTAGAGTGTAACATGTAGCGTGTAGGGTGTAGGGCGTAGCGTGTAGCGTGTACCGTGTAGCGTGTAGAGTGTAGTGTGTAGGGTGTAGAGTGTAGCGTGTAGCGTGTAGCGTGTAGAGTGTAGCGTGTAGCGTGTAGCGTGTAGAGTGTAGCGTGTAGGGTGTAGCGTGTAGAGTGTAGTGTGTGGCGTGCAGGGCGTAGGGTGTAGCGTGTCGGGTGTAGGGTGTAGAGTGTAGGGTGTAGCATGTAGGGTGTAGGGTGTAGCGTGTAGGGTGTAGAGTGTAGCGTGTAGGGTGTACGGTGTAGAGTGTAGGGTATAAGCTGTAGCGTTTAGCGTGTAGAGTGTAGCGTGTAGCGTGTAGCGTGTAGGGTGTAGAGTGTAGGGTGTAGGGTGTAGGGTGTAGCGTGTAGGGTGTAGCATGTAGCGTGTAGCGTGTAGCATGTAGAGTAGGGTGTAGGGTGTAGGGTGTAGAGTGTAGTGTGTAGAGTGTAGAGTGTAGCGTGTAGAGTGTAAAGTGTAGCGTGTAGGGTTTAGTGTGTAGTGTGTAGCGTGTAGCGCGTAGCGTGTAGAGTGTAGGGTAGAGTGTAGCGTGTAGAGAGTAGGGAGCAGAGTGTAGAGTGTAGCGTGCAGGGTGTAGGGTGTACAGTGTAGGGTGTAGGGTGTAGCGTGTAGCGTGTAGAGTGTAGGGAGTAGGGTGTAGAGTGTAGCGTGTAGCGTGTAGCGTGTAGAGTGTAGCGTGTAGGGTGTAGCGTGTAGAGTGTAGTGTGTGGCGTGCAGGGCGTAGGGTGTAGCGTGTCGGGTGTAGGGTGTAGAGTGTAGGGTGTAGCATGTAGGGTGTAGGGTGTAGCGTGTAGGGTGTAGAGTGTAGCGTGTAGGGTGTACGGTGTAGAGTGTAGGGTATAAGCTGTAGCGTTTAGCGTGTAGAGTGTAGCGTGTAGCGTGTAGCGTGTAGCGTGTAGGGTGTAGAGTGTAGGGTGTAGGGTGTAGGGTGTAGCGTGTAGGGTGTAGCATGTAGCGTGTAGCGTGTAGCATGTAGAGTAGGGTGTAGGGTGTAGGGTGTAGAGTGTAGTGTGTAGAGTGTAGAGTGTAGCGTGTAGAGTGTAAAGTGTAGCGTGTAGGGTTTAGCGTGTAGTGTGTAGCGTGTAGCGCGTAGCGTGTAGAGTGTAGGGTATAGAGTGTAGCGTGTAGAGAGTAGGGAGCAGAGTGTAGAGTGTAGCGTGCAGGGTGTAGGGTGTACAGTGTAGGGTGTAGGGTGTAGCGTGTAGCGTGTAGAGTGTAGGGAGTAGGGTGTAGGGTGTAGCGTGTAGGGTGTAGAGTGTAGCGTGTAGCGTGTAGCGTGTAGGGTGTAGCGTGTAGCGTGTAGGGTGTAGCGTGTATCATGTACCGTGTAGCGTGTAGCATGTAGAGTAGGGTGTAGGGTGTAGAGTGTAGCATGTAGGGTGTAGGGTGTAGAGTGTAGGGTGTAGCATGTAGGGTGTAGGGTGTAGGGTGTAGCGTGCAGGGTGTAGAGTGTAGCGTGTAGGGTGTACGGTGTAGAGTGTAGGGTATAAGCTGTAGCGTTTAGCGTGTAGAGTGTAGCGTGTAGCGTGTAGCGTGTAGGGTGTAGAGTGTAGGGTGTAGAGTGTAGCGTGTAGCGTGTAGGGTGTAGGGTGAAGCGTGTAGGGTGTAGCATGTAGCGTGTAGCGTGTAGCATGTAGAGTAGGGTGTAGGGTGTAGGCTGTAGAGTGTAGTGTGTAGAGTGTGGAGTGTAGCGTGTAGAGTGTAAAGTGTAGCGTGTAGGGTGTAGCGTGTAGTGTGTAGCGTGTAGCGCGTAGCGTGTAAAGTGTAGTGTATAGAGTGTAGCGTGTAGAGAGTAGGGAGCAGAGTGTAGAGTGTAGCATGTAGGGTGTAGGGTGTACAGTGTAGGGTGTAGGGTGTAACGTGTAGCGTGTAGAGTGTAGGGAGTAGGGTGTAGGGTGTAGCGTGTAGGGTGTGGAGTGCAGCGTGTAGCGTGTAGGGTGTAGCGTGTAGCGTGTAGGGTGTAGCGTGTATCATGTACCGTGTAGCGTGTAGCATGTAGAGTAGGGTGTAGGGTGTAGAGTGTAGCGTGTAGCGTGTAGTGTGTAGCGTGTAGAGTGTAAAGTGTAGCGTGTAGTGTGTAGTGTGTAGCGTGTAGCGCGTAGCGTGTAGAGTGTAGGGTATAGAGTGTAGCGTGTAGAGAGTAGGGAGTAGAGTGTAGAGTGTAGCGTGTAGGGTGTAGAGTGTAGCGAGTAGCGTGTAGTGTGTAGGGTGTAGGGTGTAGAGTGTAGGGTGTAGCGTGTAGGGTGTAGAGTGTAGCGTGTAGGGTGTAGCGTGTAGCGTGCAGGGTGTAGAGTGTAGCGTATAGCGTGTAGGGTGTAGGGTGTAGAGTGTAGGGTGTAGCGTGTAGAGTGTAGCGTGTAGCGTGTAGAGTTTAGTGTGTGGCGTGCAGGGCATAGGGTGTAGCGTGTAGGGTGTAGGGTGTAGAGTGTAGGGTGTAGCATGTAGGGTGTAGGGTGTAGGGTGTAGCGTGTAGGGTGTAGAGTGTAGCATGGAGGGTGTACGGTGTAGAGTGTAGGGTATAAGCTGTAGCGTTTAGCGTGTAGAGTGTAGCGTGTAGCGTGTAGCGTGTAGGGTGTAGGGTGTAGAGTGTAGAGTGTAGCGTGTAGGGTGTAGAGTGTAGCGTGTAGAGAGTAGGGTGTAGGGTGCAGAGTGTAGGGTGTAGGGTGTAGAGTGTAACGTGTAGCGTGTAGGGTGTAGCGTGTAGGGTGTAGAGTGTAGGGTGTAGCGTGTAGGGTGTATCGTGTAGCGTGTAGCGTGTAGGGTGTAGGGTGTAGAGTGTAGGGTGTAGCGTGTAGGGTGTAGCGTGTAGCGTGTAGGGTGTAGGGTGTAGAGTGTAGGATGTAGCGTGTAGGGTGTAGCGTGTAGCGTGTAGAGTGTAGCGTCTAGCGTGTAGCGTATAGTGTGTAGCGTGTAGCGTGTAGATTGTAGCGTGTAGGGTGTAGGGTGTAGCGTGTAGCGTGTAGGGTGTAGGGTGTAGCGTGTAGCGTGTAGCGTGTAGAGTGTAGCATGTAGGGTGTAGCAAGTAGCGTGTTCCGTGTAGGGTGTAGCGTGTAGCGTGTAGCGTGTAGAGTGTAGCATGTAGGGTGTAGCAAGTAGCGTGTATTGTGTAGGGTGTAGAGTGTAGCGTGTAGCGTGTAGGGTGTCACTTTTTCCTCTGATGAAGACGCTTGAGTAGCGTCGATACGCGTGGGGTTCAGGGCTTCCTTTGTTTTTTTCCCGAGGGACAGGACTTGGGTAACTTATCTTTACAACTGCTATGGAATTACACCTATTTACTTCATGCATGGCCTGGCATTTTTCCAAGCCTTAGGACAATGGATCCTGATTCTTTGTATTTCCACAAGGCGTCTGTATGCATACATTTATCCAAATAACTAGGATTTTGTAGTACTGCAGCATATCTATTTCCCTGATTACCTTTCTATAGGGGTCTGCTTTCATTTGCTTACCAACTGTGCGCACGCATGCTGTGTTGAACAAAATAGGATCCATGATGTATTTCTTCCAGATACTAGGCTGGAGTATATGTTTCCTGTCATAGTACTCAGGGGGTCACAGTTGGCAGTAAACAATAGGCTTCTTATATGTAGATTTGACTAAGATTGGTGTACCCGCATACCTAGCAATTTTTTCTCTCTGGTTATTTCTCCTGTCTCACATATGCTGTAAAGTATTAGCTTCCTTCATTCCCTCGGGTAAAATTACTTATGGCCTATTCAGCCATACTAGTGTTTTAAATGTTTTTAAATGTATGTTTTGCCTGGTTCTGTTTGTGGATTACTATTTTTGTACAATAAAATTGACTATTTCACGATGATCCCATTGATTTGCATATCCTTTTCTTTTTGTGTTTAGTGTGTAGTGTGTAGCTTAACCCTACACGCTACACGCTACACGCTACACGCTACACTCTACACTCTACACGCTACACGCTACACTCTACACCCTACACGCAACACGCTACAATCTATACCCTACACGCTACACTCTGCACGCTACACGCTACACCCTACACGCTATACTCTGCACGCTACACGCTACACTCTACACCATACACGCTACACCCTACACTCCACACCCTACACCCTAAACGCTCAGTTTGGTCGACCCCCTTATCCCCGGTCCATAATGACTACAGGTAACCATTACTACTAGCTGCCTTTATATAGCTACAACTATTTATGGATCATAGTATCCGAATTTGGTGGCTAGATGTTTTAGTATGTTACATTTCCAGCAGCTTAGCCAGGATGCCTGTTATGATTGACGATCTATGATCACTTACAATACCGGGTATAAACACTTAAGGGGGTTGTATCAGTCTGTAGCTTCTGTGGTGACCCTGTATTGGCTCATTGTCACATATTTATTGTGTTATTTGTCATGTGATGTTTTTAATTATTGTGGTAATAAAGTTATGTTTTTTATATTTGGTACATTTTGGATCCAGTGCCTTCATGGTTCTTTATTGGTAGTTTCATGTTTATCTATGAAGGGATCCCGTTATAGGGGATGAGGAATTAATATTGTTTACCCTACACGCTATACCCGACACCCTACACCCTACATGCTTCACCCTAAACGCTACACTCTACACTCTACACCCTACACCCTACACGCTACATGCTACACCCTACACGCTACACTCTACACCCTACACTCTACACGCTACACGCTACACGCTACACGCTACACGCTACACCCTACACGCTACACGCTACACCCTACACGCTACACGTTACACTCTACACCCTACACCCTACACGCTACACGCTACACCCTACACGCTACACGTTACACTCTACACCCTACACGCTACACTCTACACCCTACACGCTACACTCTACACTCTACACGCTACACTCTACACCCTACACTCTACACGCTACACCCTACACTCTACACGCTACACGCTACACTCTACACGCTACACGCTACATGCTACACTCTACACTCTACACCCTACACCCTACACGCTACACGCTATACTCTACACCCTACACGCTACACTCTACACGCTACACGCTACACTCTACACCCTACACGCAACACGCTACAATCTATACCCTACACGCTACACTCTGCACGCTACACGCTACACCCTACACGCTATACTCTGCACGCTACACGCTACACTCTACACCATACACGCTACACCCTACACTCTACACCCTACACCCTACACGCTATACCCGACACCCTACACCCTACATGCTTCACCCTAAACGCTACACTCTACACTCTACTCCCTACACCCTACACGCTACATGCTACACCCTACACGCTACACTCTACACCCTACACTCTACACGCTACACACTACACGCTACACGCTACACCCTACACGCTACACGCTACACCCTACACGCTACACGTTACACTCTACACCCTACACCCTACACGCTACACGCTACACCCTACACGCTACACGTTACACTCTACACCCTACACGCTACACTCTACACCCTGCACCCTACACGCTACAATCTACACCCTACACCCTACACGCTACACGCTACACGCTACAATCTACACCCTACACGCTACACCCTACACTCTACACCGTACACTCTACACGCTACACGCTACACTCTACACCCTACACCCTACACGCTACGCGCTACACTCTACACCCTACACGCTGCACTCTACACTCTACATGCTACACGCTACACTCTACACTCTACACGCTACACGCTACACCCTACACCCTACACGCTACACGCTACACTCTACACGCAACACGCTACACTCTACACCCTACACTCTACACGCTACACGCTACACTCTACACCCTACACCCTACACGCTACACTCTACACTCTACACCCTACACGCTACACTCTACACTCTACACGCTACACGCTACACTCTACACCCTACACTCTACACGCTACACCCTACACTCTACACGCTACACGCTACACTCTACACGCTACACGCTACATGCTACACTCTACACTCTACACCCTACACCCTACACGCTACACGCTATACTCTACACCCTACACGCTACACTCTACACGCTACACGCTACACTCTACACTCTACACGCTACACGCTACACTCTACACCCTACACGCAACATGCTACAATCTATACCCTACACGCTACACTCTGCACGCTACACGCTACACCCTACACGCTATACTCTGCACGCTACACGCTACACTCTACACCATACACGCTACACCCTACACTCTACACCCTACACCCTACACGCTATACCCGACACCCTACACCCTACATGCTTCACCCTAAACGCTACACTCTACACTCTACACCCTACACCCTACACGCTACATGCTACACCCTACACGCTACACTCTACCACCCTACACTCTACACGCTACACACTACACGCTACACGCTACACCCTACACGCTACACGCTACACCCTACACGCAACACGCTACACTCTACACCCTACACTCTACACGCTACACGCTACACTCTACACCCTACACTCTACACGCTACACGCTACACTGTACACCCTACATGCAACACGCTACACTCTACAACCCTACACGCTACACTCTACACACTACACGCTACATGCTACACTCTACACTCTACACCATACACCCTACACGCTACACACTATACTCTACACCCTACACGCTACACTCTACACGCTACACGCTACACTCTACACGCTACACTCTACACCCTACACGCAACACGCTACACTCTACACCCTACACCCTACACGCTACACACTACACGCTATACGCTACACCCTACACGCTACACGCTACACCCTACACGCTACACGGTACACTCTACACCCTACACCCTACACACTACACCCTACACGCTACACGTTACACTCTACACCCTACACGCTACACTCTACACCCTGCTCCCTACACGCTACACGCTACACCATACACGCTACACGCTACACCCTACACACTACACGTTACACTCTACACCCTACACTCTACACCCTACACTCTACACGCTACACTCTACACCCTACACTCTGCACTCTACACCCTACACCCTACACGCTACACTCTACATCCTACACCCTACACGCTACACACTACACGCTACACGCTACACCCTACACGCTACACGCTACACCCTACATGCTACACGTTACACTCTACACCCTGCACCCTACACGCTACACGCTACACCCTACACGCTACACGCTACACCCTACACACTACACGTTACACTCTACACCCTACACTCTACACCCTACACTCTACACGCTACACTCTACACCCTACACTCTGCACTCTACACCCTACACCCTACACACTACACGCTACACTCTACACCCTACACGCTACACGCTACACCCTACACCTACACCCTACACGCTACAATCTACACGCTACACGCTACACCCTATACGCTAGACGCTACACTCTACACGCTACACGATACACGCTACACCCTACACGCTACACCCTACACTCTACACCCTAAACCCTACACGCTACACGCTACACCCTACACGCTACACCCTACACTCTACACCCTACACCCTACACGCTACACGCTACACCCTACACGCTACACGTTACACTCTACACCCTACACCCTACACTCTACACCCTACACCCTACTCTCTACACGCTATATTCTACACCCTACACGCTACACTCTACACCCTAGACACTACACGCTACACTCTACACCCTAGACGCTACACTCTATACCCTACACTCTACACGCTACACCCTACACCCTACACTCTACACCCTACACGCTACACCCTACACCCTACACCCTACATGCTAAACCCTACACTCTACACCCTACACCCTACACGCTACACCCTACGCCCTGCACGCCACACACTACACTCTACACGCTACACCCTACACCCTACACTGTACACCCTACACCCTACACGCTACACGCTACACTCTACACGCTACACCCTACACTCTACACCCTACACCCTACACGCTATACGCTACACTCTACACCTGCACGCTACACGCTACACCCTACACGCTACACTCTACACCCTACACGCTACACCCTACACTCTACACCCTACACGCTACACTCTACACTCTACTCCCTACTCTCTACACGCTACACTCTATACCCTACACTCTACACGCTACGCGCTACACGCTACACACTACACACTACACGCTACACACTACACGCTACACGCTACACTCTACACCCTACACCCTACTCTACATGCTACACGCTACACGGTACATGATACACGCTACACCCTACTCGCTACACGCTACACGCTACACTCCACACCCTACACGCTACACCCTACACCCTTCTCCCTACACTCTACACGCTACACGCTACACCCTACACCCTACACTGTACACCCTACACCCTACACGCTACACTCTACACCCTGCTCCCTACTCTCTACACGCTACACTCTTTACCCTACACTCTACACGCTACGCGCTACACGCTACACACTACACGCTACACCCTACACGCTACACTTTACACTCTACACGCTACACTCCACACTCTACACACTACACTCTACACCCTACACCCTACACCCTACTCTACATGCTACACGCTACACGCTACATGCTACACCCTACACGCTTCACCCTACACCCTACACGCTACACGCTAAACTCTACACCCTACACTCTACACCCTACACGCTACACGCTACACGCTACACTCTACACGCTAAACGCTACAGCTTATACCCTACACTCTACACCGTACACCCTACACGCTACACTCTACACCCTACACGCTACACCCTACACCCTACATGCTACACCCTACACTCTACACCCTACACGCTACACTCTACACCCTACACCCTACTCTACATGCTACACGCTACACGGTACATGATACACGCTACACCCTACACGCTACACGCTACACCCTACACGCTACACGCTACACGCTACACTCTACACCCTACACGCTACACCCTACACCCTACTCCCTACACTCTACACGCTACACGCTACACCCTACACCCTACACTGTACACCCTACACTCTGCACGCTACACTCTACACTCTGCTCCCTACTCTCTACACGCTACACTCTATACCCCACACTCTACACGCTACGCGCTACACGCTACACACTACACGCTACACCCGACACGCTACACTTTACACTCTACACGCTACACTCTACACTCTACACACTACACTCTACACCCTACACCCTACACCCTACTCTACATGCTACACGCTACACGCTACATGCTACACCCGACACTCTACACCCTACACTCTACACGCTACACTCTACACCCTACACTGCATTCTACACCCTACACCCTACACACTACACGCTACACTCTACACCCTACACGCTACACGCTACACCCTACACCCTACACCCTACACGCTACAATCTACATGCCACACGCTACACCCTATACGCTAGACGCTACACTCTACACGCTACACGATACACGCTACACCCTACACGCTACACCCTACACTCTACACCCTACACCCTACACGCTACACGCTACACCCTACACGCTACACCCTACACTCTACACCCTACACCCTACACGCTACACGCTACACCCTACACGCTACACGTTACACTCTACACCCTACACCCTACACTCTACACCCTACACCCTACTCTCTACACGCTATATTCTACACCCTACACGCTACACTCTACACCCTACACACTACACGCTACACTCTACACCCTAGACGCTACACTCTATACCCTACACTCTACACGCTACACCCTACACCCTACACTCTACATGCTACACGCTACACCCTACACTCTACATGCTACACGCTACACGCTACATGCTACACGCTACACCCTACACGCTACACTCTACACCCTACACCCTACACCCTACACGCTACACTCTACACCCTACACGCTACACCCTACACTCTACACCCTACACCCTACACGCTACTCGCTACACTCTACACCCTACCCGCTACACTCTACACTCTACACGCTACACGCTACACTCTACACCCTACACGCAACACGCTACACTCTACACCCTACATGCTACACTCTGCACGCTACACGCTACACTCTACACCCTACACGCTACACTCTACACGCTACACGCTACACTCTACACCATACACGCTACACCCTACACTCTACACCCTACACCCTACACGCTATACCCGACACCCTACACCCTACATGCTTCACCCTACACGCTACACTCTACACCCTACACGATACATGCTACACTCTACACGCTACACTCTACACCCTACAAGCTACACTCTACATCCTACACCCTACACGCTATACGCTACACTCTACACCCTGCACGCTACACGCTACACTCTACACGCTACACTCTACACCCTACACGCTACACCCTACACTCTACACTCTCCAACCTACACGCTACACGCTACACTCTACACGCTACACCCTACACGCTACACTCTACACCCTACACGCAACACCCTACACTCTACACCCTACACCCTAAACCCTACACGCTACACCCTACACGCTACACTCTACACCCTACACCCTACACTCTACACCCTACACGCTACACGCTACACTCTACACCCTACACCCTACACACGCTACACGCTACACCCTACACTCTACACGCTACATGCTACACTCTACACCCTACACGATACATGCTACACCCTACACGCTACAGCCTACACGCTACACGCTACACTCTACACCCTACAAGCTACACGCTACACGCTACACCCTACACGCTACACGCTAGGGTGTAGAGTGTAATATGTAGCGTGTAGTTTGTAGCGTTTAGCTTGTAGGGTGTAGCGTGTAGCGTGTAGGGTGTAGAGTGTAGCGTGTAGCGTGTAGCATGTAGGGTGTAGGGTGTAGAGTGTAGAGTGTAGCGTGTAGGGTGTAGAGTGTAGGGTGTAGGATGTAGAGTGTAGGGTTTAGAGTGTAATGTGTATCGTGTAGGGTGTAGCGTGTAGCATGTAGGGTGTAGGGTGTGGAGTGTAAGGTGTAGCGTGTAGGGTGTAGAGTGTAGCGTGTAACGTGTAGGGTGTAGAGTGTAGGGTGTAGCGTGTAGGGTGTAGAGTGTAGCGTGTAGGGTGTAGCGTGTAGCGTGCAGGGTGTAGAGTGTAGCGTATAGCGTGTAGGGTGTAGAGTGTAGGGTGTAGCGTGTAGGGTGTAGAGTGTAGGGTGTAGCGTGTAGGGTGTAGAGTGTAGCGTGTAGCGTGTAGGGTGTAGGGTGTAGGGTGTAGCGTGTAGGGTGTAGAGTGTAGCGTGTAGCGTGTAGGGTGTAGGGTGTAGCATGTAGTGTGTAGCGTGTAGCGTGTAGGGTGTAGCGTGTAGCATGTAGCGTGTAGCGTGTAGCATGTAGAGTGTAGGGTGTAGGGTGTAGCATGTAGAGTGTAGGGTGTAGGGTGTAGCGTGTAGAGTGTAGGGTATAGAGTGTAGCGTCTAGGGTGTAGAGTGTAGCGTGTAGCGTGTAGGGTGTAGAGTGTAGAGTGTAGGGTGTAGAATATAGCGTGTAGAGAGTAGAGTGTAGGGTGTAGAGTGTAGGGTGTAGGGTGTAGAGTGTAACGTGTAGCGTGTAGGGTGTAGGGTGTAGCGTGTAGGGTGTAGTGTGTAGCGTGTAGGGTGTAGGGTGTAGAGTGTAGGGTGTAGCGTGTAGGGTGTAGCGTGTATCGTGTAGCGTGTAGAGTGTAGCGTCTAGCGTATAGGGTGTAGCGTGTAGCGTGTAGATTGTAGCGTGTAGGGTGTAGGGTGTAGCGTGTAGGGTGTAGAGTGTAGCGTGTAGTGTGTAGGGTGTAGGGTGTAGAGTGCAGAGTGTAGGGTGTAGCGTGTAGGGTGTAGGGTGTAGCGTGTAGAGTGTAGTGTGTGGCGTGCAGGGCGTAGGGTGTAGCGTGTAGCATGTAGGGTGTAGGGTGTAGAGTGTAGGGTGTATCATGTAGGGTGTAGGGTGTAGCGTGTAGGGTGTAGAGTGTATCGTGTAGGGTGTACAGTGTAGAGTGTAGGGTATAAGCTGTAGCGTTTAGCGTGTAGAGTGTAGCGTGTAGTGTGTAGCGTGTAGGGTGTAGAGTGTAGGGTGTAGAGTGTAGCGTGTAGCGTGTAGCGTGTAGGGTGTAGGGTGTAGCGTGTAGGGTGTAGCATGTAGCGTGTAGCGTGTAGCATGTAGATTAGGGTGTAGGGTGTAGGGTGTAGAGTATAGTGTGTAGAGTGTAGAGTGTAGCGTGTAGAGTGTAAAGTATAGCGTGTAGGGTGTAGCGTGTAGTCTGTAGCGTGTAAAGCGTAGCGTGTAGAGTGTAGGGTATAGAGTGTAGCGTGTAGAGAGTAGGGAGCAGAGTGTAGAGTGTAGCGTGCAGGGTGTAGGATGTACAGTGTAGGGTGTAGGGTGTAGCGTGTAGCGTGTAGAGTGTAGGGAGTAGGGTGTAGGGTGTAGCGTGTAGGGTGTAGAGTGTAGCGTGTAGGGTGTAGCGTGTAACGTGTACCGTGTAGCGTGTAGCATGTAGAGTAGGGTTTAGGGTGTAGAGTGTAGCGTGTAGGGTGTAGGGTGTAGAGTGTAGGGTGTAGCATGTAGGGTGTAGGGTGTAGGGTGTAGCGTGTAGGGTGTACGGTGTAGAGTGTAGGGTATAAGCTGTAGCGTTTAGCGTGTAGAGTGTAGCGTGTAGCGTGTAGGGAGTAGAGTGTAGGGTGTAGAGTGTAGCGTGTAGCGTGTAGGGTGTAAGGTGAAGTGTGTAGGGTGTAGCATGTAGCGTGTAGCGTGTAGCATGTAGAGTAGGGTGTAGGGTGTAGGGTGTAGAGTGTAGTGTGTAGAGTGTGGAGTGTAGCGTGTAGAGTGTAAAGTGTAGCGTGTAGGGTGTAGCGTGTAGCGTGTAGCGCGTAGCGTGTAGAGTGTAGGGTATAGAGTGTAGCGTGTAGAGAGTAGGGAGCAGAGTGTAGAGTGTAGCGTGTAGGGTGTAGGGTGTACAGTGTAGGGTGTAGAGTGTAGCGTGTAGAGTGTAGGGAGTAGGGTGTAGGGTGTAGCGTGTAGGGTGTGGAGTGTAGCGTGTAGCGTGTAGGGTGTAGCGTGTATCATGTACCGTGTAGCGTGTAGCATGTAGAGTAGGGTTTAGGGTGTAGAGTGTAGCGTGTAGTGTGTAGTGTGTAGCGTGTAGAGTGTAAAGTGTAGCGTGTAGTGTGTAGTGTGTAGCGTGTAGCGCGTAGCGTGTAGAGTGTAGGGTATAGAGTGTAGCGTGTAGAGAGTAGGGAGTAGAGTGTAGAGTGTAGCGTGTAGGGTGTAGAGTGTAGCGAGTAGCGTGTAGTGTGTAGGGTGTAGGGTGTAGAGTGTAGGGTGTAGCGTGTAGGGTGTAGAGTGTAGCGTGTAGGGTGTAGCGTGTAGCGTGCAGGGTGTAGAGTGTAGCGTGTAGCGTGTAGGGTGTAGGGTGTACAGTGTAGGGTGTAGGGTGTAGCGTGTAGAGTGTAGTGTGTGGCGTGCAGGGCGTAGGGTGTAGCGTGTAGGGTGTAGGGTGTAGAGTGTAGCATGTAGGGTGTAGGGTGTAGGGTGTAGCGTGTAGGGTGTAGAGTGTAGCATGTAGGGTGTACGGTGTAGAGTGTAGGGTATAAGCTGTAGCGTTTAGCGTGTAGAGTGTAGCGAGTAGCGTGTAGGGTGTAGGGTGTAGAGTGTAGAGTGTAGCGTGTAGGGTGTAGAGTGTAGCGTGTAGAGAGTAGGGTGTAGGGTGTAGAGTGTAGGGTGTAGGGTGTAGAGTGTAACGTGTAGCGTGTAGGGTGTAGCGTGTAGCGTGTAGGGTGTAGAGTGTAGGGTGTAGCGTGTAGGGTGTAGCGTGTAGCGTGTAGCGTGTAGGGTGTAGGGTGTAGAGTGTAGGGTGTAGCGTGTAGGGTGTAGCGTGTAGCGTGTAGCGTGTAGGGTGTAGGGTGTAGAGTGTAGAGTGTAGCGTGTAGCGTGTAGGGTGTAGAGTATAGTGTGTAGGGTGTAGGGTGTAGCGTGTAGCGTGTAGGTTGTAGCGTGTAGCGTGTAGTGTGTAGGGTGTAGAGTGTAGAGTGTAGCGTGTAGGTTGTAGCATGTAGCGTGTAGGGTGTAGGGTGTAGAGTGTAGAGTGTAGCGTGTAGGGTGAAGCATGTAGGGTGTAGGGTGTCGGGTATAGCGTGTAGGGTGTAGGGTGTAGAGTGTAGTGTGTAGCGTGTATGGTGTAGAGTGTAGCGTGTAGCGTGCAGAGTGTAGCGTGCAGGGTGTAGGGTGTAGCGTGTAGCGTGCAGAGTGTAGCGTGTAGGGTGTAGAGTGTAGCGTGTTGCGTGTAGGGTGTAGAGTGTAGCATGTAGCGTGTAGAGTGCAGCGTGTAGTGTGTAGCGTGTAGAGTGTAGCGTGTAGGGTGTAGAGTATAGCGTGTAGCGTGTAGGGTGTAGGGTGTAGAGTGTAGAGTGTAGCGTGTAGCGTGTAGAGTGTAGCGTGTAGCGTGTAGCGTGTAGAGTGTAGGGTATAGCGTGTAGGGTGTAGAGTGTAGGGTGTAGCGTGTAGGGTGTAGAGTGTAGCGTGTAGCGTGTAGCGTGTAGGCTGTAGGGTGTAGCGTGTAGTGTGTAGAGTGTAGCGTGTAGCGTGTAGGGTGTAGCGTGTAGCATGTATCGTGTAGCGTGTAGCATGTAGAGTGTAGGGTGTAGGTTGTAGGGTGTAGCATGTAGAGTGTAGGGTGTAGGGTGTAGCGTGTAGAGTGTAGGGTATAGAGTGTAGCGTGTAGCGTGTAGAGAGTAGGGTGTAGAGTGTAGAGTGTAGCGTGTAGGGTGTAGAGTGTAGCGTGTAGAGTGTATTGTGTAGAATGTAGAGTGTAGCATGTAGCGTGTAGAGTGTAGGGTGTAGAGTGTAGCGTGTAGGGTGTAGAGTGTAGCGTGTAGAGTGTAGCGTGTAGGGTGTAGCGTGTCGGGTGTAGGGTGTAGGGTGTAGCGTGTAGTTTGTAGGGTGTAGGGTGTAGGGTGTTGCGTGTAGGGTGTAGAGTGTAGCGTGTAGCGTGTAGCGTGTAGAGTGTAGCGTGTAGGGTGTAGGGTGTAGCGTGTAGTGTGTAGGGTGTAGGGTGTAGAGTGTAGGGTGTAGCATGTAGGGTGTAGGGTGTAGGGTGTAGCATGTAGGGTGTAGAGTGTAGGGTGTAGAGTGTAGCGTGTAGGGTGTAGCATGTAGCGTGTAGGGTGTAGGGTGTAGAGTGTAGCGTGTAGGGTGAAGCATGTAGGGTGTAGGGTGTCGGGTATAGCGTGTAGGGTATAGGGTGTAGAGTGTAGGGTGTAGCGTGTATGGTGTAGAGTGTAGCGTGTAGCGTGCAGAGTGTAGCGTGTAGGGTGTAGCGTGTAGCGTGCAAAGTGTAGCGTGTAGGGTGTAGAGTGTAGCGTGTTGCGTGTAGGGTGTAGAGTGTAGCGTGTAGCGTGTAGAGTGTAGCGTGTAGCGTGTAGCGTGTAGAGTGTAGCGTGTAGGGTGTAGAGTATAGCGTGTAGCGTGTAGGGTGTAGGGTGTAGAGTGTAGAGTGTAGCGTGTAGCGTGTAGAGTGTAGCGTGTAGCGTGTAGAGTGTAGTGTATAGCGTGTAGGGTGTAGAGTGTAGGGTGTAGCGTGTAGGGTGTAGAGTGTAGCGTGTAGCGTGTAGCGTGTAGGGTGTAGGGTGTAGGGTGTAACGTGTAGGGTGTAGAGTGTAGCGTGTAGCGTGTAGGGTGTAGGCTGTAGGGTGTAGCGTGTAGTGTGTAGAGTGTAGCGTGTAGCGTGTAGGGTGTAGCGTGTAGCATGTATCGTGTAGCGTGTAGCATGTAGAGTGTAGGGTGTAGGGTGTAGGGTGTAGCATGTAGAGTGTAGGGTGTAGGGTGTAGCGTGTAGAGTGTAGGGTATAGAGTGTAGCGTGTAGGGTGTAGAGTGTAGAGTGTATTGTGTAGAATGTAGAGTGTAGCATGTAGCGTGTAGAGTGTAGGGTGTAGAGTGTAGCGTGTAGGGTGTAGCGTGTCGGGTGTAGGGTGTAGGGTGTAGCGTGTAGTTTGTAGGGTGTAGGGTGTTGCGTGTAGGGTGTAGAGTGTAGCGTGTAGCGTGTAGAGTGTAGCGTGTAGGGTGTAGGGTGTAGCGTGTAGTGTGTAGGGTGTAGGGTGTAGAGTGTAGGGTGTAGAATGTAGGGTGTAGGGTGTAGGGTGTAGCATGTAGGGTGTAGAGTGTACCGTGTAGGGTGTACGGTGTAGAGTGTAGGGTATAAGCTGTAGCGTTTAGCGTGTAGGGTGTAGCGTGTAGGGTGTAGAGTGTAGAGTGTAGCGTGTAGGGCGTAGAGTATAGCATGTAGAGAGTAGGGTGTAGGGTGTAGGGTGTAGGGTGTAGAGTGTAAAGTGTAGCGTGTAGGGTGTAGCGTGTAGCGTGTAGGGTGTAGGGTGTAGAGTGTAGGGTGTAGGGTGTAGCGTGTAGCGTGTAGCGTGTAGCGTGTAGGGTGTAGAGTGTAGATTGTAGCGTGTAGGGTGCAGGGTGTAGAGTGTAGCGTGTAGGGTGTAGAGTGTAACGTGTAGCGTGTAGGGTTTAGCGTGTAGCGTGAAGCATGCAGGGTGTAGGGTGTCGGGTATAGCGTGTAGGGTGTAGGGTGTAGAGTGTAGGGTGTAGCGTGTATGGTGTAGACTGTAGCGTGTAGAGTGTAGCGTGTAGGGTGTAGGGTGTAGCGTGTAGCGTGCAGAGTGTAGCGTGTAGGGTGTAGAGTGTAGCGTGTTGCGTGTAGGGTGTAGAGTGTAGAGTGTAGCGTATAGCGTGTAGGGTGTAGGATGTAGAGTGTAGCGTGTAGGGTGTAGAGTGTAGCGTGTAGGGTGTAGCATGTAGCATGTAGGGTGTAGGGTGTCGGGTATAGCGTGTAGGGTGTAGGGTGTAGAGTGTAGGGTGTATGGTGTAGAGTGTAGCGTGTAGCGTGTAGAGTGTAGCGTGTAGGGTGTAGCGTGCAGAGTGTAGCGTGTAGGGTGTTGAGTGTAGCGTGTAGGGTGTACGGTGTAGAGTGTAGGGTATAAGCTGTAGCGTTTAGCGTATAGAGTGTAGGGAGTAGGGTGTAGGGTGTAGCGTGTAGGGTGTAGAGTGTAGCGTGTAGCATGTAGCGTGTAGGGTGTAGCGTGTAGGGTGTAGCGTGTATCATGTACCGTGTAGCGTGTAGCATGTAGAGTAGGGTGTAGGGTGTAGAGTGTAGCGTGTAGGGTGTAGGGTGTAGAGTGTAGGGTGTAGCATGTAGGGTGTAGGGTGTCGCGTGTAGGGTGTAGAGTGTAGCGTGTAGGGTGTACGGTGTAGAGTGTAGAGTATAAGCTGTAGCGTTTAGCGTGTAGAGTGTAGCGTGTAGCGTGTAGCGTGTAGGGTGCAGAGTGTAGGGTGTAGAGTGTAGCGTGTAGCGTTTAGCGTGTAGGGTGTAGGGTGAAGCGTGTAGGGTGTAGCATGTAGCGTGTAGCGTGTAGCATGTAGAGTAGGGTGTAGGGTGTAGGGTGTAGAGTGTAGTGTGTAGAGTGAGGAGTGTAGCGTGTAGATTGTAAAGTGTAGCGTGTAGGGTGTAGCGTGTAGTGTGTAGCGTGTAGCGCGTAGCGTGTAGAGTGTAGGGTATAGAGTGTAGCATGTAGAGAGTAGGGAGCAGAGTGTAGAGTGTAGGTTGTAGGGTGTACAGTGTAGGGTGTAGGGTGTAGCGTGTAGCGTGTAGAGTGTAGGGCGTAGGGTGTAGGGTGTAGCGTGTAGGGTGTGGAGTGTAGCGTGTAGCGTGTAGCGTGTAGGGTGTAGCGTGTAGCGTGTAGGGTGTACCGTGTTTCATGTACCGTGTAGCGTGTAGCATGTAGAGTAGGGTGTAGGGTGTAGAGTGTAGCGTGTAGTGTGTAGCGTGTAGAGTGTAGCGTCTAGCGTGTAGCGTATAGTGTGTAGCGTGTAGCGTGTAGATTGTAGCGTGTAGGGTGTAGGGTGTAGGGTGTAGCGTGTAGCGTGTAGGGTGTAGGGTGTAGGGTGTAGGGTGTAGCAAGTAGCGTGTATTGTGTAGGGTGTAGAGTGTAGCATGTAGCGTGTAGAGTGTAGGGTGTAGCGTGTAGGGTGTAGAGTGTAGCGTGTAGGGTGTAGAGTGTAGCGTGTAGCGTGTAGCGTGTAGCGTGTAGGGTGTAGGGTGTAGAGTGTAGCGTGTAGTGTGTAGCGTGTAGAGTGTAGCGTCTAGCGTGTAGCGTATAGTGTGTAGCGTGTAGCGTGTAGATTGTAGCGTGTAGGGTGTAGGGTGTAGGGTGTAGCGTGTAGCGTGTAGCGTGTAGAGTGTAGCATGTAGGGTGTAGCAAGTAGCGTGTATTGTGTAGGGTGTAGAGTGTAGCATGTAGCGTGTAGAGTGTAGGGTGTAGCGTGTAGGGTGTAGAGTGTAGCGTGTAGGGTGTAGAGTGTAGCGTGTAGCGTGTAGCGTGTAGCGTGTAGGGTGTAGGGTGTAGAGTGTGGCGTGTAGCGTGTAGGGTGTCACTTTTTCCCCTGATGAAGACGCTTGAGTAGCGTCGATACGCGTGGGGTAAAGGGCTTCCTTTGTTTTTATCCCGAGGGACAGGACTTGGGTAACTTATCTTTACAACTGCTATGGAATTACACCTATTTACTTCATGCATGGCCTGGCATTTTTCCAAGCCTTAGGACAATGGATCCTGATTCTTTGTATTTCCACAAGGCGTCTGTATGCATACATTTATCCAAATAACTAGGATTTTGTAGTACTGCAAGCATATCTATTTCCCTGATTACCTTTCTATAGGGGTCTGCTTTCATTTGCTTACCAACTGTGCGCACGCATGCTGTGTTGAACAAAATAGGATCCATGATGTATTTCTTCCAGATACTAGGCTGGAGTATATATTTCCTGTCATAGTACTCAGGGGGTCACAGTTGGCAGTAAACAATAGGCTTCTTATATGTAGATTTGACTAAGATTGGTGTACCCGCATACCTAGCAATTTTTTCTCTCTGGTTATTTCTCCTGTCTCACATATGCTGTAAAGTATTAGCTTCCTTCATTCCCTCGGGTAAAATTACTTATGGCCTATTCAGCCATGCTAGTGTTTTAAATATTGTTAAATGTATGTTTTGCCTGGTTCTGTTTGTGGATTACTATTTTTGTACAATAAAATTGACTATTTAACGTGGATCCCATTGGTTTGCATATCCTTTTCTTTTTGTGTTTAGTGTGTAGCGTGTAGCTTAATCCTACACGCTACACGCTACACCCTACACTCTACACCGTACACTCTACACGCTACACGCTACACTCTACACCCTACACCCTACACGCTACACGCTACACTCTACACGCTACACGCTACACTCTACACCCTACACTCTACACGCTACACGCTACACGCTACACCCTACACTCTCCACGCTACACGCTACACTCTACACGCTACATGCTACATGCTACACTCTACACTCTAAACCCTACACGCGAAACGCTATACTCTACACCCTACACGCTACACTCTACACGCTACACGCTACACTCTACACTCTACACGCTACACGCTACACTCTACACCCTACACGCAACACGCTACACTCTACACCCTACACGCTACACTCTGCATGCTACACGCTACACCTTACACGCTACACTCTGCACGCTACACGCTACACTCTACACCATACACGCTACACCCTACACTCTACAACCTACACCCTACACGCTATACCCGACACCCTACACCCTACATGCTTCACCCTACACGCTACACTCTACACTCTACACCCTACACCCTACACGCTACACGCTACACCCTACACGCTACACGCTACACCCTACACGCTACACGTTACACTCTACACCCTACACCCTACACGGTACACGCTACACCCTACACGCTACACGTTACACTCTACACCCTACACGCTACACTCTACACCCTGCACCCTACACGCTACACGCTACACCCTACATGCTACACGCTACACCCTACACGCTACACGTTACACTCTACACCCTACAATCTACACCCTACACTCTACACGCTACACTCTACACCCTACACTCTACACTCTACACCCTACACCCTACACGCTACACGCTACACTCTACACCCTACACCCTACACGCTACACGCTACACCCTACACCCTACATGCTACAATCTACACCCTACACGCTACATGCTACACCCTACACCGTACACTCTACACCCTACACCCTACACGCTACATCCTACACCCTACACTCTACACCCTACACGCTACACTCTACACTCTACACCCTACACCCTACATGCTACACGCTACACGCTACACTCTACACCCTACACGCTACACGCTACACCCTACAAGCTAAACGCTACAAACTACACGCTACATATTACACTCTACACCCTAGCGTGTAGCGTGTAGGGTGTAGAGTGTAGCGTGTAGCATTTAACGTGTAGGGTGTAGGGTGTAGAGTGTAGCATGTAGCGTGTAGGGTGTAGAGTGTAGCGTGTAGGGTGTAGAGTGTAGCATGTAGCGTGTAGGGTGTAGGGTGTAGAGTGTAGAGTGTAGCATGTAGCGTGTAGATTGTAGGGTGTACCGTGTAGGGTGTAGAGTGTAGCATGTAGGGTGTAGGGTGTAGAGTGAAGGGTGTAGCGTGTAGAGTGTAGCGTGTAGCGTGTATGGTGTAGGGTGTAGAGTGTAGGGTGTAGCGTGTAGCTTGTAGGGTGTAGAGTGTAGTGTGTAGCGTGTAGGCTGTAGCGTGTAGGGTGTAGCATGTATCGTGTAGGGTGTAGAGTGTAGAATGTAGCGTGTAGAGTGTAGGGTGTAGCGTGTAGGGTGTAGAGTGTAGCGTGTAGGGTGTAGAGTGTAGCGTGTAGCGTGTAGCGGGTGTAGGGTGTAGAGTGTAGCGTGTAGCGTGTAGGGTGTAGAGTGTAGGGTGTAGGGTGTAGGGTGTAGAGTGTAGGGTGTAGCTTGTAGGGTGTAGAGTGTAGCGTGTAGCGTGTAGGCTGTAGCGTGTAGGGTGTAGGGTGTAGAGTGTAGCATGTTGCGTATAGAGTGTAGGGTGTAGCGTGTAGGGTGTAGAGTGCAGCGTGTAGGGTGTAGAGTGTAGCGTGTAGCGTGTAGCGGGTGTAGGGTGTAGAGTGTAGCGTATAGCGTGTAGGGTGTAGAGTGTAGGGTGTAGCTTGTAGGGTGTAGAGTGTAGCGTGTAGCGTGTAGGCTGTAGCGTGTAGGGTGTAGGGTGTAGAGTGTAGCATGTTGCGTATAGAGTGTAGGGTGTAGCGTGTAGGGTGTAGAGTGCAGCGTGTAGGGTGTAGAGTGTAGCGTGTAGCATGTAGCGTGTGTAGGGTGTAGGGTGTAGAGTGTAGCGTGTATCGTGTAGGGTGTAGAGTGTAGGGTGTAGGGTGTAGAGTGTAGCGTGTAGGGTGTAGCGTGTAGGGTTTAGGGTGTAGGGTGTAGAGTGTAGGGTGCTGCGTGTAGGGTGTGGAGTGTAGCGTGTAGGGTGTAGCGTGTAGAGTGTAGCGTGTAGCGTGTAGGGTGGAGAGTGTAGAGTGTAGGGTGTAGCGTGTAGGGTGTAGAGTGTAGCGTGTAGGGTGTAGAGTGTAGCGTGTAGCGTGCAGGGTGTAGAGTGTAGCGTATAGCGTGTAGGGTGTAGAGTGTAGCGTTTAGAGTGTAGCATGTAGCGTGTAGGGTGTAGGGTGTAGAGTGTAGAGTGTAGCGTGTAGGGTGAAGCATGTAGGGTGTAGGGTGTCGGGTATAGCGTGTAGGGTGTAGGGTGTAGAGTGTAGGGTGTAGCGTGTATGGTGTAGAGTGTAGCGTGTAGAGTGTAGAGTGTAGCGTGTAGGATGTAGGGTGTAGCGTGTAGCGTGCAGAGTGTAGCGTGTAGGGTGTAGAGTGTAGCATGTTGCGTGTAGGGTGTAGAGTGTAGCGTGTAGCGTGTAGAGTGTAGAGTGTAGCGTGTAGCGTGTAGAGTGTAGCGGGTAGGGTGTAGAGTGTAGCGAGTAGCGTGTAGGGTGTAGGGTGTAGAGTGTAGGGTGTAGCGTGTAGGGTGTAGAGTGTAGCGTGCAGGGTGTAGGGTGTAGGGTGTAGAGTGTAGCGTGTAGGGTGTACCTTGTAGCATGTAGCGTGTAGCGTGTAGCATGTAGAGTGTAGCGTGTAGGGTGTAGAGTGTAGCGTGTAGGGTGTAGCGTGTAGCGTGTAGCGTGCAGGGTGTAGAGTGTAGCGTATAGCGTGTAGGGTGTAGAGTGTAGGGTGTAGCATGTAGCGTGTAGAGTGTAGCATGTAGGGTGTAGGGTGTACAGTGTAGGGTGTAGCGTGTAGCATGTAGGGTGTAGGGTGTAGCGTGTACCGTGTAGCGTATAGAGTGCAGCGTGTAGGGTGTAGAGTGTAGCATGTAGTGTGTAGCGTGTAGGGTGTAGGGTGCAGCGTGTAGGGTGTAGAGTGTAGCGTGTAGGGTGTAGAGTGTAACATGTAGCGTGTAGGGTGTAGGGTGTAGTGTGTACCGTGTAGCGTGTAGAGTGTAGCGTGTAGAGTGTAGCGTGTAGGGTGTAGCGTGTAGAGTGTAGTGTGTGGCGTGCAGGGTGTAGGGTGTAGCGTGTAGCGTGTAGGGTGTAGGGTGTAGAGTGTAGGGTGTAGCATGTAGGGTGTAGCGTGTAGGGTGTAGCATGTAGCGTGTAGCGTGTAGCATGTAGAGTAGGGTGTAGGGTGTAGGGTGTAGAGTGTAGTGTGTAGAGTGTAGAGTGTAGCGTGTAGAGTGTAAAGTGTAGCGTGTAGGGTGTAGCGTGTAGTGTGTAGCGTGTAGCCCGCAGCGTGTAGAGTGTAGGGTATAGAGTGTAGCGTGTAGAGAGTAGGGAGCAGAGTGTAGAGTGTAGCATGTAGGGTGTAGGGTGTACAGTGTAGGGTGTAGGGTGTAGCGTGTAGCGTGTAGAGTGTAGGGAGTAGGGTGTAGGGTGTAGCGTGTAGGGTGTGGAGTGTAGCGTGTAGCGTGTAGGGTGTAGCGTGTAGCGTGTAGGGTGTAGCGTGTATCATGTACCGTGTAGCGTGTAGCATGTAGAGTAGGGTGTAGGGTGTAGAGTGTAGCATGTAGGGTGTAGGTTGTAGAGTGTAGGGTGTAGCATGTAGGGTGTAGGGTGTAGGGTGTAGCGTGTAGGGTGTAGAGTGTAGCGTGTAGGGTGTACGGTGTAGAGTGTAGGGTATAAGCTGTAGCGTTTAGCGTGTAGAGTGTAGCGTGTAGCGTGTAGGGTGTAGAGTGTAGGGTGTAGAGTGTAGCGTGTAGCGTGTAGCGTGTAGGGTGTAGGGTGAAGGTGTAGCATGTAGCGTGTAGCGTGTAGCATGTAGAGTAGGGTGTAGGGTGTAGGGTGTAGAGTGTAGTGTGTAGAGTGTGGAGTGTAGCGTGTAGAGTGTAAAGTGTAGCGTGTAGGGTGTAGCGTGTAGTGTGTAGCGTGTAGAGAGTAGGGAGCAGAGTGTAGAGTGTAGCATGTAGATGGTAGGGTGGACAGTGTAGGGTGTAGGGTGTAGCGTGTAGCGTGTAGAGTGTAGGGAGTAGGGTGTAGGGTGTAGCGTGTAGCGTGTAGAGTGTAGGGAGTAGGGTGTAGGGTGTAGCGTGTAGGGTGTGGAGTGTAGCGTGTAGGGTGTAGCGTGTAGCGTGTAGGGTGTAGCGTGTATCATGTACCGTGTAGCGTGTAGCATGTAGAGTAGGGTGTAGGGTGTAGAGTGTAGCGTGTAGTGTGTAGCGTGTAGCGCGTAGCGTGTAGAGTGTAGGGTATAGAGTGTAGCGTGTAGAGAGTAGGGAGTAGAGTGTAGAGTGTAGCGTGTAGGGTGTAGAGTGTAGCGAGTAGCGTGTAGTGTGTAGGGTGTAGGGTGTAGAGTGTAGGGTGTAGCGTGTAGGGTGTAGAGTGTAGCGTGTAGGGTGTAGCGTGTAGCGTGCAGGGTGTAGAGTGTAGCGTATAGCGTGTAGGGTGTAGGGTGTAGAGTGTAGGGTGTAGCGTGTGGAGTGTAGCGTGTAGCGTGTAGGGTGTAGGGTGTACAGTGTAGGGTGTAGCGTGTAGAGTGTAGTGTGTGGCGTGCAGGGCATAGGGTGTAGCGTGTAGGGTGTAGGGTGTAGAGTGTAGGGTGTAGCATGTAGGGTGTAGGGTGTAGAGTGTAGCATGTAGGGTGTACGGTGTAGAGTGTAGGGTATAAGCTGTAGCGTTTAGCGTGTAGAGTGTAGCGTGTAGCATGTAGCGTGTAGGGTGTAGGGTGTAGAGTGTAGAGTGTAGCGTGTAGGGTGTAGAGTGTAGCGTGTAGAGAGTAGGGTGTAGGGTGTAGAGTGTAGGGTGTAGGGTGTAGAGTGTAACATGTAGCGTGTAGGGTGTAGCGTGTAGGGTGTAGAGTGTAGGGTGTAGCGTGTAGGGTGTAGCGTGTAGCGTGTAGGGTGTAGGGTGTAGAGTGTAGGGTGTAGCGTGTAGGGTGTAGCGTGTAGCGTGTAGCGTGTAGGGTGTAGGGTGTAGAGTGTAGGGTGTAGCGTGTAGGGTGTAGAGTGTAGCGTCTAGCGTGTAGCGTATAGTGTGTAGCGTGTAGCGTGTAGATTGTAGCGTGTAGGGTGTAGGGTGTAGCGTGTAGCGTGTAGATTGTAGCGTGTAGGGTGTAGGGTGTAGGGTGTAGCGTGTAGCGTGTAGGGTGTAGGGTGTAGGGTGTAGGGTGTACCGTGTAGGGTGTAGCGTGTAGCGTGTAGCGTGTAGAGTGTAGCATGTAGGGTGTAGCAAGTAGCGTGTATTGTGTAGGGTGTAGAGTGTAGCATGTAGCGTGTAGAGTGTAGGGTGTAGCGTGTAGGGTGTAGAGTGTAGCGTGTAGGGTGTAGAGTGTAGCGTGTAGCGTGTAGCGTGTGTAGGGTGTAGGGTGTAGAGTGTAGCATGTAGCGTATAGGGTGTAGAGTGTAGGGTGTAGGGTGTAGAGTGTAGCGTGTAGGGTGTAGCGTGTAGGGTTTAGGGTGTAGGGTGTAGAGTGTAGGGTGTTGCGTGTAGGGTGTAGAGTGTAGCGTGTAGCGTGTAGGGTGTAGCGTGTAGAGTGTAGCGTGTAGCGTGTAGGGTGGAGGGTGTAGAGTGTAGGGTGTAGCATGTAGGGTGTAGAGTGTAGAGTGTAGAGTGTAGCGTGTAGGGTGAAGCATGTAGGGTGTAGGGTGTCGGGTATAGCGTGTAGGGTGTAGGGTGTAGAGTGTAGGGTGTAGCGTGTATGGTGTAGAGTGTAGCGTGTAGCGTGTAGAGTGTAGCGTGTAGGGTGTAGGGTGTAGCGTGTAGCGTGCAGAGTGTAGCGTGTAGGGTGTAGAGTGTAGCGTGTTGCGTGTAGGGTGTAGAGTGTAGCGTGTAGCGTGTAGAGTGTAGAGTGTAGCGTGTAGCGTGTAGAGTGTAGCGGGTAGGGTGTAGAGTGTAGCGAGTAGCGTGTAGGGTGTAGAGTGTCGGGTGTAGCGTGTAGGGTGTAGAGTGTAGCGTGTAGGGTGTAGGGTGTAGGGTGTAGCGTGTAGGGTGTAGAGTGTAGCGTGTAGGGTGTAGCGTGTAGCGTGTAGAGTGTAGCGTGTAGGGTGTAGAGTGTAGCGTGTGGGGTGTAGCGTGTAGCGTGTAGCATGTAGAGTGTAGCGTGTGGGGTGTAGAGTGTAGCGTGTAGGGTGTAGCGTGTAGCGTGTAGCGTGCAGGGTGTAGAGTGTAGCGTATAGCGTGTAGGGTGTAGAGTGTAGGGTGTAGCATGTAGCGTGTAGAGTGTAGCGTGTAGGGTGTAGGGTGTAGCGTGTAGCGTTTACCGTGTAGCGTATAGAGTGCAGCGTGTAGGGTGTAGAGTGTAGCGTGTAGTGTGTAGCGTGTAGAGTGTAGGGTGTAGCGTGTAGGGTGTAGAGTGTAGCGTGTAGGGTGTAGAGTGTAACATGTAGCGTGTAGGGTGTAGGGCGTAGCTTGTAGCGTGTACCGTGTAGCGTGTAGAGTGTAGTGTGTAGGGTGTAGAGTGTAGCGTGTAGGGTGTAGAGTGTAGCGTGTAGCGTGTAGCGTGTAGAGTGTAGCGTGTAGGGTGTAGCGTGTAGAGTGTAGTGTGTGGCGTGCAGGGCATGGGGTGTAGCGTGTAGCGTGTAGGGTGTAGGGTGTAGAGTGTAGGGTGTAGCATGTAGGGTGTAGGGTGTAGGGTGTAGCGTGTAGCGTGTAGAGTGTAGCGTGTAGGGTGTACGGTGTAGAGAGTATGGTATAAGCTGTAGCGTTTAGCGTGTAGAGTGTAGCGTGTAGCGTGTAGCGTGTAGGATGTAGCGTGTAGGGTGTAGCATGTAGCGTGTAGCGTGTAGCATGTAGAGTAGGGTGTAGGGTGTAGAGTGTAGTGTGTAGAGTGTAGAGTGTAGCGTGTAGGGTGTAGAGTGTAGGGTGTAGGATGTAGCGTGTAGGGTGTAGGGTGTAGAGTGTACGGTGTAGGGTGTAGCATGTAGCGTGTAGGGTGTAGATTGTAGCATGTAGGGTGTAGGGTGTAGCGTGTAGCGTGTAGGGTGTAGCGTGTAGAGTGTAGGGAGTAGGGTGTAGGGTGTAGCGTGTAGGGTGTAGAGTGTAGCGTGTAGCGTGTAGCGTGTAGGGTGTAGCGTGTAGGGTGTAGCGTGTATCATGTACCGTGTAGCGTGTAGCATGTAGAGTAGGGTGTAGGGTGTAGAGTGTAGCGTGTAGGGTGTAGGGTGTAGAGTGTAGGGTGTAGCATGTAGGGTGTAGGGTGTAGCGTGTAGGGTGTAGAGTGTAGCGTGTAGGGTGTACGGTGTAGAGTGTAGGGTATAAGCTGTAGCGTTTAGCGTGTAGAGTGTAGCGTGTAGCGTGTAGCGTGTAGGGTGTAGAGTGTAGGGTGTAGAGTGTAGCGTGTAGCGTGTAGCGTGTAGGGTGTAGGGTGAAGCGTGTAGGGTGTAGCATGTAGCGTGTAGCGTGTAGCATGTAGAGTAGGGTGTAGGGTGTAGGGTGTAGAGTGTAGTGTGTAGAGTGTGGAGTGTAGCGTGTAGAGTGTAAAGTGTAGCGTGTAGGGTGTAGCGTGTAGTGTGTAGCGTGTAGCGCGTAGCGTGTAGAGTGTAGGGTATAGAGTGTAGCGTGTAGAGAGTAGGGAGCAGAGTGTAGAGTGTAGCGTGTAGGGTGTTAGGGTGTACAGTGTAGGGTGTAGGGTGTAGCGTGTAGCGTGTAGAGTGTAGGGAGTAGGGTGTAGGGTGTAGCGTGTAGGGTGTGGAGTGTAGCGTGTAGGGTGTAGGGTGTAGCGTGTAGCGTGTAGGGTGTAGCGTGTATCATGTACCGTGTAGCGTGTAGCATGTAGAGTAGGGTGTAGGGTGTAGAGTGTAGCGTGTAGCGTGTAGTGTGTAGCGTGTAGAGTGTAAAGTGTAGCGTGTAGTGTGTAGTGTGTAGCGTGTAGCGCGTAGCGTGTAGAGTGTAGGGTATAGAGTGTAGCGTGTAGAGAGTAGGGAGTAGAGTGTAGAGTGTAGCGTGTAGGGTGTAGAGTGTAGCGAGTAGCGTGTAGTGTGTTGGGTGTAGGGTGTAGAGTGTAGGGTGTAGCGTGTAGGGTGTAGAGTGTAGCGTGTAGGGTGTAGCGTGTAGCGTGCAGGTGTAGAGTGTAGCGTATAGCGTGTAGGGTGTAGGGTGTAGAGTGTAGGGTGTAGCGTGTAGAGTGTAGCGTGTAGCGTGTAGGGTGTAGGGTGTACAGTGTAGGGTGTAGGGTGTAGCGTGTAGAGTGTAGTGTGTGGCGTGCAGGGCGTAGGGTGTAGCGTGTAGGGTGTAGGGTGTAGAGTGTAGGGTGTAGCATGTAGGGTGTAGGGTGTAGGGTGTAGCGTGTAGGGTGTAGAGTGTAGCATGTAGGGTGTACGGTGTAGAGTGTAGGGTATAAGCTGTAGCGTTTAGCGTGTAGAGTGTAGCGTGTAGCGTGTAGGGTGTAGGGTGTAGAGTGTAGCGTGTAGGGTGTAGAGTGTAGAGTGTAGAGAGTAGGGTGTAGGGTGTAGAGTGTAGGGTGTAGGGTGTAGAGTGTAACGTGTAGCGTGTAGGGTGTAGCGTGTAGGGTGTAGAGTGTAGGGTGTAGCGTGTAGGGTGTAGCGTGTAGCGTGTAGGGTGTAGGGTGTAGAGTGTAGGGTGTAGCGTGTAGGGTGTAGCGTGTAGCGTGTAGCGTGTAGCGAGTAGGTTGTAGGGTGTAGAGTGTAGGGTGTAGCGTGTAGGGTGTAGCGTGTATCGTGTAGCGTGTAGAGTGTAGCGTCTAGCGTGTAGCGTATAGTGTGTAGCGTGTAGCGTGTAGATTGTAGCGTGTAGGGTTTTGTGTGTAGGGTGTACCGTGCAGGGTGTAGCGTGTAGCGTGTAGCGTGTAGAGTGTAGCATGTAGGGTGTAGCAAGTAGCGTGTATTGTGTAGGGTGTAGAGTGTAGCATGTAGCGTGTAGAGTGTAGGGTGTAGCGTGTAGGGTGTAGAGTGTAGCGTGTAGGGTGTAGAGTTTAGCGTGTAGCGTGTAGGGTGTCACTTTTTCCTCTGATGAAGCCGCTTGAGTAGCGTCGATACGCGTGGGGTAAAGGGCTTCCTTTGTTTTTTTCCCGAGGGACAGGACTTGGGTAACATCTTTACAACTGCTATGGAATTACAGCTATTTACTTCATGCATGGCCTGGCATTTTTCCAAGCCTTAGGACAATGGATCCTGATTCTTTGTATTTCCACAAGGCGTCTGTATGCATACATTCATCCAAATAACTAGGATTTTGTAGTACTGCAGCATATCTATTTCCCTGATTACCTTTCTATAGGGGTCTGCTTTCATTTGCTTACCAACTGTGCGCACGCATGCTGTGTTGAACAAAATAGGATCCATGATGTATTTCTTCCAGATACTAGGCTGGAGTATATGTTTCTTGTCATAGTACTCAGGGGGTCACAGTTGGCAGTAAACAATAGGCTTCTTATATGTAGATTTGACTAAGATTGGTGTACCCGCATACCTAGCAATTTTTTCTCTCTGGTTATTTCTCCTGTCTCACATATGCTGTAATGTATTAGCTTCCTTCATTCCCTCAGGTAAAATTACTTATGGCCTATTCAGCCATACTAGTGTTTTAAATGTTTTTAAATGTATGTTTTGCCTGGTTCTGTTTGTGGATTACTATTTTTGTGCAATAAAATTGACTATTTAAGGTGGATCCCATTGGTTTGCATATCCTTTTCTTTTTGTGTTTAGTGTGTAGCGTGTAGCTTAACCCTACACGCTACACGCTACACTCTACACCCTACACGCTACACCCTACACTCTACACCGTACACTCTACACGCTACACGCTACACTCTACACCCTACACGCTACGCGCTACACTCTACACCCTACACGCTACACTCTACACTCTACATGCTACACGCTACACTCTACACTCTACACGCTACACGCTACACCCTACACCCTACACGCTACACTCTACACCCTACACTCTACACGCTACACGCTACACTGTACACCCTACATGCAACACGCTACACTCTACACCCTACACGCTACACTCTACATGCTACACGCTACATGCTACAATCTACACTCTACACCATACACCCTACACGCTACACACTATACTCTACACCCTACACGCTACACTCTACACGCTACACGCTACACTCTACACTCTACACGCTACACTCTACACCCTACACGCTACACGCTACACTCTACACCCTACACTCTACACGCTACACGCTACACGCTACACCCTACACCCTACACGCTACACGCTACACTCTACAACCTACACGCTACACGCTACACTCTACACCCTACACTCTACACGCTACACGCTACACTGTACACCCTACATGCAACACGCTACACTCTACACCCTACACGCTACACTCTACATGCTACACGCTACATGCTACAATCTACACTCTACACCATACACCCTACACGCTACACACTATACTCTACACCCTACACGCTACACTCTACACGCTACACGCTACACTCTACACTCTACACGCTACACTCTACACCCTACACGCAACACGCTACACTCTACACCCTACACGCTACACTCTGCACGCTACACGCTACACCCTACACGATACACTCTACACGCTACACTCTACACCATACACGCTACTTCCTACACTCTACACCCTACACCCTACACGCTATACCCGACACCCTACACCCTGCATGCTTCACACTACACGCTACACTCTACACTATACACCCTACACCCTACACGCTACATGCTACACCCTACACGCTACACTCTACACCCTACACCCTACACGCTACACACTACACGCTACACGCTACACCCTACACGCTACACGCTACACCCTACACGCTACACGTTACACTCTACACCCTACACCCTACACACTACACCCTACACGCTACACGTTACACTCTACACCCTACACGCTACACTCTACACCCTACACCCTACACGCTACACACTACACGCTACACGCTACACCCTACACGCTACACGCTACACTCTACACGCTACACTCTACACTCTACATGCTACACGCTACACTCTACACTCTACACGCTACACGCTACACCCTACACCCTACACGCTACACGCTACACTCTACACCCTACACGCTACACCCTACACCCTACACGCTACACGCTACACTCTACACCCTACACGCTACACCCTACACTCTACACCCTACACGCTACACCCTACACTCTACACCCTACACGCTATACGCTACACTCTACACCCTGCACGCTACACGCTACACCCTACACGCTACACTCTACACCCTACACGCTACACCCTACACTCTACACGCTACACGCTACACTCTACACCCTACACTCTACACGCTACACGCTACACTCTACACCCTACACTCTACACGCTACACGCTACACGCTACACCCTACACCCTACACGCTACACGCTACACTCTACAACCTACACGCTACACGCTACACTCTACACGCTACACGCTACACTCTACACCCTACATTCTACACGCTACACGCTACACTCTACACCCTACACTCTACACCCTACACGCTACACTCTACACTCTACATGCTACACGCTACACTCTACACTCTACACGCTACACGCTACACCCTACACCCTACACGCTACACGCTACACTCTACACCCTACACGCTACACCCTACACCCTACACCCTACACGCTACACGCTACACTCTACACCCTACACGCTACACCCTACACTCTACACCCTACACGCTACACCCTACACTCTACACCCTACACGCTATACGCTACACTCTACACCCTGCACGCTACACGCTACACCCTACACGCTACACTCTACACCCTACACGCTACACCCTACACTCTACACCCTACACGCTACACGCTACACTCTACACCCTACACGCTACACCCTACACTCCACACCCTACACCCTACATGCTACACGCTACACCCTACACGCTACACATTACACTCTAAACCCTACACTCTACATCCTACACCCTACACTCTACACCCTACACGCTACACTCTACACTCTACACCCTACATGCTACACGCTACACGCTACACTCTACACCCTACACGCTACACGCTACACCCTACAAGCTGAACGCTACAAACTACACGCTACATATTACACTCTACACCCTAGCGTGTAGCGTGTAGGGTGTAGAGTGTAGCGTGTAGCATGTAGCGTGTAGGGTGTATGGTGTAGAGTGTAGCATGTAGCGTGTAGGGTGTAGAGTGTAGCGTGTAGGGTGTAGAGTGTAGCATGTAGCATGTAGCGTGTAGGGTGTATGGTGTAGAGTGTAGCATGTAGCGTGTAGGGCGTAGGGTGTACCGTGTAGGGTGTAGAGTGTAGCATGTAGGGTGTAGGGTGTAGAGTGAAGGGTGTAGCGTGTAGAGTGTAGCGTGTAGCGTGTACGGTGTAGGGTGTAGAGTGTAGGGTGTAGCGTGTAGCGTGTAGCTTGTAGGGTGTAGAGTGTAGCGTGTAGCGTGTAGGCTGTAGCGTGTAGGGTGTAGCATGTATCGTGTAGGGTGTAGAGTGTAGCATGTAGCGTGTAGAGTGTAGGGTGTAGCGTGTAGCGTGTGTAGGGTGTAGGGTGTAGAGTGTAGCGTGTAGCGTGTAGGGTGTAGAGTGTAGGGTGTAGGGTGTAGAGTGTAGCGTGTAGGGTGTAGCGTGTAGGATTTAGGGTGTAGGGTGTAGAGTGTAGGGTGTTGCGTGTAGGGTGTAGAGTGTAGCGTGTAGGGTGTAGCGTGTAGAGTGTAGCGTGTAGCGTGTAGGGTGGAGAGTGTAGAGTGTAGGGTGTAGCGTGTAGGGTGTAGAGTGTAGCGTGTAGGGTGTAGAGTGTAGCGTGTAGCGTGCAGGGTGTAGAGTGTAGCGTATAGCGTGTAGGGTGTAGTATGTAGAGTGTAGGGTGTAGAGTGTAGCGTGTAGAGTGTAGCATGTAGCGTGTAGGGTGTAGAGTGTAGAGTGTAGCGTGTAGGGTGAAGCATGTAGGGTGTAGGGTGTCGGGTATAGCGTGTAGGGTGTAGGGTGTAGAGTGTAGGGTGTAGCGTGTATGGTGTAGAGTGTAGCGTGTAGCGTGTAGAGTGTAGCGTGTAGGGTGTAGGGTGTAGCGTGTAGAGTGCAGAGTGTAGCGTGTAGGGTGTAGAGTGTAGCGTGTTGCGTGTAGGGTGTAGAGTGTAGCGTGTAGCGTGTAGAGTGTAGAGTGTAGCGTGTAGCGTGTAGAGTGTAGCGGGTAGGGTGTAGAGTGTAGCGAGTAGCGTGTAGGGTGTAGAGTGTAGGGTGTAGCGTGTAGGGTGTAGAGTGTAGCGTGTAGGGTGTAGGGTGTAGGGTGTAGGGTGTAGCGTGTAGCATGTAGCATGTAGCGTGTAGCGTGTAGCATGTAGAGTGTAGCGTGTAGGGTGTAGAGTGTAGTGTGTAGGGTGTAGCGTGTAGCGTGTAGCGTGCAGGGTGTAGAGTGTAGCGTATAGCGTGTAGGGTGTAGAGTGTAGGGTGTAGCATGTAGCGTGTAGAGTGTAGCGTGTGGGGTGTAGGGTGTACAGTGTAGGGTTTAGCGTGTAGCATGTAGGGTGTAGGGTGTAGCGTGTAGCGTGTACCGTGTAGCGTATAGAGTGCAGCGTGTAGGGTGTAGAGTGTAGCGTGTAGTGTGTAGCGTGTAGGGTGTAGGGTGTAGCGTGTAGGGTGTAGAGTGTAGCGTGTAGGGTGTAGAGTGTAACATGTAGCGTGTAGGGTGTAGGGCGTAGCGTGTAGCGTGTACCGTGTAGCGTGTAGAGTGTAGTGTGTAGGGTGTAGAGTGTAGCGTGTAGGGTGTAAAGTGTAGCGTGTAGGGTTTAGCGTGTAGTGTGTAGCGTGTAGCGCGTAGCGTGTAGAGTGTAGGGTATAGAGTGTAGCGTGTAGAGAGTAGGGAGCAGAGTGTAGAGTGTAGCGTGCAGGGTGTAGGGTGTACAGTGTAGGGTGTAGGGTGTAGCGTGTAGCGTGTAGAGTGTAGGGAGTAGGGTGTAGGGTGTAGCGTGTAGGGTGTAGAGTGTAGCGTGTAGCGTGTAGCGTGTAGGGTGTAGCGTGTAGCGTGTAGGGTGTAGCGTGTATCATGTACCGTGTAGCGTGTAGCATGTAGAGTAGGGTGTAGGGTGTAGAGTGTAGCATGTAGGGTGTAGGGTGTAGAGTGTAGGGTGTAGCATGTAGGGTGTAGGGTGTAGGGTGTAGCGTGCAGGGTGTAGAGTGTAGCGTGTAGGGTGTACGGTGTAGAGTGTAGGGTATAAGCTGTAGCGTTTAGCGTGTAGAGTGTAGCGTGTAGCGTGTAGCGTGTAGGGTGTAGAGTGTAGGGTGTAGAGTGTAGCGTGTAGCGTGTAGGGTGTAGGGTGAAGCGTGTAGGGTGTAGCATGTAGCGTGTAGCGTGTAGCATGTAGAGTAGGGTGTAGGGTGTAGGCTGTAGAGTGTAGTGTGTAGAGTGTGGAGTGTAGCGTGTAGAGTGTAAAGTGTAGCGTGTAGGGTGTAGCGTGTAGTGTGTAGCGTGTAGCGCGTAGCGTGTAAAGTGTAGGGTGTAGAGTGTAGCGTGTAGAGAGTAGGGAGCAGAGTGTAGAGTGTAGCATGTAGGGTGTAGGGTGTACAGTGTAGGGTGTAGGGTGTAACGTGTAGCGTGTAGAGTGTAGGGAGTAGGGTGTAGGGTGTAGCGTGTAGGGTGTGGAGTGCAGCGTGTAGCGTGTAGGGTGTAGCGTGTAGCGTGTAGGGTGTAGCGTGTATCATGTACCGTGTAGCGTGTAGCATGTAGAGTAGGGTGTAGGGTGTAGAGTGTAGCGTGTAGCGTGTAGTGTGTAGCGTGTAGAGTGTAAAGTGTAGCGTGTAGTGTGTAGTGTGTAGCGTGTAGCGCGTAGCGTGTAGAGTGTAGGGTATAGAGTGTAGCGTGTAGAGAGTAGGGAGTAGAGTGTAGAGTGTAGCGTGTAGGGTGTAGAGTGTAGCGAGTAGCGTGTAGTGTGTAGGGTGTAGGGTGTAGAGTGTAGGGTGTAGCGTGTAGGGTGTAGAGTGTAGCGTGTAGGGTGTAGCGTGTAGCGTGCAGGGTGTAGAGTGTAGCGTATAGCGTGTAGGGTGTAGGGTGTAGAGTGTAGGGTGTAGCGTGTAGAGTGTAGCGTGTAGCGTGTAGAGTTTAGTGTGTGGCGTGCAGGGCATAGGGTGTAGCGTGTAGGGTGTAGGGTGTAGAGTGTAGGGTGTAGCATGTAGGGTGTAGGGTGTAGGGTGTAGCGTGTAGGGTGTAGAGTGTAGCATGGAGGGTGTACGGTGTAGAGTGTAGGGTATAAGCTGTAGCGTTTAGCGTGTAGAGTGTAGCGTGTAGCGTGTAGCGTGTAGGGTGTAGGGTGTAGAGTGTAGAGTGTAGCGTGTAGGGTGTAGAGTGTAGCGTGTAGAGAGTAGGGTGTAGGGTGCAGAGTGTAGGGTGTAGGGTGTAGAGTGTAACGTGTAGCGTGTAGGGTGTAGCGTGTAGGGTGTAGAGTGTAGGGTGTAGCGTGTAGGGTGTAGCGTGTAGCGTGTAGCGTGTAGGGTGTAGGGTGTAGAGTGTAGGATGTAGCGTGTAGGGTGTAGCGTGTAGCGTGTAGAGTGTAGCGTCTAGCGTGTAGCGTATAGTGTGTAGCGTGTAGCGTGTAGATTGTAGCGTGTAGGGTGTAGGGTGTAGCGTGTAGCGTGTAGGGTGTAGGGTGTAGCGTGTAGCGTGTAGCGTGTAGAGTGTAGCATGTAGGGTGTAGCAAGTATCGTGTTCCGTGTAGGGTGTAGCGTGTAGCGTGTAGCGTGTAGAGTGTAGCATGTAGGGTGTAGCAAGTAGCGTGTATTGTGTAGGGTGTAGAGTGTAGCGTGTAGCGTGTAGGGTGTCACTTTTTCCTCTGATGAAGACGCTTGAGTAGCGTCGATACGCGTGGGGTTCAGGGCTTCCTTTGTTTTTTTCCCGAGGGACAGGACTTGGGTAACTTATCTTTACAACTGCTATGGAATTACACCTATTTACTTCATGCATGGCCTGGCATTTTTCCAAGCCTTAGGACAATGGATCCTGATTCTTTGTATTTCCACAAGGCGTCTGTATGCATACATTTATCCAAATAACTAGGATTTTGTAGTACTGCAGCATATCTATTTCCCTGATTACCTTTCTATAGGGGTCTGCTTTCATTTGCTTACCAACTGTGCGCACGCATGCTGTGTTGAACAAAATAGGATCCATGATGTATTTCTTCCAGATACTAGGCTGGAGTATATGTTTCCTGTCATAGTACTCAGGGGGTCACAGTTGGCAGTAAACAATAGGCTTCTTATATGTAGATTTGACTAAGATTGGTGTACCTGCATACCTAGCAATTTTTTCTCTCTGGTTATTTCTCCTGTCTCACATATGCTGTAAAGTATTAGCTTCCTTCATTCCCTCGGGTAAAATTACTTATGGCCTATTCAGCCATACTAGTGTTTTAAATGTTTTTAAATGTATGTTTTGCCTGGTTCTGTTTGTGGATTACTATTTTTGTACAATAAAATTGACTATTTAACGATGATCCCATTGATTTGCATATCCTTTTCTTTTTGTTTAGTGTGTAGTGTGTAGCTTAACCCTACACGCTACACGCTACACGCTACACGCTACACGCTACACTCTACACGCAACACGCTACACTCTACACGCTACACGCTACACTCTACACTCTACACGCTACACGCTACACTCTACACCCTACACGCAACACGCTACAATCTATACCCTACACGCTACACTCTGCACGCTACACGCTACACCCTACACGCTATACTCTGCACGCTACACGCTACACGCTACACTCTACACCATACACGCTACACCCTACACTCCACACCCTACACCCTAAACGCTCAGTTTGGTCGACCCCCTTATCCCCGGTCCATAATGACTACAGGTAACCATTACTACTAGCTGCCTTTATATAGCTACAACTATTTATGGATCATAGTATCCGAATTTGGTGGCTAGATGTTTTAGTATGTTACATTTCCAGCAGCTTAGCCAGGATGCCTGTTATGATTGACGATCTATGATCACTTACAATACCGGGTATAAACACTTAAGGGGGTTGTATCAGTCTGTAGCTTCTGTGGTGACCCTGTATTGGCTCATTGTCACATTATATTTATTGTGTTATTTGTCATGTGATGTTTTTAATTATTGTGGTAATAAAGTTATGTTTTTTATATTTGGTACATTTTGGATCCAGTGCCTTCATGGTTCTTTATTGGTAGTTTCATGTTTATCTATGAAGGGATCCCGTTATAGGGGATGAGGAATTAATATTGTTTACCCTACACGCTATACCCGACACCCTACACCCTACATGCTTCACCCTAAACGCTACACTCTACACTCTACACCCTACACCCTACACGCTACATGCTACACCCTACACGCTACACTCTACACCCTACACTCTACACGCTACACACTACACGCTACACGCTACACCCTACACGCTACACGCTACACCCTACACGCTACACGTTACACTCTACACCCTACACCCTACACGCTACACGCTACACCCTACACGCTACACGTTACACTCTACACCCTACACGCTACACTCTACACCCTGCACCCTACACGCTACAATCTACACCCTACACCCTACACGCTACACGCTACACGCTACACTCTACACCCTACACGCTACACCCTACACTCTACACCGTACACTCTACACGCTACACGCTACACTCTACACCCTACACGCTACGCGCTACACTCTACACCCTACACGCTACACTCTACACTCTACATGCTACACGCTACACTCTACACTCTGCACGCTACACGCTACACCCTACACCCTACACGCTACACGCTACACTCTACAACCTACACGCTACACGCTACACTCTACACGCAACACGCTACACTCTACACCCTACACTCTACACGCTACACGCTACACTCTACACCCTACACCCTACACGCTACACGCTACACTCTACACCCTACACGCTACACTCTACACTCTACACGCTACACTCTACACCCTACACTCTACACGCTACACCCTACACTCTACACGCTACACGCTACACTCTACACGCTACACGCTACATGCTACACTCTACACTCTACACCCTACACCCTACACGCTACACGCTATACTCTACTCCCTACACGCTACACTCTACACGCTACACGCTACACTCTACACCCTACACGCAACACGCTACAATCTATACCCTACACGCTACACTCTGCACGCTACACGCTACACCCTACACGCTATACTCTGCACGCTACACGCTACACTCTACACCATACACGCTACACCCTACACTCTACACCCTACACCCTACACGCTATACCCGACACCCTACACCCTACATGCTTCACCCTAAACGCTACACTCTACACTCTACTCCCTACACCCTACACGCTACATGCTACACCCTACACGCTACACTCTACACCCTACACTCTACACGCTACACACTACACGCTACACGCTACACCCTACACGCTACACGCTACACCCTACACGCTACACGTTACACTCTACACCCTACACCCTACACGCTACACGCTACACCCTACACGCTACACGTTACACTCTACACCCTACACGCTACACTCTACACCCTGCACCCTACACGCTACAATCTACACCCTACACCCTACACGCTACACGCTACACGCTACAATCTACACCCTACACGCTACACCCTACACTCTACACCGTACACTCTACACGCTACACGCTACACTCTACACCCTACACCCTACACGCTACGCGCTACACTCTACACCCTACACGCTACACTCTACACTCTACATGCTACACGCTACACTCTACACTCTACACGCTACACGCTACACCCTACACCCTACACGCTACACGCTACACTCTACAACCTACACGCTACACGCTACACTCTACACGCAACACGCTACACTCTACACCCTACACTCTACACGCTACACGCTACACTCTACACCCTACACCCTACACGCTACACTCTACACTCTACACCCTACACGCTACACTCTACACTCTACACGCTACACGCTACACTCTACACCCTACACTCTACACGCTACACCCTACACTCTACACGCTACACGCTACACTCTACACGCTACACGCTACATGCTACACTCTACACTCTACACCCTACACCCTACACGCTACACGCTATACTCTACACCCTACACGCTACACTCTACACGCTACACGCTACACTCTACACTCTACACGCTACACGCTACACTCTACACCCTACACGCAACATGCTACAATCTATACCCTACACGCTACACTCTGCACGCTACACGCTACACCCTACACGCTATACTCTGCACGCTACACGCTACACTCTACACCATACACGCTACACCCTACACTCTACACCCTACACCCTAAACGCTATACCCGACACCCTACACCCTACATGCTTCACCCTAAACGCTACACTCTACACTCTACACCCTACACCCTACACGCTACATGCTACACCCTACACGCTACACTCTACACCCTACACTCTACACGCTACACACTACACGCTACACGCTACACCCTACACGCTACACGCTACACCCTACACGCTACACGTTACACTCTACACCCTACACCCTACACGCTACACGCTACACCCTACACGCTACACGTTACACTCTACACCCTACACGCTACACTCTACACCCTGCACCCTACACGCTACAATCTACACCCTACACGCTACACGCTACACTCTACACCCTACACGCTACACCCTACACTCTACACCGTACACTCTACACGCTACACGCTACACTCTACACCCTACACCCTACACGCTACACTCTACACCCTACACGCTACACTCTACACGCAACACGCTACACTCTACACCCTACACTCTACACGCTACACGCTACACTCTACACCCTACACTCTACACGCTACACGCTACACTGTACACCCTACATGCAACACGCTACACTCTACACCCTACACGCTACACTCTACACGCTACACGCTACATGCTACACTCTACACTCTACACCATACACCCTACACGCTACACACTATACTCTACACCCTACACGCTACACTCTACACGCTACACGCTACACGCTACACTCTACACGCTACACTCTACACCCTACACGCAACACGCTACACTCTACACCCTACACCCTACACGCTACACACTACACGCTATACGCTACACCCTACACGCTACACGCTACACCCTACACGCTACACGGTACACTCTACACCCTACACACTACACCCTACACGCTACACGTTACACTCTACACCCTACACGCTACACTCTACACCCTGCTCCCTACACGCTACACGCTACACCCTACACGCTACACGCTACACCCTACACACTACACTCTACACCCTACACCCTACACCCTACTCTACATGCTACACGCTACACGCTACATGCTACACCCGACACTCTACACCCTACACTCTACACGCTACACTCTACAACATACACTCTGCACTCTACACCCTACACCCTACACACTACACGCTACACTCTACACCCTACACGCTACACGCTACACCCTACACCCTACACCCTACACGCTACAATCTACATGCTACACGCTACACCCTATACGCTAGACGCTACACTCTACACGCTACACGATACACGCTACACCCTACACGCTACACCCTACACTCTACACCCTACACCCTACACGCTACACGCTACACCCTACACGCTACACCCTACACTCTACACCCTACACCCTACACGCTACACGCTACACCCTACACGCTACACGTTACACTCTACACCCTACACCCTACACTCTACACCCTACACCCTACTCTCTACACGCTATATTCTACACCCTACACGCTACACTCTACACCCTACACACTACACGCTACACTCTACACCCTAGACGCTACACTCTATACCCTACACTCTACACGCTACACCCTACACCCTACACTCTACATGCTACACGCTACACCCTACACTCTACATGCTACACGCTACACGCTACATGCTACACGCTACACCCTACACGCTACACTCTACACCCTACACCCTACACCCTACACGCTACACTCTACACCCTACACGCTACACCCTACACTCTACACCCTACACCCTACACGCTACTCGCTACACTCTACACCCTACCCGCTACACTCTACACTCTACACGCTACACGCTACACTCTACACCCTACACGCAACACGCTACACTCTACACCCTACACGCTACACTCTGCACGCTACACGCTACACCCTACACCCTACACGCTACACTCTACACGCTACACGCTACACTCTACACCATACACGCTACACCCTACACTCTACACCCTACACCCTACACGCTATACCCGACACCCTACACCCTACATGCTTCACCCTACACGCTACACTCTACACTCTACACCCTACACGATACATGCTACACTCTACACGCTACACTCTACACCCTACAAGCTACACTCTACATCCTACACCCTACACGCTATACGCTACACTCTACACCCTGCACGCTACACGCTACACTCTACACGCTACACTCTACACCCTACACGCTACACCCTACACTCTACACTCTCCAACCTACACGCTACACGCTACACTCTACACGCTACACCCTACAAGCTACACTCTACACCCTACACGCAACACCCTACACTCTACACCCTACACCCTAAACCCTACACGCTACACCCTACACGCTACACTCTACACCCTACACCCTACACTCTACACCCTACATGCTACACGCTACACTCTACACCCTACACCCTACACACGCTACACGCTACACCCTACACGCTACATGCTACACTCTACACCCTACACGATACATGCTACACCCTACACGCTACAGCCTACACGCTACACGCTACACTCTACACCCTACAAGGTACACGCTACACGCTACACCCTACACGCTACACGCTAGGGTGTAGAGTGTAATATGTAGCGTGTAGTTTGTAGCGTTTAGCTTGTAGGGTGTAGCGTGTAGCGTGTAGGGTGTAGAGTGTAGCGTGTAGCGTGTAGCATGTAGGGTGTAGGGTGTAGAGTGTAGAGTGTAGCGTGTAGGGTGTAGAGTGTAGGGTGTAGGATGTAGAGTGTAGGGTTTAGAGTGTAATGTGTAGCGTGTAGGGTGTAGCGTGTAGCATGTAGGGTGTAGGGTGTGGAGTGTAGGGTGTAGCGTGTAGGGTGTAGAGTGTAGCGTGTAGCGTGTAGGGTGTAGAGTGTAGGGTGTAGCGTGTAGGGTGTAGAGTGTAGCGTGTAGGGTGTAGCATGTAGCGTGCAGGGTGTAGAGTGTAGCGTATAGCGTGTAGGGTGTAGAGTGTAGGGTGTAGCGTGTAGGGTGTAGAGTGTAGGGTGTAGCGTGTAGGGTGTAGAGTGTAGCGTGTAGCGTGTAGGGTGTAGGGTGTAGGGTGTAGCGTCTAGGGTGTAGAGTGTAGCGTGTAGCGTGTAGGGTGTAGGGTGTAGCATGTAGTGTGTAGCGTGTAGCGTGTAGGGTGTAGCGTGTAGCATGTAGCGTGTAGCGTGTAGCATGTAGAGTGTAGGGTGTAGGGTGTAGCATGTAGAGTGTAGGGTGTAGGGTGTAGCGTGTAGAGTGTAGGGTATAGAGTGTAGCGTCTAGGGTGTAGAGTGTAGCGTGTAGCGTGTAGGGTGTAGAGTGTAGCGTGTAGGGTGTAGAATATAGCGTGTAGAGAGTAGGGTGTAGGGTGTAGAGTGTAGGGTGTAGGGTGTAGAGTGTAACGTGTAGCGTGTAGGGTGTAGGGTGTAGCGTGTAGGGTGTAGGGTGTAGAGTGTAGGGTGTAGCGTGTAGGGTGTAGAGTGTAGCGTCTAGCGTATAGGGTGTAGCGTGTAGCGTGTAGATTGTAGCGTGTAGGGTGTAGGGTGTAGCGTGTAGGGTGTAGAGTGTAGCGTGTAGTGTGTAGGGTGTAGGGTGTAGAGTGCAGAGTGTAGGGTGTAGAGTGTAGCGTGTAGAGTGTAGGGTGTAGAGGGTAGGGTGTAGAGTGTAACGTGTAGTGTGTAGGGTGTAGCGTGTAGCGTGTAGGGTGTAGCGTGTAGCGTGTAGGGTGCAGGGTGTAGAGTGTAACGTGTAGCGTGTAGGGTGTAGCGTGTAGCGTGTAGGGTGTAGCGTGTAGCGTGTAGTGTGTAGCGTGTAGGGTGTAGGGTGTAGCGTGTAGGGTGTAGAGTGTAGGGTGTAGCGTGTAGGGTGTAGCTTGTAGCGTGTAGCGTGTAGGGTGTAGGGTGTAGAGTGTAGGGTGTAGCATGTAGGGTGTAGGGTGTAGGGTGTAGCGTGTTGCGTGTAGAGTGTAGCGTGTAGCGTGTATGGTGTAGAGTGTAGTGTGTAGGGTGTAGAGTGTAGCGTGTAGGGTGTAGAGTGTAGCGTGTAGCGTGTAGCGTGTAGAGTGTAGCGTGTAGGGTGTAGGGTGTAGCGTGTAGAGTGTAGTGTGTGGCGTGCAGGGCGTAGGGTGTAGCGTGTAGCATGTAGGGTGTAGGGTGTAGGGTGTAGCGTGTAGGGTGTAGCGTGTAGCGTGTAGCATGTAGGGTGTAGGGTGTAGAGTGTAGGGTGTAGCGTGTAGGGTGTAGCGTGTAGCGTGTAGGGTGTAGGGTGTAGAGTGTAGGGTGTAGCGTGTAGGGTGTAGCGTGTAGCGTGTAGCGTGTAGGGTGTAGGGTGTAGAGTGTAGAGTGTAGCGTGTAGCGTGTAGGGTGTAGAGTATAGTGTGTAGCGTGTAGGGTGTAGGGTGTAGCGTGTAGCGTGTAGGTTGTAGCGTGTAGCGTGTAGTGTGTAGGGTGTAGAGTGTAGAGTGTAGCGTGTAGGTTGTAGCATGTAGCGTGTAGGGTGTAGGGTGTAGAGTGTAGAGTGTAGCGTGTAGGGTGAAGCATGTAGGGTGTAGGGTGTCGGGTATAGCGTGTAGGGTGTAGGGTGTAGAGTGTAGTGTGTAGCGTGTATGGTGTAGAGTGTAGCGTGTAGCGTGCAGAGTGTAGCGTGCAGGGTGTAGGGTGTAGCGTGTAGCGTGCAGAGTGTAGCGTGTAGGGTGTAGAGTGTAGCGTGTTGCGTGTAGGGTGTAGAGTGTAGCATGTAGCGTGTAGAGTGCAGCGTGTAGCGTGTAGCGTGTAGAGTGTAGCGTGTAGGGTGTAGAGTATAGCGTGCAGCGTGTAGGGTGTAGGGTGTAGAGTGTAGAGTGTAGCGTGTAGCGTGTAGAGTGTAGCATGTAGCGTGTAGCGTGTAGAGTGTAGGGTATAGCGTGTAGGGTGTAGAGTGTAGGGTGTAGCGTGTAGGGTGTAGAGTGTAGCGTGTAGCGTGTAGGGTGTAGGGTGTAGGGTGTAGCGTATAGGGTGTAGAGTGTAGCGTGTAGCGTGTAGGGTGTAGGCTGTAGGGTGTAGCGTGTAGTGTGTAGAGTGTAGCGTGTAGCGTGTAGGGTGTAGCGTGTAGCATGTATCGTGTAGCGTGTAGCATGTAGAGTGTAGGGTGTAGGGTGTAGGGTGTAGCATGTAGAGTGTAGGGTGTAGCGTGTAGAGTGTAGGGTATAGAGTGTAGCGTGTAGCGTGTAGAGAGTAGGGTGTAGAGTGTAGAGTGTAGCGTGTAGGGTGTAGAGTGTAGCGTGTAGAGTGTATTGTGCAGAATGTAGAGTGTAGCATGTAGCGTGTAGAGTGTAGGGTGTAGAGTGTAGCGTGTAGGGTGTAGAGTGTAGCGTGTAGAGTGTAGCGTGTAGGGTGTAGCGTGTCGGGTGTAGGGTGTAGGGTGTAGCGTGTAGTTTGTAGGGTGTAGGGTGTAGGGTGTTGCGTGTAGGGTGTAGAGTGTAGCGTGTAGCGTGTAGCGTGTAGAGTGTAGCGTGTAGGGTGTAGGGTGTAGCGTGTAGTGTGTAGGGTGTAGGGTGTAGAGTGTAGGGTGTAGCATGTAGGGTGTAGGGTGTAGGGTGTAGCATGTAGGGTGTAGAGTGTAGCGTGTAGGGTGTACGGTGTAGAGTGTAGGGTATAAGCTGTAGCGTTTAGCGTGTAGGGTGTAGCGTGTAGGGTGTAGAGTGTAGAGTGTAGCGTGTAGGGTGTAGAGTATAGCATGTAGAGAGTAGGGTGTAGGGTGTAGGGTGTAGGGTGTAGAGTGTAACGTGTAGCGTGTAGGGTGTAGCGTGTAGCGTGTAGGGTGTAGGGTGTAGAGTGTAGGGTGTAGGGTGTAGCGTGTAGCGTGTAGCGTGTAGGGTGTAGGGTGTAGATTGTAGCGTGCAGGGTGTAGAGTGTAGCGTGTAGGGTGTAGAGTGTAACGTGTAGCGTGTAGGGTGTAGCGTGTAGCGTGTAGGGTGTAGGGTGTAGAGTGTAACTTGTAGCGTGTAGGGTGTAGGGTGTAGCGTGTAGGGTGTAGCGTGTAGCGTGTAGTGTGTAGCGTGTAGAGTGTAGGGTGTAGAGTGTAGCGTGTAGGGTGTAGCATGTAGCGTGTAGGGTGTAGGGTGTAGAGTGTAGCGTGTAGGGTGAAGCATGTAGGGTGTAGGGTGTCGGGTATAGCGTGTAGGGTATAGGGTGTAGAGTGTAGGGTGTAGCGTGTATGGTGTAGAGTGTAGCGTGTAGCGTGCAGAGTGTAGCGTGTAGGGTGTAGCGTGTAGCGTGCAGAGTGTAGCGTGTAGGGTGTAGAGTGTAGCGTGTTGCGTGTAGGGTGTAGAGTGTAGCGTGTAGCGTGTAGAGTGTAGCGTGTAGCGTGTAGCGTGTAGAGTGTAGCGTGTAGGGTGTAGAGTATAGCGTGTAGCGTGTAGGGTGTAGGGTGTAGAGTGTAGAGTGTAGCGTGTAGCGTGTAGAGTGTAGCGTGTAGCGTGTAGAGTGTAGTGTATAGCGTGTAGGGTGTAGAGTGTAGGGTGTAGCGTGTAGGGTGTAGAGTGTAGCGTGTAGCGTGTAGCGTGTAGCGTGTAGGGTGTAGGGTGTAGCGTGTAGGGTGTAGAGTGTAGCGTGTAGCGTGTAGGGTGTAGGCTGTAGGGTGTAGCGTGTAGTGTGTAGAGTGTAGCGTGTAGCGTGTAGGGTGTAGCGTGTAGCATGTATCGTGTAGCGTGTAGCATGTAGAGTGTAGGGTGTAGGGTGTAGGTTGTAGCATGTAGAGTGTAGGGTGTAGGGTGTAGCGTGTAGAGTGTAGGGTATAGAGTGTAGCGTGTAGGGTGTAGAGTGTAGAGTGTATTGTGTAGAATGTAGAGTGTAGCATGTAGCGTGTAGAGTGTAGGGTGTAGAGTGTAGCGTGTAGGGTGTAGCGTGTCGGGTGTAGGGTGTAGGGTGTAGCGTGTAGTTTGTAGGGTGTAGGGTGTTGCGTGTAGGGTGTAGAGTGTAGCGTGTAGCGAGTAGAGTGTAGCGTGTAGGGTGTAGGGTGTAGCGTGTAGTGTGTAGGGTGTAGGGTGTAGAGTGTAGGGTGTAGAATGTAGGGTGTAGGGTGTAGGGTGTAGCATGTAGGGTGTAGAGTGTACCGTGTAGGGTGTACGGTGTAGAGTGTAGGGTATAAGCTGTAGCGTTTAGCGTGTAGGGTGTAGGGTGTAGGGTGTAGGGTGTAGAGTGTAAAGTGTAGCGTGTAGGGTGTAGCGTGTAGCGGGTAGGGTGTAGGGTGTAGAGTGTAGGGTGTAGGGTGTAGTGTGTAGCGTGTAGCGTGTAGCGTGTAGGGTGTAGAGTGTAGATTGTAGCGTGTAGGGTGCAGGGTGTAGAGTGTAGCGTGTAGGGTGTAGAGTGTAACGTGTAGCGTGTAGGGTTTAGCGTGTAGCGTGAAGCATGCAGGGTGTAGGGTGTCGGGTATAGCGTGTAGGGTGTAGGGTGTAGAGTGTAGGGTGTAGCGTGTATGGTGTAGAGTGTAGCGTGTAGAGTGTAGCGTGTAGGGTGTAGGGTGTAGCGTGTAGCGTGCAGAGTGTAGCGTGTAGGGTGTAGAGTGTAGCATGTTGCGTGTAGGGTGTAGAGTGTAGAGTGTAGCGTATAGCGTGTAGGGTGTAGGATGTAGAGTGTAGCGTGTAGAGTGTAGCGTGTAGGGTGTAGCATGTAGCATGTAGGGTGTAGGGTGTCGGGTATAGCGTGTAGGGTGTAGGGTGTAGAGTGTAGGGTGTATGGTGTAGAGTGTAGCGTGTAGCGTGTAGAGTGTAGCGTGTAGGGTGTAGGGTGTAGCGTGTAGCGTGCAGAGTGTAGCGTGTAGGGTGTAGAGTGTAGCGTGTAGGGTGTACGGTGTAGAGTGTAGGGTATAAGCTGTAGCGTTTAGCGTGTAGAGTGTAGGGAGTAGGGTGTAGGGTGTAGCGTGTAGGGTGTAGAGTGTAGCGTGTAGCATGTAGCGTGTAGGGTGTAGCGTGTAGGGTGTAGCGTGTATCATGTACCGTGTAGCGTGTAGCATGTAGAGTAGGGTGTAGGGTGTAGAGTGTAGCGTGTAGGGTGTAGGGTGTAGAGTGTAGGGTGTAGCATGTAGGGTGTAGGGTGTCGCGTGTAGGGTGTAGAGTGTAGCGTGTAGGGTGTACGGTGTAGAGTGTAGGGTATAAGCTGTAGCGTTTAGCGTGTAGAGTGTAGCGTGTAGCGTGTAGCGTGTAGCGTGTAGGGTGTAGAGTGTAGGGTGTAGAGTGTAGCGTGTAGCGTTTAGCGTGTAGGGTGTAGGGTGAAGCGTGTAGGGTGTAGCATGTAGCGTGTAGCGTGTAGCATGTAGAGTAGGGTGTAGGGTGTAGGGTGTAGAGTGTAGTGTGTAGAGTGAGGAGTGTAGCGTGTAGATTGTAAAGTGTAGCGTGTAGGGTGTTAGCGTGTAGTGTGTAGCGTGTAGCGCGTAGCGTGTAGAGTGTAGGGTATAGAGTGTAGCATGTACAGAGTAGGGAGCAGAGTGTAGAGTGTAGGTTGTAGGGTGTACAGTGTAGGGTGTAGGGTGTAGCGTGTAGCGTGTAGAGTGTAGGGCGTAGGGTGTAGGGTGTAGCGTGTAGGGTGTGGAGTGTAGCGTGTAGCGTGTAGCGTGTAGGGTGTAGCGTGTAGCGTGTAGGGTGTACCGTGTTTCCTTTTCCGTGTAGCGTGTAGCATGTAGAGTAGGGTGTAGGGTGTAGAGTGTAGCGTGTAGTGTGTAGCGTGTAGAGTGTAGCGTCTAGCGTGTAGCGTATAGTGTGTAGCGTGTAGCGTGTAGATTGTAGCGTGTAGGGTGTAGGGTGTAGGGTGTAGCGTGTAGCGTGTAGGGTGTAGGGTGTAGGGTGTACCGTGTAGGGTGTAGCGTGTAGCGTGTAGAGTCTAGCATGTAGGGTGTAGCAAGTAGCGTGTATTGTGTAGGGTGTAGAGTGTAGCATGTAGCGTGTAGAGTGTAGGGTGTAGCGTGTAGGGTGTAGAGTGTAGCGTGTAGGGTGTAGAGTGTAGCGTGTAGCGTGTAGCGTGTAGGGTGTAGGGTGTAGAGTGTAGCGTGTAGCGTGTAGGGTGTCACTTTTTCCCCTGATGAAGACGCTTGAGTAGCGTCGATACGCGTGGGGTAAAGGGCTTCCTTTGTTTTTATCCCGAGGGACAGGACTTGGGTAACTTATCTTTACAACTGCTATGGAATTACACCTATTTACTTCATGCATGGCCTGGCATTTTTCCAAGCCTTAGGACAATGGATCCTGATTCTTTGTATTTCCACAAGGCGTCTGTATGCATACATTTATCCAAATAACTAGGATTTTGTAGTACTGCAAGCATATCTATTTCCCTGATTACCTTTCTATAGGGGTCTGCTTTCATTTGCTTACCAACTGTGCGCACGCATGCTGTGTTGAACAAAATAGGATCCATGATGTATTTCTTCCAGATACTAGGCTGGAGTATACATGTTTCCTGTCATAGTACTCAGGGGGTCACAGTTGGCAGTAAACAATAGGCTTCTTATATGTAAATTTGACTAAGATTGGTGTACCCGCATACCTAGCAATTTTTTCTCTCTGGTTATTTCTCCTGTCTCACATATGCTGTAAAGTATTAGCTTCCTTCATTCCCTCGGGTAAAATTACTTATGGCCTATTCAGCCATACTAGTGTTTTAAATATTTTTAAATGTATGTTTTGCCTGGTTCTGTTTGTGGATTACTATTTTTGTACAATAAAATTGACTATTTAACGTGGATCCCATTGGTTTGCATATCCTTTTCTTTTTGTGTTTAGTGTGTAGCGTGTAGCTTAACCCTACACGCTACACGCTACACCCTACACTCTACACCGTACACTCTACACGCTACACGCTACACTCTACACCCTACACCCTACACGCTACACGCTACACTCTACACGCTACACGCTACACTCTACACCCTACACTCTACACGCTACACGCTACACGCTACACCCTACACTCTACACGCTACACGCTACACTCTACACGCTACACGCTACATGCTACACTCTACACTCTAAACCCTACACGCGAAACGCTATACTCTACACCCTACACGCTACACTCTACACGCTACACGCTACACTCTACACTCTACACGCTACACGCTACACTCTACACCCTACACGCAACACGCTACACTCTACACCCTACACGCTACACTCTGCACGCTACACGCTACACCCTACACGCTACACTCTGCACGCTACACGCTACACTCTACACCATACACGCTACACCCTACACTCTACACCCTACACCCTACACGCTATACCCGACACCCTACACCCTACATGCTTCACCCTACACGCTACACTCTACACTCTACACCCTACACCCTACACGCTACACGCTACACCCTACACGCTACACGCTACACCCTACACGCTACACGTTACACTCTACACCCTACACCCTACACGGTACACGCTACACCCTACACGCTACACGTTACACTCTACACCCTACACGCTACACTCTACACCCTGCACCCTACACGCTACACGCTACACCCTACATGCTACACGCTACACCCTACACGCTACACGTTACACTCTACACCCTACAATCTACACCCTACACTCTACACGCTACACTCTACACCCTACACTCTACACTCTACACCCTACACCCTACACGCTACACGCTACACTCTACACCCTACACCCTACACGCTACACGCTACACCCTACACCCTACACGCTACAATCTACACCCTACACCCTACACGCTACACGCTACACCCTACACCGTACACTCTACACCCTACACCCTACACGCTACATCCTACACCCTACACTCTACACCCTACACGCTACACTCTACACTCTACACCCTACACCCTACATGCTACACGCTACACGCTACACTCTACACCCTACACGCTACACGCTACACCCTACAAGCTAAACGCTACAAACTACACGCTACATATTACACTCTACACCCTAGCGTGTAGCGTGTAGGGTGTAGAGTGTAGCGTGTAGGGTGTAGAGTGTAGCGTGTAGCGTGTAGCGGGTGTAGGGTGTAGAGTGTAGCGTGTAGCGTGTAGGGTGTAGAGTGTAGGGTGTAGGGTGTAGAGTGTAGCGTGTAGGGTGTAGCGTGTAGGGTTTAGGGTGTAGGGTGTAGAGTGTAGGGTGTTGCGTGTAGGGTGTAGAGTGTAGCGTGTAGGGTGTAGCGTGTAGAGTGTAGCGTGTAGCGTGTAGGGTGGAGAGTGTAGAGTGTAGGGTGTAGCGTGTAGGGTGTAGAGTGTAGCGTGTAGGGTGTAGAGTGTAGCGTGTAGCGTGCAGGGTGTAGAGTGTAGCGTATAGCGTGTAGGGTGTAGGATGTAGAGTGTAGCGTGTAGGGTGTAGAGTGTAGCGTGTAGGGTGTAGCGTGTAGCGTGTAGCGTGCAGGGTGTAGAGTGTAGCGTATAGCGTGTAGGGTGTAGAGTGTAGGGTGTAGCTTGTAGGGTGTAGAGTGTAGCGTGTAGCGTGTAGGCTGTAGCGTGTAGGGTGTAGCATGTATCGTGTAGGGTGTAGGGTGTAGAGTGTAGCATGTTGCGTATAGAGTGTAGGGTGTAGCGTGTAGGGTGTAGAGTGCAGCGTGTAGGGTGTAGAGTGTAGCGTGTAGCATGTAGCGTGTGTAGGGTGTAGGGTGTAGAGTGTAGCGTGTATCGTGTAGGGTGTAGAGTGTAGGGTGTAGGGTGTAGAGTGTAGCGTGTAGGGTGTAGCGTGTAGGGTTTAGGGTGTAGGGTGTAGAGTGTAGGGTGCTGCGTGTAGGGTGTGGAGTGTAGCGTGTAGGGTGTAGCGTGTAGAGTGTAGCGTGTAGCGTGTAGGGTGGAGAGTGTAGAGTGTAGGGTGTAGCGTGTAGGGTGTAGAGTGTAGCGTGTAGGGTGTAGAGTGTAGCGTGTAGCGTGCAGGGTGTAGAGTGTAGCGTATAGCGTGTAGGGTGTAGAGTGTAGCGTTTAGAGTGTAGCATGTAGCGTGTAGGGTGTAGGGTGTAGAGTGTAGAGTGTAGCGTGTAGGGTGAAGCATGTAGGGTGTAGGGTGTCGGGTATAGCGTGTAGGGTGTAGGGTGTAGAGTGTAGGGTGTAGCGTGTATGGTGTAGAGTGTAGCGTGTAGAGTGTAGAGTGTAGCGTGTAGGGTGTAGGGTGTAGGGTGTAGCGTGTAGCGTGCAGAGTGTAGCGTGTAGGGTGTAGAGTGTAGCATGTTGCGTGTAGGGTGTAGAGTGTAGCGTGTAGCGTGTAGAGTGTAGAGTGTAGCGTGTAGCGTGTAGAGTGTAGCGGGTATGGTGTAGAGTGTAGCGAGTAGCGTGTAGGGTGTAGGGTGTAGAGTGTAGGGTGTAGCGTGTAGGGTGTAGAGTGTAGCGTGCAGGGTGTAGGGTGTAGGGTGTAGAGTGTAGCGTGTAGGGTGTACCTTGTAGCATGTAGCGTGTAGCGTGTAGCATGTAGAGTGTAGCGTGTAGGGTGTAGAGTGTAGCGTGTAGGGTGTAGCGTGTAGCGTGTAGCGTGCAGGGTGTAGAGTGTAGCGTATAGCGTGTAGGGTGTAGAGTGTAGGGTGTAGCATGTAGCGTGTAGAGTGTAGCATGTAGGGTGTAGGGTGTACAGTGTAGGGTGTAGCGTGTAGCATGTAGGGTGTAGGGTGTAGCGTGTACCGTGTAGCGTATAGAGTGCAGCGTGTAGGGTGTAGAGTGTAGCATGTAGTGTGTAGCGTGTAGGGTGTAGGGTGCAGCGTGTAGGGTGTAGAGTGTAGCGTGTAGGGTGTAGAGTGTAACATGTAGCGTGTAGCGTGTAGGGTGTAGGGCGTAGCGTGTACCGTGTAGCGTGTAGAGTGTAGCGTGTAGCGTGTAGAGTGTAGGGTGTAGGGTGTAGCGTGTAGAGTGTAGTGTGTGGCGTGCAGGGTGTAGGGTGTAGCGTGTAGCGTGTAGGGTGTAGGGTGTAGAGTGTAGGGTGTAGCATGTAGGGTGTAGGGTGTAGGGTGTAGCGTGTAGGGTGTAGAGTGTAGCGTGTAGGGTGTACGGTGTAGAGTGTAGGGTATAAGCTGTAGCGTTTAGCGTGTAGAGTGTAGCGTGTAGCGTGTAGCGTGTAGGGTGTAGAGTGTAGGGTGTAGAGTGTAGCGTGTAGCGTGTAGCGTGTAGGGTGTAGGGTGTAGCGTGTAGGGTGTAGCATGTAGCGTGTAGCGTGTAGCATGTAGAGTAGGGTGTAGGGTGTAGGGTGTAGAGTGTAGTGTGTAGAGTGTAGAGTGTAGCGTGTAGAGTGTAAAGTGTAGCGTGTAGGGTGTAGCGTGTAGTGTGTAGCGTGTAGCGCGTAGCGTGTAGAGTGTAGGGTATAGAGTGTAGCGTGTAGAGAGTAGGGAGCAGAGTGTAGAGTGTAGCATGTGGGGTGTAGGGTGTACAGTGTAGGGTGTAGGGTGTAGCGTGTAGCGTGTAGAGTGTAGGGAGTAGGTTGTAGGGTGTAGCGTGTAGGGTGTGGAGTGTAGCGTGTAGCGTGTAGGGTGTAGCGTGTAGCGTGTAGGGTGTAGCGTGTATCATGTACCGTGTAGCGTGTAGCATGTAGAGTAGGGTGTAGGGTGTAGAGTGTAGCATGTAGGGTGTAGGGTGTAGAGTGTAGGGTGTAGCATGTAGGGTGTAGGGTGTAGGGTGTAGCGTGTAGGGTGTAGAGTGTAGCGTGTAGGGTGTACGGTGTAGAGTGTAGGGTATAAGCTGTAGCGTTTAGCGTGTAGAGTGTAGCGTGTAGCGTGTAGGGTGTAGAGTGTAGGGTGTAGAGTGTAGCGTGTAGCGTGTAGCGTGTAGGGTGTAGGGTGAAAGGTGTAGCATGTAGCGTGTAGCGTGTAGCATGTAGAGTAGGGTGTAGGTTGTAGGGTGTAGAGTGTAGTGTGTAGAGTGTGGAGTGTAGCGTGTAGAGTGTAAAGTGTAGCGTGTAGGGTGTAGCGTGTAGTGTGTAGCGTGTAGAGAGTAGGGAGCAGAGTGTAGAGTGTAGCATGTAGATGGTAGGGTGGACAGTGTAGGGTGTAGGGTGTAGCGTGTAGCGTGTAGAGTGTAGGGAGTAGGGTGTAGGGTGTAGCGTGTAGGGTGTGGAGTGTAGCGTGTAGCGTGTAGGGTGTAGCGTGTAGCGTGTAGGGTGTAGCGTGTATCATGTACCGTGTAGCGTGTAGCATGTAGAGTAGGGTGTAGGGTGTAGAGTGTAGCGTGTAGCGTGTAGTGTGTAGCGTGTAGCGCGTAGCGTGTAGAGTGTAGGGTATAGAGTGTAGCGTGTAGAGAGTAGGGAGTAGAGTGTAGAGTGTAGCGTGTAGGGTGTAGAGTGTAGCGAGTAGCGTGTAGTGTGTAGGGTGTAGGGTGTAGAGTGTAGGGTGTAGCGTGTAGGGTGTAGAGTGTAGCGTGTAGGGTGTAGCGTGTAGCGTGCAGGGTGTAGAGTGTAGCGTATAGCGTGTAGGGTGTAGGGTGTAGAGTGTAGGGTGTAGCGTGTGGAGTGTAGCGTGTAGCGTGTAGGGTGTAGGGTGTACAGTGTAGGGTGTAGCGTGTAGAGTGTAGTGTGTGGCGTGCAGGGCATAGGGTGTAGCGTGTAGGGTGTAGGGTGTAGAGTGTAGGGTGTAGCATGTAGGGTGTAGGGTGTAGAGTGTAGCATGTAGGGTGTACGGTGTAGAGTGTAGGGTATAAGCTGTAGCGTTTAGCGTGTAGAGTGTAGCGTGTAGCATGTAGCGTGTAGGGTGTAGAGTGTAGAGTGTAGCGTGTAGGGTGTAGAGTGTAGCGTGTAGAGAGTAGGGTGTAGGGTGTAGAGTGTAGGGTGTAGGGTGTAGAGTGTAACGTGTAGCGTGTAGGGTGTAGCGTGTAGGGTGTAGAGTGTAGGGTGTAGCGTGTAGGGTGTAGCGTGTAGCGTGTAGGGTGTAGGGTGTAGAGTGTAGGGTGTAGCGTGTAGGGTGTAGCGTGTAGCGTGTAGCGTGTAGGGTGTAGGGTGTAGAGTGTAGGGTGTAGCGTGTAGGGTGTAGAGTGTAGCGTCTAGCGTGTAGCGTATAGTGTGTAGCGTGTAGCGTGTAGATTGTAGCGTGTAGGGTGTAGGGTGTAGAGTGTAGCGTGTAGATTGTAGCGTGTAGGGTGTAGGGTGTAGGGTGTAGCGTGTAGCGTGTAGGGTGTAGGGTGTAGGGTGTAGGGTGTACCGTGTAGGGTGTAGCGTGTAGCGTGTAGCGTGTAGAGTGTAGCATGTAGGGTGTAGCAAGTAGCGTGTATTGTGTAGGGTGTAGAGTGTAGCATGTAGCGTGTAGAGTGTAGGGTGTAGCGTGTAGGGTGTAGAGTGTAGCGTGTAGGGTGTAGAGTGTAGCGTGTAGCGTGTAGCGTGTGTAGGGTGTAGGGTGTAGAGTGTAGCATGTAGCGTATAGGGTGTAGAGTGTAGGGTGTAGGGTGTAGAGTGTAGCGTGTAGGGTGTAGCGTGTAGGGTTTAGGGTGTAGGGTGTAGAGTGTAGGGTGTTGCGTGTAGGGTGTAGAGTGTAGCGTGTAGCGTGTAGGGTGTAGCGTGTAGAGTGTAGCGTGTAGCGTGTAGGGTGGAGGGTGTAGAGTGTAGGGTGTAGCGTGTAGGGTGTAGAGTGTAGAGTGTAGAGTGTAGCGTGTAGGGTGAAGCATGTAGGGTGTAGGGTGTCGGGTATAGCGTGTAGGGTGTAGGGTGTAGAGTGTAGGGTGTAGCGTGCATGGTGTAGAGTGTAGCGTGTAGCGTGTAGAGTGTAGCGTGTAGCGTGTAGGGTGGAGGGTGTAGAGTGTAGGGTGTAGCGTGTAGGGTGTAGAGTGTAGAGTGTAGAGTGTAGCGTGTAGGGTGAAGCATGTAGGGTGTAGGGTGTCGGGTATAGCGTGTAGGGTGTAGGGTGTAGAGTGTAGGGTGTAGCGTGCATGGTGTAGAGTGTAGCGTGTAGCGTGCAGAGTGTAGCGTGTAGGGTGTAGAGTGTAGCGTGTTGCGTGTAGGGTGTAGAGTGTAGCGTGTAGCGTGTAGAGTGTAGAGTGTAGCGTGTAGCGTGTAGAGTGTAGCGGGTAGGGTGTAGAGTGTAGCGAGTAGCGTGTAGGGTGTAGAGTGTCGGGTGTAGCGTGTAGGGTGTAGAGTGTAGCGTGTAGGGTGTAGGGTGTAGCGTGTAGGGAGTAGAGTGTAGCGTGTAGGGTGTAGCGTGTAGCGTGTAGAGTGTAGCGTGTAGGGTGTAGAGTGTAGCGTGTAGGGTGTAGCGTGTAGCGTGTAGCATGTAGAGTGTAGCGTGTGGGGTGTAGAGTGTAGCGTGTAGGGTGTAGCGTGTAGCGTGTAGCGTGCAGGGTGTAGAGTGTAGCGTATAGCGTGTAGGGTGTAGAGTGTAGGGTGTAGCATGTAGCGTGTAGAGTGTAGCGTGTAGGGTGTAGGGTGTAGCGTGTAGCGTTTACCGTGTAGCGTATAGAGTGCAGCGTGTAGGTTGTAGAGTGTAGCGTGTAGTGTGTAGCGTGTAGGGTGTAGGGTGTAGCGTGTAGGGTGTAGAGTGTAGCGTGTAGGGTGTAGAGTGTAACATGTAGCGTGTAGGGTGTAGGGCGTAGCTTGTAGCGTGTACCGTGTAGCGTGTAGAGTGTAGTGTGTAGGGTGTAGAGTGTAGCGTGTAGGGTGTAGAGTGTAGCGTGTAGCGTGTAGCATGTAGAGTAGGGTGTAGGGTGTAGAGTGTAGTGTGTAGAGTGTAGAGTGTAGCGTGTAGAGTGTAAAGTGTAGCGTGTAGGGTGTAGCGTGTAGTGTGTAGCGTGTAGCGCGTAGCGTGTAGAGTGTAGGGAGTAGGGTGTAGGGTGTAGCGTGTAGGGTGTAGAGTGTAGCGTGTAGCGTGTAGCGTGTAGGGTGTAGCGTGTAGGGTGTAGCGTGTATCATGTACCGTGTAGCGTGTAGCATGTAGAGTAGGGTGTAGGGTGTAGAGTGTAGCGTGTAGGGTGTAGGGTGTAGAGTGTAGGGTGTAGCATGTAGGGTGTAGGGTGTAGCGTGTAGGGTGTAGAGTGTAGCGTGTAGGGTGTACGGTGTAGAGTGTAGGGTATAAGCTGTAGCGTTTAGCGTGTAGAGTGTAGCGTGTAGCGTGTAGCGTGTAGGGTGTAGAGTGTAGGGTGTAGAGTGTAGCGTGTAGCGTGTAGCGTGTAGGGTGTAGGGTGAAGCGTGTAGGGTGTAGCATGTAGCGTGTAGCGTGTAGCATGTAGAGTAGGGTGTAGGGTGTAGGGTGTAGAGTGTAGTGTGTAGAGTGTGGAGTGTAGCGTGTAGAGTGTAAAGTGTAGCGTGTAGGGTGTAGCGTGTAGTGTGTAGCGTGTAGCGCGTAGCGTGTAGAGTGTAGGGTATAGAGTGTAGCGTGTAGAGAGTAGGGAGCAGAGTGTAGAGTGTAGCGTGTAGGGTGTTAGGGTGTACAGTGTAGGGTGTAGGGTGTAGCGTGTAGCGTGTAGAGTGTAGGGAGTAGGGTGTAGGGTGTAGCGTGTAGGGTGTGGAGTGTAGCGTGTAGGGTGTAGGGTGTAGCGTGTAGCGTGTAGGGTGTAGCGTGTATCATGTACCGTGTAGCGTGTAGCATGTAGAGTAGGGTGTAGGGTGTAGAGTGTAGCATGTAGCGTGTAGTGTGTAGCGTGTAGAGTGTAAAGTGTAGCGTGTAGTGTGTAGTGTGTAGCGTGTAGCGCGTAGCGTGTAGAGTGTAGGGTATAGAGTGTAGCGTGTAGAGAGTAGGGAGTAGAGTGTAGAGTGTAGCGTGCAGGGTGTAGAGTGTAGCGAGTAGCGTGTAGTGTGTTGGGTGTAGGGTGTAGAGTGTAGGGTGTAGCGTGTAGGGTGTAGAGTGTAGCGTGTAGGGTGTAGCGTGTAGCGTGCAGGTGTAGAGTGTAGCGTATAGCGTGTAGGGTGTAGGGTGTAGAGTGTAGGGTGTAGCGTGTAGAGTGTAGCGTGTAGCGTGTAGGGTGTAGGGTGTACAGTGTAGGGTGTAGGGTGTAGCGTGTAGAGTGTAGTGTGTGGCGTGCAGGGCGTAGGGTGTAGCGTGTAGGGTGTAGGGTGTAGAGTGTAGGGTGTAGCATGTAGGGTGTAGGGTGTAGGGTGTAGCGTGTAGGGTGTAGAGTGTAGCATGTAGGGTGTACGGTGTAGAGTGTAGGGTATAAGCTGTAGCGTTTAGCGTGTAGAGTGTAGCGTGTAGCGTGTAGGGTGTAGGGTGTAGGGTGTAGCGTGTAGGGTGTAGAGTGTAGAGTGTAGAGAGTAGGGTGTAGGGTGTAGAGTGTAGGGTGTAGGGTGTAGAGTGTAACGTGTAGCGTGTAGGGTGTAGAGTGTAGGGTGTAGCGTGTAGGGTGTAGCGTGTAGCGTGTAGCGTGTAGGGTGTAGAGTGTAGCATGTAGTGTGTAGCGTGTAGGGTGTAGGGTGCAGCGTGTAGGGTGTAGAGTGTAGCGTGTAGGGTGTAGAGTGTAACATGTAGCGTGTAGCGTGTAGGGTGTAGGGCGTAGCGTGTACCGTGTAGCGTGTAGAGTGTAGCGTGTAGCGTGTAGAGTGTAGGGTGTAGGGTGTAGCGTGTAGAGTGTAGTGTGTGGCGTGCAGGGTGTAGGGTGTAGCGTGTAGCGTGTAGGGTGTAGGGTGTAGAGTGTAGGGTGTAGCATGTAGGGTGTAGGGTGTAGGGTGTAGCGTGTAGGGTGTAGAGTGTAGCGTGTAGGGTGTACGGTGTAGAGTGTAGGGTATAAGCTGTAGCGTTTAGCGTGTAGAGTGTAGCGTGTAGCGTGTAGCGTGTAGGGTGTAGAGTGTAGGGTGTAGAGTGTAGCGTGTAGCGTGTAGCGTGTAGGGTGTAGGGTGTAGCGTGTAGGGTGTAGCATGTAGCGTGTAGCGTGTAGCATGTAGAGTAGGGTGTAGGGTGTAGGGTGTAGAGTGTAGTGTGTAGAGTGTAGAGTGTAGCGTGTAGAGTGTAAAGTGTAGCGTGTAGGGTGTAGCGTGTAGTGTGTAGCGTGTAGCGCGTAGCGTGTAGAGTGTAGGGTATAGAGTGTAGCGTGTAGAGAGTAGGGAGCAGAGTGTAGAGTGTAGCATGTGGGGTGTAGGGTGTACAGTGTAGGGTGTAGGGTGTAGCGTGTAGCGTGTAGAGTGTAGGGAGTAGGTTGTAGGGTGTAGCGTGTAGGGTGTGGAGTGTAGCGTGTAGCGTGTAGGGTGTAGCGTGTAGCGTGTAGGGTGTAGCGTGTATCATGTACCGTGTAGCGTGTAGCATGTAGAGTAGGGTGTAGGGTGTAGAGTGTAGCATGTAGGGTGTAGGGTGTAGAGTGTAGGGTGTAGCATGTAGGGTGTAGGGTGTAGGGTGTAGCGTGTAGGGTGTAGAGTGTAGCGTGTAGGGTGTACGGTGTAGAGTGTAGGGTATAAGCTGTAGCGTTTAGCGTGTAGAGTGTAGCGTGTAGCGTGTAGGGTGTAGAGTGTAGGGTGTAGAGTGTAGCGTGTAGCGTGTAGCGTGTAGGGTGTAGGGTGAAAGGTGTAGCATGTAGCGTGTAGCGTGTAGCATGTAGAGTAGGGTGTAGGTTGTAGGGTGTAGAGTGTAGTGTGTAGAGTGTGGAGTGTAGCGTGTAGAGTGTAAAGTGTAGCGTGTAGGGTGTAGCGTGTAGTGTGTAGCGTGTAGAGAGTAGGGAGCAGAGTGTAGAGTGTAGCATGTAGATGGTAGGGTGGACAGTGTAGGGTGTAGGGTGTAGCGTGTAGCGTGTAGAGTGTAGGGAGTAGGGTGTAGGGTGTAGCGTGTAGGGTGTGGAGTGTAGCGTGTAGCGTGTAGGGTGTAGCGTGTAGCGTGTAGGGTGTAGCGTGTATCATGTACCGTGTAGCGTGTAGCATGTAGAGTAGGGTGTAGGGTGTAGAGTGTAGCGTGTAGCGTGTAGTGTGTAGCGTGTAGCGCGTAGCGTGTAGAGTGTAGGGTATAGAGTGTAGCGTGTAGAGAGTAGGGAGTAGAGTGTAGAGTGTAGCGTGTAGGGTGTAGAGTGTAGCGAGTAGCGTGTAGTGTGTAGGGTGTAGGGTGTAGAGTGTAGGGTGTAGCGTGTAGGGTGTAGAGTGTAGCGTGTAGGGTGTAGCGTGTAGCGTGCAGGGTGTAGAGTGTAGCGTATAGCGTGTAGGGTGTAGGGTGTAGAGTGTAGGGTGTAGCGTGTGGAGTGTAGCGTGTAGCGTGTAGGGTGTAGGGTGTACAGTGTAGGGTGTAGCGTGTAGAGTGTAGTGTGTGGCGTGCAGGGCATAGGGTGTAGCGTGTAGGGTGTAGGGTGTAGAGTGTAGGGTGTAGCATGTAGGGTGTAGGGTGTAGAGTGTAGCATGTAGGGTGTACGGTGTAGAGTGTAGGGTATAAGCTGTAGCGTTTAGCGTGTAGAGTGTAGCGTGTAGCATGTAGCGTGTAGGGTGTAGAGTGTAGAGTGTAGCGTGTAGGGTGTAGAGTGTAGCGTGTAGAGAGTAGGGTGTAGGGTGTAGAGTGTAGGGTGTAGGGTGTAGAGTGTAACGTGTAGCGTGTAGGGTGTAGCGTGTAGGGTGTAGAGTGTAGGGTGTAGCGTGTAGGGTGTAGCGTGTAGCGTGTAGGGTGTAGGGTGTAGAGTGTAGGGTGTAGCGTGTAGGGTGTAGCGTGTAGCGTGTAGCGTGTAGGGTGTAGGGTGTAGAGTGTAGGGTGTAGCGTGTAGGGTGTAGAGTGTAGCGTCTAGCGTGTAGCGTATAGTGTGTAGCGTGTAGCGTGTAGATTGTAGCGTGTAGGGTGTAGGGTGTAGAGTGTAGCGTGTAGATTGTAGCGTGTAGGGTGTAGGGTGTAGGGTGTAGCGTGTAGCGTGTAGGGTGTAGGGTGTAGGGTGTAGGGTGTACCGTGTAGGGTGTAGCGTGTAGCGTGTAGCGTGTAGAGTGTAGCATGTAGGGTGTAGCAAGTAGCGTGTATTGTGTAGGGTGTAGAGTGTAGCATGTAGCGTGTAGAGTGTAGGGTGTAGCGTGTAGGGTGTAGAGTGTAGCGTGTAGGGTGTAGAGTGTAGCGTGTAGCGTGTAGCGTGTGTAGGGTGTAGGGTGTAGAGTGTAGCATGTAGCGTATAGGGTGTAGAGTGTAGGGTGTAGGGTGTAGAGTGTAGCGTGTAGGGTGTAGCGTGTAGGGTTTAGGGTGTAGGGTGTAGAGTGTAGGGTGTTGCGTGTAGGGTGTAGAGTGTAGCGTGTAGCGTGTAGGGTGTAGCGTGTAGAGTGTAGCGTGTAGCGTGTAGGGTGGAGGGTGTAGAGTGTAGGGTGTAGCGTGTAGGGTGTAGAGTGTAGAGTGTAGAGTGTAGCGTGTAGGGTGAAGCATGTAGGGTGTAGGGTGTCGGGTATAGCGTGTAGGGTGTAGGGTGTAGAGTGTAGGGTGTAGCGTGCATGGTGTAGAGTGTAGCGTGTAGCGTGTAGAGTGTAGCGTGTAGAGTGTAGGGTGTAGCGGGTAGCGTGCAGAGTGTAGCGTGTAGGGTGTAGAGTGTAGCGTGTTGCGTGTAGGGTGTAGAGTGTAGCGTGTAGCGTGTAGAGTGTAGAGTGTAGCGTGTAGCGTGTAGAGTGTAGCGGGTAGGGTGTAGAGTGTAGCGAGTAGCGTGTAGGGTGTAGAGTGTCGGGTGTAGCGTGTAGGGTGTAGAGTGTAGCGTGTAGGGTGTAGGGTGTAGCGTGTAGGGAGTAGAGTGTAGCGTGTAGGGTGTAGCGTGTAGCGTGTAGAGTGTAGCGTGTAGGGTGTAGAGTGTAGCGTGTAGGGTGTAGCGTGTAGCGTGTAGCATGTAGAGTGTAGCGTGTGGGGTGTAGAGTGTAGCGTGTAGGGTGTAGCGTGTAGCGTGTAGCGTGCAGGGTGTAGAGTGTAGCGTATAGCGTGTAGGGTGTAGAGTGTAGGGTGTAGCATGTAGCGTGTAGAGTGTAGCGTGTAGGGTGTAGGGTGTAGCGTGTAGCGTTTACCGTGTAGCGTATAGAGTGCAGCGTGTAGGTTGTAGAGTGTAGCGTGTAGTGTGTAGCGTGTAGGGTGTAGGGTGTAGCGTGTAGGGTGTAGAGTGTAGCGTGTAGGGTGTAGAGTGTAACATGTAGCGTGTAGGGTGTAGGGCGTAGCTTGTAGCGTGTACCGTGTAGCGTGTAGAGTGTAGTGTGTAGGGTGTAGAGTGTAGCGTGTAGGGTGTAGAGTGTAGCGTGTAGCGTGTAGCGTGTAGAGTGTAGCGTGTAGGGTGTAGCGTGTAGAGTGTAGTGTGTGGCGTGCAGGGCATGGGGTGTAGCGTGTAGCGTGTAGGGTGTAGGGTGTAGAGTGTAGGGTGTAGCATGTAGGGTGTAGGGTGTAGGGTGTAGCGTGTAGCGTGTAGAGTGTAGCGTGTAGGGTGTACGGTGTAGAGAGTATGGTATAAGCTGTAGCGTTTAGCGTGTAGAGTGTAGCGTGTAGCGTGTAGCGTGTAGGGTGTAGAGTGTAGGGTGTGGAGTGTAGCGTGTAGGGTGTAGGATGTAGCGTGTAGGGTGTAGCATGTAGCGTGTAGCGTGTAGCATGTAGAGTAGGGTGTAGGGTGTAGAGTGTAGAGTGTAGAGTGTAGAGTGTAGCGTGTAGAGTGTAAAGTGTAGCGTGTAGGGTGTAGCGTGTAGTGTGTAGCGTGTAGCGCGTAGCGTGTAGAGTGTAGGGAGTAGGGTGTAGCGTGTAGGGTGTAGAGTGTAGCGTGTAGCGTGTAGCGTGTAGGGTGTAGCGTGTAGGGTGTAGCGTGTATCATGTACCGTGTAGCGTGTAGCATGTAGAGTAGGGTGTAGGGTGTAGAGTGTAGCGTGTAGGGTGTAGGGTGTAGAGTGTAGGGTGTAGCATGTAGGGTGTAGGGTGTAGCGTGTAGGGTGTAGAGTGTAGCGTGTAGGGTGTACGGTGTAGAGTGTAGGGTATAAGCTGTAGCGCTTAGCGTGTAGAGTGTAGCGTGTAGCGTGTAGCGTGTAGGGTGTAGAGTGTAGGGTGTAGAGTGTAGCGTGTAGCGTGTAGCGTGTAGGGTGTAGGGTGAAGCGTGTAGGGTGTAGCATGTAGCGTGTAGCGTGTAGCATGTAGAGTAGGGTGTAGGGTGTAGGGTGTAGAGTGTAGTGTGTAGAGTGTGGAGTGTAGCGTGTAGAGTGTAAAGTGTAGCGTGTAGGGTGTAGCGTGTAGTGTGTAGCGTGTAGCGCGTAGCGTGTAGAGTGTAGGGTATAGAGTGTAGCGTGTAGAGAGTAGGGAGCAGAGTGTAGAGTGTAGCGTGTAGGGTGTTAGGGTGTACAGTGTAGGGTGTAGGGTGTAGCGTGTAGCGTGTAGAGTGTAGGGAGTAGGGTGTAGGGTGTAGCGTGTAGGGTGTGGAGTGTAGCGTGTAGGGTGTAGCGTGTAGCGTGTAGGGTGTAGCGTGTATCATGTACCGTGTAGCGTGTAGCATGTAGAGTAGGGTGTAGGGTGTAGAGTGTAGCATGTAGCGTGTAGTGTGTAGCGTGTAGAGTGTAAAGTGTAGCGTGTAGTGTGTAGTGTGTAGCGTGTAGCGCGTAGCGTGTAGAGTGTAGGGTATAGAGTGTAGCGTGTAGAGAGTAGGGAGTAGAGTGTAGAGTGTAGCGTGCAGGGTGTAGAGTGTAGCGAGTAGCGTGTAGTGTGTTGGGTGTAGGGTGTAGAGTGTAGGGTGTAGCGTGTAGGGTGTAGAGTGTAGCGTGTAGGGTGTAGCGTGTAGCGTGCAGGTGTAGAGTGTAGCGTATAGCGTGTAGGGTGTAGGGTGTAGAGTGTAGGGTGTAGCGTGTAGAGTGTAGCGTGTAGCGTGTAGGGTGTAGGGTGTACAGTGTAGGGTGTAGGGTGTAGCGTGTAGAGTGTAGTGTGTGGCGTGCAGGGCGTAGGGTGTAGCGTGTAGGGTGTAGGGTGTAGAGTGTAGGGTGTAGCATGTAGGGTGTAGGGTGTAGGGTGTAGCGTGTAGGGTGTAGAGTGTAGCATGTAGGGTGTACGGTGTAGAGTGTAGGGTATAAGCTGTAGCGTTTAGCGTGTAGAGTGTAGCGTGTAGCGTGTAGGGTGTAGGGTGTAGAGTGTAGCGTGTAGGGTGTAGAGTGTAGAGTGTAGAGAGTAGGGTGTAGGGTGTAGAGTGTAGGGTGTAGGGTGTAGAGTGTAACGTGTAGCGTGTAGGGTGTAGAGTGTAGGGTGTAGCGTGTAGGGTGTAGCGTGTAGCGTGTAGCGTGTAGGGTGTAGGGTGTAGAGTGTAGGGTGTAGAGTGTAGGGTGTAGCGTGTAGGGTGTAGCGTGTAGCGTGTAGCGTGTAGCGAGTAGGTTGTAGGGTGTAGAGTGTAGGGTGTAGCGTGTAGGGTGTAGCGTGTATCGTGTAGCGTGTAGAGTGTAGCGTCTAGCGTGTAGCGTATAGTGTGTAGCGTGTAGCGTGTAGATTGTAGCGTGTAGGGTTTTGTGTGTAGGGTGTACCGTGTAGGGTGTAGCGTGTAGCGTGTAGCGTGTAGAGTGTAGCATGTAGGGTGTAGCAAGTAGCGTGTATTGTGTAGGGTGTAGAGTGTAGCATGTAGCGTGTAGAGTGTAGGGTGTAGCGTGTAGGGTGTCACTTTTTCCTCTGATGAAGACGCTTGAGTAGCGTCGATACGCGTGGGGTAAAGGGCTTCCTTTGTTTTTTTCCCGAGGGACAGGACTTGGGTAACTTATCTTTACAACTGCTATGGAATTACACCTATTTACTTCATGCATGGCCTGGCATTTTTCCAAGCCTTAGGACAATGGATCCTGATTCTTTGTATTTCCACAAGGCGTCTGTATGCATACATTCATCCAAATAACTAGGATTTTGTAGTACTGCAGCATATCTATTTCCCTGATTACCTTTCTATAGGGGTCTGCTTTCATTTGCTTACCAACTGTGCGCACGCATGCTGTGTTGAACAAAATAGGATCCATGATGTATTTCTTCCAGATACTAGGCTGGAGTATATGTTTCTTGTCATAGTACTCAGGGGGTCACAGTTGGCAGTAAACAATAGGCTTCTTATATGTAGATTTGACTAAGATTGGTGTACCCGCATACCTAGCAATTTTTTCTCTCTGGTTATTTCTCCTGTCTCACATATGCTGTAATGTATTAGCTTCCTTCATTCCCTCTGGTAAAATTACTTATGGCCTATTCAGCCATACTAGTGTTTTAAATGTTTTAAAATGTATGTTTTGCCTGGTTCTGTTTGTGGATTACTATTTTTGTGCAATAAAATTGACTATTTAAGGTGGATCCCATTGGTTTGCATATCCTTTTCTTTTTGTGTTTAGTGTGTAGCGTGTAGCTTAACCCTACACGCTACACGCTACATGCTACACTCTACACCCTACACCTACACCCTACACTCTACACCGTACACTCTACACGCTACACGCTACACTCTACACCCTACACCCTACACGCTACGCGCTACACTCTACACCCTACACGCTACACTCTACACTCTACATGCTACACGCTACACTCTACACTCTACACGCTACACGCTACACCCTACACCCTACACGCTACACGCTACACTCTACAACCTACACGCTACACGCTACACTCTACACGCTACACGCTACACTCTACACCCTACACTCTACACGCTACACGCTACACTCTACACCCTACACTCTACACGCTACACGCTACACTGTACACCCTACATGCAACACGCTACACTCTACACCCTACACGCTACACTCTACATGCTACACGCTACATGCTACAATCTACACTCTACACCATACACCCTACACGCTACACACTATACTCTACACCCTACACGCTACACTCTACACGCTACACGCTACACGCTACACTCTACACTCTACACGCTACACTCTACACCCTACACGCAACACGCTACACTCTACACCCTACACGCTACACTCTGCACGCTACACGCTACACCCTACACCCTACACGATACACTCTACACGCTACACTCTACACCATACACGCTACTTCCTACACTCTACACCCTACACCCTACACGCTATACCCGACACCCTACACCCTGCATGCTTCACACTACACGCTACACTCTACACTATACACCCTACACCCTACACGCTACATGCTACACCCTACACGCTACACTCTACACCCTACACCCTACACGCTACACACTACACGCTACACGCTACACCCTACACGCTACACGCTACACCCTACACGCTACACGTTACACTCTACACCCTACACCCTACACACTACACCCTACACGCTACACGTTACACTCTACACCCTACACGCTACACTCTACACCCTACACCCTACACGCTACACACTACACGCTACACGCTACACCCTACACGCTACACGCTACACTCTACACGCTACACTCTACACCCTACACTCTGCACTCTACACCCTACAGGGTGTAGGGTGTAGGGTGTAGGGTGTAGAGTGTAGCGTGTAGGGTGTAGCATGTAGCGTACACGCTACACTCTACACCCTACACCCTACACGCTACACACTACACGCTACACGCTACACCCTACACGCTACACGCTACACCCTACACGCTACACGTTACACTCTACACCCTGCCCCTACACGCTACACGCTACACCCTACACGCTACACGCTACACCCTACACACTACACATTACACTCTACACCCTACACTCTACACCCTACACTCTACACGCTACACTCTACACCCTACACTCTGCACTCTACACCCTACACCCTACACACTACAGCTACACTCTACACCCTACACGCTACACCCTACACCCTACACCCTACACCCTACACGCTACAATCTACACGCTACACGCTACACCCTATACGCTAGACGCTACACTCTACACGCTACACGATACACGCTACACCCTACACGCTACACCCTACACTCTACACCCTACACCCTACACGCTACACGCTACACCGTACACGCTACAACCTACACTCTACACCCTACACCCTACACGCTACACGCTACACCCTACACGCTACACGTTACACTCTACACCCTACACCCTACACTCTACACCCTACACCCTACTCTCTACACGCTATATTCTACACCCTACACGCTACACTCTACACCCTACACGCTACACGCTACACTCTGCACCCTAGACGCTACACTCTATACCCTACACTCTACACGCTACACCCTACACCCTACACTCTACATGCTACACCCTACACCCTACACCCTACACTCTACATGCTACACGCTACACGCTACATGCTACACGCTACACCCTACACGCTACACGCTACACACTACATGCTACACCCTACACCCTACACCCTACACGCTACACGCTACACTCTACACCCTACATGCTACACCCTACACCCTACACCCTACACGCTACACGCTACACTCTACACCCTACACGCTACACCCTACACTCTACACCCTACACGCTACACCCTACACTCTACACCCTACACGCTATACGCTACACTCTACACCCTGCACGCTACACGCTACACCCTACACGCTACACTCTACACCCTACACGCTACACCTACACTCTACACCCTACACCCTACACGCTACACGCTACACTCTACACCCTGGCCTACACGCTACACCCTACACTCCACACCCTACACCCTACATGCTACACGCTACACCCTACACGCTACACATTACACTCTAAACCCTACACTCTACATCCTACACCCTACACTCTACACCCTACACGCTACACTCTACACTCTACACCCTACACCCTACATGCTACACGCTACACGCTACACTCTACACCCTACACGCTACCCGCTACACCCTACAAGCTAAACGCTACAAACTACACGCTACATATTACACTCTACACCCTAGCGTGTAGCGTGTAGGGTGTAGAGTGTAGCGTGTAGCATGTAGCGTGTAGGGTGTATGGTGTGGTGTATGGTGTAGAGTGTAGCATGTAGCGTGTAGGGTGTAGAGTGTAGCGTGTAGGGTGTAGAGTGTAGCATGTAGCGTGTAGGGTGTAGGGTGTAGAGTGTAGAGTGTAGCATGTAGCGTGTAGATTGTAGGGTGTACCGTGTAGGGTGTAGAGTGTAGCATGTAGAGTGTAGGGTGTAGAGTGAAGGGTGTAGCGTGTAGAGTGTAGCGTGTAGCGTGTACGGTGTAGGGTGTAGAGTGTAGGGTGTAACGTGTAGCGTGTAGCTTGTAGGGTGTAGAGTGTAGCGTGTAGCGTGTAGGCTGTAGCGTGTGGGGTGTAGCGTGTAGTAGGGTGTAGAGTGTAGCATGTAGGGTGTAGAGTGTAGGGTGTAGTGTGTAGCGTGTAGGGTGTAGGGTGTAGGTGGTGTAGCGTGTAGGGTGTAGAGTGTAGGGTGTAGGGTGTAGAGTGTAGCGTGTAGGTGTAGCGTGTAGGGTTTAGGGTGTAGGGTGTAGAGTGTAGGGTGTTGCGTGTAGGGTGTAGAGTGTAGCGTGTAGGGTGTAGCGTGTAGAGTGTAGCGTGTAGCGTGTAGGGTGGAGAGTGTAGAGTGTAGGGTGTAGCGTGTAGGGTGTAGAGTGTAGCGTGTAGGGTGTAGAGTGTAGCGTGTAGCGTGCAGGGTGTAGAGTGTAGCGTATAGCGTGTAGGGTGTAGGATGTAGAGTGTAGCGTGTAGGGTGTAGAGTGTAGCGTGTAGAGTGTAGCATGTAGCGTGTAGGGTGTAGAGTGTAGAGTGTAGCGTGTAGGGTGAAGCATGTAGGGTGTAGGGTGTCGGGTATAGAGTGTAGGGTGTAGGGTGTAGAGTGTAGGGTGTAGCGTGCATGGTGTAGAGTGTAGCGTGTAGCATGTAGAGTGTAGCGTGTAGGGTGTAGGGTGTAGCGTGCAGCGTGCAGAGTGTAGCGTGTAGGGTGTAGAGTGTAGCGTGTTGCGTGTAGGGTGTAGAGTGTAGCGTGTAGCGTGTAGAGTGTAGAGTGTAGCGTGTAGCGTGTAGAGTGTAGCGGGTAGGGTGTAGAGTGTAGCGAGTAGCGTGTAGGGTGTAGGGTGTAGAGTGTAGGGTGTAGCGTGTAGGGTGTAGAGTGTAGCGTGTAGGGTGTAGGGTGTAGGGTGTAGAGTGTAGCGTGTAGGGTGTAGCGTGTAGCATGTAGCGTGTAGCGTGTAGCATGTAGAGTGTAGCGTGTAGGGTGTAGAGTGTAGCGTGTAGGGTGTAGCGTGTAGCGTGTAGCGTGCAGGGTGTAGAGTGTAGCGTATAGCGTGTAGGGTGTAGAGTGTAGGGTGTAGCATGTAGCGTGTAGAGTGTAGCGTGTAGGGTGTAGGGTGTACAGTGTAGGGTGTAGCGTGTAGCGTGTACCGTGTAGCGTATAGAGTGCAGCGTGTAGGGTGTAGAGTGTAGCGTGTAGTGTGTAGCGTGTAAGGTGTAGGGTGTAGCGTGTAGGGTGTAGAGTGTAGCGTGTAGGGTGTAGAGTGTAACATGTAGCGTGTAGGGTGTAGGGCGTAGCGTGTAGCGTGTACCGTGTAGCGTGTAGAGTGTAGTGTGTAGGGTGTAGAGTGTAGCGTGTATGGTGTAGAGTGTAGCGTGTAGCATGTAGAGTGTAGCGTGTAGGGTGTAGCGTGTAGAGTGTAGTGTGTGGCGTGCAGGGCGTAGGGTGTAGCGTGTAGGGTGTAGAGTGTAGGGTGTAGCATGTAGGGTGTAGGGTGTAGGGTGTAGCGTGTAGGGTGTAGAGTGTAGCGTGTAAGGTGTACGGTGTAGAGTGTAGGGTATAAGCTGTAGCGTTTAGCGTGTAGAGTGTAGCGTGTAGCGTGTAGCGTGTAGCGTGTAGGGTGTAGAGTGTAGGGTGTAGAGTGTAGGGTGTAGAGTGTAGCGTGTAGCGTGTAGCTTGTAGGGTGTAGGGTGTAGCGTGTAGGGTGTAGCATGTAGCGTGTAGCGTGTAGCATGTAGAGTAGGGTGTAGGGTGTAGAGTGTAGTGTGTAGAGTGTAGAGTGTAGCGTGTAGAGTGTAAAGTGTAGCGTGTAGGGTGTAGCGTGTAGTGTGTAGCGTGTAGCGCGTAGCGTGTAGAGTGTAGGGTATAGAGTGTAGCGTGTAGAGAGTAGGGAGCAGAGTGTAGAGTGTAGCGTGCAGGGTGTAGGGTGTACAGTGTAGGGTGTAGGGTGTAGCGTGTAGCGTGTAGAGTGTAGGGAGTAGGGTGTAGGGTGTAGCGTGTAGGGTGTAGAGTGTAGCGTGTAGCGTGTAGGGTGTAGCGTGTAGCGTGTAGGGTGTAGCGTGTATCATGTACCGTGTAGCGTGTAGCATGTAGAGTAGGTTGTAGGGTGTAGAGTGTAGCATGTAGGGTGTAGGGTGTAGAGTGTAGGGTGTAGCGTGTAGGGTGTAGCGTGTATCGTGTAGCGTGTAGAGTGTAGCGTCTAGCGTGTAGCGTATAGTGTGTAGCGTGTAGCGTGTAGATTGTAGCGTGTAGGGTGTAGGGTGTAGCGTGTAGCGTGTAGAGTGTAGGGAGTAGGGTGTAGAGTGTAGAGTGTAGCGTGTAGCGTGTAGAGTGTAGCGGGTAGGGTGTAGAGTGTAGCGAGTAGCGTGTAGGGTGTAGGGTGTAGAGTGTAGGGTGTAGCGTGTAGGGTGTAGAGTGTAGCGTGTAGAGAGTAGGGTGTAGGGTGCAGAGTGTTAGGGTGTAGGGTGTAGAGTGTAACGTGTAGCGTGTAGGGTGTAGCGTGTAGGGTGTAGAGTGTAGGGTGTAGCGTGTAGGGTATATCGTGTAGCGTGTAGCGTGTAGGGTGTAGGGTGTAGAGTGTAGGGTGTAGCGTGTAGGGTGTAGCGTGTAGCGTGTAGCGTGTAGGGTGTAGGGTGTAGAGTGTAGGATGTAGCGTGTAGGGTGTAGAGTGTACGGTGTAGCGTGTAGAGTGTAGCGTCTAGCGTGTAGAGTGTAGCGTGTAGCGTGTAGCGTGTAGGGTTAAGCTACACGCTACACACTAAACACAAAAAGAAAAGGATATGCAAACCAATGGGATCCACCTTAAATAGTCAATTTTATTGCACAAAAATAGTAATCCACAAACAGAACCAGGCAAAACATACATTTAAAAACATTTAAAACACTAGTATGGCTGAATAGGCCATAAGTAATTTTACCCGAGGGAATGAAGGAAGCTAATACATTACAGCATATGTGAGACAGGAGAAATAACCAGAGAGAAAAAATTGCTAGGTATGCGGGTACACCAATCTTAGTCAAATCTACATATAAGAAGCCTATTGTTTACTGCCAACTGTGACCCCCTGAGTACTATGACAAGAAACATATACTCCAGCCTAGTATCTGGAAGAAATACATCATGGATCCTATTTTGTTCAACACAGCATGCGTGCGCACAGTTGGTAAGCAAATGAAAGCAGACCCCTATAGAAAGGTAATCAGGGAAATAGATATGCTGCAGTACTACAAAATCCTAGTTATTTGGATAAATGTATGCATACAGACGCCTTGTGGAAATACAAAGAATCAGGATCCATTGTCCTAAGGCTTGGAAAAATGCCAGGCCATGCATGAAGTAAATAGGTGTAATTCCATAGCAGTTGTAAAGATAAGTTACCCAAGTCCTGTCCCTCGGGAAAAAAACAAAGGAAGCCCTGAACCCCACGCGTATCGACGCTACTCAAGCGTCTTCATCAGAGGAAAAAGTGACACCCTACACGCTACACGCTACACTCTACACCCTACACAATACACGCTACTTGCTATACCCTACATGCTACATTCTACACGCTACACGCTACACGCTACACCCTACACGGAACACGCTACTTGCTACACCCTACATGCTACACTCTACACGCTACACGCTACACCCTACACCCTACACCCTACACGCTACAATCTACACGCTACACGCTACACACTATACGCTACACGCTAGACGCTACACTCTACACGCTACACGATACACGCTACACCCTACACGCTACATCCTACACTCTACACCCTACACCCTACACGCTACACGCTACACGCTACACCCTACACGCTACACCCTACACTCTACACCCTACACCCTACACGCTACACGCTACACGATACACCCTACACCCTACATGCTACACCCTACACTCTACACCCTACACGCTACACCCTACACGCTACACGTTACACTCTACACCCTACACCCTACACTCTGCACCCTACACCCTACTCTCTACACGCTACACTCTACACCCTACACGCTACACTCTACACTCTACACCCTACACCCTACATGCTACACGCTACACGCTACACTCTACACGCTAAACGCTACAGCTTATACCCTACACTCTACACCGTACACCCTCCATGCTACACTCTACACCCTACACGCTACACCCTACACCCTACACCCTACATGCTACACCCTACACTCTACACCCTACACCCTACACGCTACACCCTATGCCCTGCACGCCACACACTAAACTCTACACGCTACACCCTACACCCTACACTGTACACCTTACACCCTACACGCTACACGCTACACTCTACACGCTACACCCTACACTCTACACCCTACACCCTACACGCTATACGCTACACTCTACACCCTGCACGCTACACGCTACACCCTACACGCTACACTCTACACCCTACACGCTACACCCTACACTCTACACCCTACACCCTACACACTACACGCTACTCGCTACACTCTACACCCTACACGCTACACTCTACACTCTACTCCCTACTCTCTACACGCTACACTCTATACCCTACACTCTACACGCTACGCGCTACACGCTACACACTACACACTACACGCTACACTTTACACTCTACACGCTACACACTACACGCTACACGCTACACTCTACACCCTACACCCTACTCTACATGCTACACGCTACACGGTACATGATACACGCTACACCCTACACGCTACACGCTACACCCTACACGCTACAAGCTACACTCCACACCCTACACGCTACACCCTACACCCTACTCCCTACACTCTACACGCTACACGTTACACCCTACACCCTACACTGTACACCCTACACCCTACATGCTACACTCTACACTCTGCTCCCTACTCTCTACACGCTACACTCTATACCCTACACTCTACACGCTACGCGCTACACGCTACACACTACACGCTACACCCTACACGCTACACTTTACACTCTACACGCTACACTCCACACTCTACACATCACACTCTACACCCTACACCCTACACCCTACTCTACATGCTACACGCTACACGCTACATGCTACACCCTACACGCTTCACCCTACACCCTACACGCTACACGCTACACTCTACACCCTACACTCTACACCGTACACCCTACACGCTACACTCTACACCCTGCACGCTACACCCTACACCCTACACCCTACATGCTACACCCTACACTCTACACCCTACACCCTACATGCTACACGCTACACCCTACACGCTACACGCTACACGCTACACTCTACACCCTACACGCTACACCCTACACCCTACTCCCTACACTCTACACGCTACACGCTACACCCTACACCCTACATTGTACACCCTACACCCTGCACGCTACACTCTACACTCTGCTCCCTACTCTCTACACGCTACACTCTATACCCTACACTCTACACGCTACGCGCTACATGCTACACACTACACGCTACACCCTACACGCTACACTTTACACTCTACACGCTACACTCTACACTCTACACACTACACTCTACACCCTACACCCTACACCCTACTCTACATGCTACACGCTACACGCTACATGCTACACCCTACACGCTACACCCTACACCCTACACCCTACACTCTACACCCTACACGCTACACGCTACACGCTACACGCTACACTCTACACGCTAAACGCTACAGCTTATACCCTACACTCTACACCGTACATCCTACACGCTACACTCTACACCCTACACGCTACACCCTACACCCTACACCCTACATGCTACACCCTACACTCTACACCCTACACCCTACACGCTACACCCTACGCCCTGCACGCCACACACTACACTCTACACGCTACACCCTACACGCTACACTCTACACGCTACACGCTACACTCTACACTCTACACCCTACACACTACACTCTACACGCTACACGGTACACGCTACACGCTACGCCCTACACCCTACACGCTACATGTTACACTCTACACCCTACACGCTACACTCTACACCCTACACGCTACACCCTACACCCTACACGCTACACACTACACGCTACACTCTACACCCTACACGCTGCACTCTATACGCTACACGGTACACGCTACACCCTACACCCTACATGCTACACGCTACACCCTACACTGTACACCCTACACCCTACACGCTACACTCTACACGCTACATGCTACACCCTACACTCTACACCCTACACGCTATACGCTACACTCTACACCCTGCACGCTACACGCTACACGCTACACGCTACACCCTACACGCTACACTCTACATGCTACACGCTACACGCTACATGCTACATGCTACACGCTACACCCTACACCCTACACCCTACACGCTACACTCTACACCCTACACGCTACACCCTACACTCTACACTGTACACCCTACACCCTGCACGCTACACTCTACACTCTGCTCCCTACTCTCTACACGCTACACTCTATACCCTACACTCTACACGCTACGCGCTACATGCTACACACTACACGCTACACCCTACACGCTACACTTTACACTCTACACGCTACACTCTACACTCTACACACTACACTCTACACCCTACACCCTACACCCTACTCTACATGCTACACGCTACACGCTACATGCTACACGCTACACTCTACACGCTAAACGCTACAGCTTATACCCTACTCTCTACACCGTACATCCTACACGCTACACTCTACACCCTACACGCTACACCCTACACCCTACACCCTACATGCTACACCCTACACTCTACACCCTACACCCTACACGCTACACCCTACACCCTACTCCCTACACTCTACACGCTACACGCTACACCCTACACCCTACACTGTACACCCTACACCCTGCACGCTACACTCTACACTCTGCTCCCTACTCTCTACACGCTACACTCTATACCCTACACTCTACACGCTACGCGCTACACGCTACACACTACACGCTACACCCTACACGCTACACTTTACACTCTACACGCTACACTCTACACTCTACACCCTACACCCTACACCCTACTCTACATGCTACATGCTACACGCTACATGCTACACCCTACACGCTACACCCTACACGCTACACTCCACACCCTACACTCTACACCCTACACGCTACACGCTACACGCTACACTCTACACGCTAAACGCTACAGCTTATACCATACTCTCTACACTGTACACCCTACACGCTACACTCTACACGCTACACGCTACACCCTACACCCTACACCCTACATGCTACACCCTACACTCTACACCCTACACCCTACACGCTACACGCAACAACCTATGCCCTGCACGCCACACACTACACTCTACACGCTACACCCTACACGCTACACTCTACACGCTACACGCTACACGCTACACTCTACACCCTACACGCTACACTCTACACCCTACACACTACACTCTACACGCTACACGGTACATGCTACACGCTACGCCCTACACCCTACACGCTACATGTTACACTCTACACCCTACACGCTACACTCTACACCCTACACGCTACACCCTACACCCTACACGCTACACACTACACGCTACACTCTACACCCTACACGCTGCACTCTATACGCTACACGGTAAACGCTACACGCTACACCCTACACCCTACACGCTACACTCTACACGCTACATGCTACACCCTACACTCTACACCCTACACGCTATACGCTACACTCTACACCCTGCACGCTACACGCTACACGCTACACCCTACACGCTACACTCTACACCCTACACGCTACACTCTACATGCTACACGCAACACGCTACACCCTACACGCTACACTCTACACCCTACACGCTACACTCTACACGCTACACGCTACACCCTACACGCTACACTCTACACCCTACACGCTACACCCTACACCCTACACGCTACACTCTACACCCTACACGCTACACCCTACACTCTACACCCTACACCCTACACGCTACTCGCTACAACCTATGCCCTGCACGCCACACACTACACTCTACACGCTACACCCTACACGCTACACTCTACACGCTACACGCTACACGCTACACTCTACACCCTACACGCTACACTCTACACCCTACACACTACACTCTACACGCTACACGGTACACGCTACACGCTACGCCCTACACCCTACACGCTACATGTTACACTCTACACCCTACACGCTACACTCTACACCCTACACGCTACACCCTACACCCTACACGCTACACACTACACGCTACACTCTACACCCTACACGCTGCACTCTATACGCTACACGGTAAACGCTACACGCTACACCCTACACCCTACACGCTACACTCTACAAGCTACATGCTACACCCTACACTCTACACCCTACACGCTATACGCTACACTCTACACCCTGCACGCTACACGCTACACGCTACACCCTACACGCTACACTCTACACCCTACACGCTACACTCTACATGCTACACGCAACACGCTACACCCTACACGCTACACTCTACACCCTACACGCTACACTCTACACGCTACACGCTACACCCTACACGCTACACCCTACACGCTACACTCTACACCCTACACGCTACACCCTACACTCTACACCCTACACCCTACACGCTACTCGCTACACTCTACACCCTACCCGCTACACTCTACACGCTACACGCTACACTCTACACTCTACATGCTACACGCTACACTCTACACCCTACACGCAACACGTTACACTCTACACCCTACACGCTACACTCTGCACGCTACACGCTACACCCTACACCCTACACGCTACACTCTACACGCTACACGCTACACTCTACACCATACACGCTACACCCTACACTCTACACCCTACACCCTACACGCTATACCCGACACCCTACACCCTACATGCTTCACCCTACACGCTACACTCTACACTCTACACCCTACACGCTACATGCTACACCCTACACGCTACACTCTACACCCTACACGCTACACTCTACATCCTACACCCTACACGCTATACGCTACACTCTATACCCTGCACGCTACACTCTACACCCTACACGCTACACCCTACACCCTACACGCTACACCCTACACTCTACACCCTCCACCCTACACGCTACACGCTACACTCTACACGCTACACCCTACACGCTACACGCTACACTCTACACCCTACACGCAACACCCTACACTCTACACCCTACACCCTAAACCCTACACGCTACACCCTACACGCTACACTCTACACCCTACACCCTACACTCTACACCCTACACGCTACACGCTACACTCTACACGCTACACCCTACACGCTACACTCCACACCCTACACTCTACACCCTACACGCTACACGCTACACGCTACACGCTACACGCTACACTCTACACGCTAAACGCTACAGCTTATACCATACTCTCTACACCGTACACCCTACACGCTACACTCTACACGCTACACGCTACACCCTACACCCTACACCCTACATGCTACACCCTACACTCTACACCCTACACCCTACACGCTACACGCAACAACCTATGCCCTGCACGCCACACACTACACTCTACATGCTACACCCTACACGCTACACTACACGCTACACGCTACACGCTACACTCTACACCCTACACGCTACACTCTACACCCTACACACTACACTCTACACGCTACACGGTACACGCTACACGCTACGCCCTACACCCTACACGCTACATGTTACACTCTACACCCTACACGCTACACTCTACACCCTACACGCTACACCCTACACCCTACACGCTACACACTACACGCTACACTCTACACCCTACACGCTGCACTCTATACGCTACACGGTAAACGCTACACGCTACACCCTACACCCTACACGCTACACTCTACACGCTACATGCTACACCCTACACGCTATACGCTACACTCTACACCCTGCACGCTACACGCTACACGCTACACCCTACACGCTACACTCTACACCCTACACGCTACACTCTACATGCTACACGCAACACGCTACACCCTACACGCTACACTCTACACCCTACACGCTACACTCTACACGCTACATGCTACACCCTACACGCTACACTCTACACCCTACACGCTACACCCTACACCCTACACGCTACACTCTACACCCTACACGCTACACCCTACACTCTACACCCTACACCCTACACGCTACTCGCTACACTCTACACCCTACCCGCTACACTCTACACGCTACACGCTACACTCTACACTCTACATGCTACACGCTACACTCTACACCCTACACGCAACACGTTACACTCTACACCCTACACGCTACACTCTGCACGCTACACGCAACACCCTACACCCTACACGCTACACTCTACACGCTACACGCTACACTCTACACCATACACGCTACACCCTACACTCTACACCCTACACCCTACACGCTATACCCGACACCCTACACCCTACATGCTTCACCCTACACGCTACACTCTACACTCTACACCCTACACGCTACATGCTACACCCTACACGCTACACTCTACACCCTACACGCTACACTCTACATCCTACACCCTACACGCTATACGCTACACTCTATACCCTGCACGCTACACGCTACACTCTACACCCTACACGCTACACTCTACACCCTACACGCTACACCCTACACTCTACACCCTCCACCCTACACGCTACACGCTACACTCTACACGCTACACCCTACACGCTACACGCTACACTCTACACCCTACACGCAACACCCTACACTCTACACCCTACACCCTAAACCCTACACGCTACACCCTACACGCTACACTCTACACCCTACACCCTACACTCTACACCCTACACGCTACACGCTACACTCTACACCCTACACCCTACACACGCTACACGCTACACGCTACACTCTACACCCTACACGCTACACTCTACACCCTACACGCTACACCCTACACTCTACACGCTACATGCTACACTCTACACCCTACACCCTACACGCTACATGCTACACTCTACACCCTACACTCTACACTCTACACCCTACACGCTACATGCTACACTCTACACCCTACACCCTACACGCTACATGCTACACGCTACACTCTACACCCTACACGCTACACGCTAGGGTGTAGAGTGTAATATGTAGCGTGTAGTTTGTAGCGTTTAGCTTGTAGGGTGTAGCGTGTAGCGTGTGGGGTGTAGAGTGTAGCGTGTAGCGTGTAGCATGTAGGGTGTAGGGTGTAGAGTGTAGAGTGTAGCGTGTAGGGTGTAGAGTGTAGGGTGTAGGATGTAGAGTGTAGGGTTTAGAGTGTAATGTGTAGCGTGTAGGGTGTAGCGTGTAGCATGTAGGGTGTAGGGTGTGGAGTGTAGGGTGTAGCGTGTAGGGTGTAGAGTGTAGCATGTAGCGTGTAGGGTGTAGAGTGTAGGGTGTAGCGTGTAGGGTGTAGAGTGTAGCGTGTAGGGTGTAGCGTGTAGCGTGCAGGGTGTAGAGTGTAGCGTATAGCGTGTAGGGTGTAGAGTGTAGGGTGTAGCGTGTAGGGTGTAGAGTGTAGGGTGTAGCGTGTAGGGTGTAGAGTGTAGCGTGTAGCGTGTAGGGTGTAGGGTGTAGGGTGTAGCGTGTAGGGTGTAGAGTGTAGTGTGTAGCGTGTAGGGTGTAGGGTGTAGGGTGTAGCGTGTAGTGTGTAGCGTGTAGCGTGTAGGGTGTAGCGTGTAGCATGTAGCGTGTAGCGTGTAGCATGTAGAGTGTAGGGTGTAGGGTGTAGCATGTAGAGTGTAGGGTGTAGGGTGTAGCGTGTAGAGTGTAGGGTATAGAGTGTAGCGTCTAGGGTATAGAGTGTAGCGTGTAGGGTGTAGCGTGTAGCGTGTAGCGTGTAGAGTGTAGGGTGTAGAGTGTAGCGTGTAGCGTGTAGAGTGTAGAGTGTAGCGTGTAGCGTGTAGGGTGTAGAGTGTAGCGTGTAGCGTGTAGGGTGTAGGGTGTAGAGTGTAGCGTGTAGCGTGTAGAGTGTACGGTGTAGAGTGTAGGGTGTAGCGTGTAGGGTGTAGAGTGTAGCATGTAGCGTGTAGCGTGTAGGGTTAAGCTACACACTACACACTAAACACAAAAATAAAAGGATATGCAAACCAATGGGATCCACGTTAAATAGTCAATTTTATTGTACAAAAATAGTAATCCACAAACAGAACCAGGCAAAAAAAAAATAAAAAAACATTTAAAACACTATGGCTGAATAGGCCATAAGTAATTTTACCCGAGGGAATGAAGGAAGCTAATACTTTACAGCATTTGTGAGACAGGAGAAATAACCAGAGAGAAAAAATTGCTAGGTATGCGGGTACACCAATCTTAGTCAAATCTACATATAAGAAGCCTATTGTTTACTGCCAACTGTGACCCCCTGAGTACTATGACAGGAAACATATACTCCAGCCTAGTATCTGGAAGAAATACATCATGGATCCTATTTTGTTCAACACAGCATGCGTGCGCACAGTTGGTAAGCAAATGAAAACAGACCCCTATAGAAAGGTAATCAGGGAAATAGATATGCTGCAGTACTACAAAATCCTAGTTATTTGGATAAATGTATGCATACAGACACCTTGTGGAAATACAAAGAATCAGGATCCATTGTCCTAAGGCTTGGAAAAATGCCAGGCCATGCATGAAGTAAATAGGTGTAATTCCATAGCAGTTGTAAAGATAAGTTACCCAAGTCCTGTCCCTCGGGAAAAAAACAAAGGAAGCCCTGAACCCCACGCGTATCGACGCTACTCAAGCGTCTTCATCAGAGGAAAAAGTGACACCCTACACGCTACACGCTACACTCTACACCCTACACAATACACGCTACTTGCTACACCCTACATGCTACACTCTACATGCTACACGCTACATGCTACACCCTACACGGTACACCCTACACCCTACACCCTACACGCTACACGCTACACCCTACACCCTACACGCTACAATCTACACGCTACACGCTACACACTATACGCTACACGCTAGACGCTACACTCTACACGCTACACGATACACGCTACACCCTACACCCTACACCCTACACTCTACACCCTACACCCTACACGCTACACGCTACACGCTACACGCTACATCCTACACGCTACACCCTACACTCTACACCCTACACGCTACACGCTACACGCTACACCCTACACGCTACACCCTACACTCTACACCCTACACGCTACACCCTACACGCTACACGTTACACTCTACACCCTACACCCTACACTCTACACCCTGCACCCTACTCTCTACACGCTACACTCTACACCCTACACGCTACACTCTACACTCTACACCCTACACCCTACACGCTACACACTACACGCTACACTCTACACGCTAAACGCTACAGCTTATACCCTACACTCTACACCGTACACCCTACATGCTACACTCTACACCCTACACGCTACACCCTACACCCTACACCCTACATGCTACACCCTACACTCTACACCCTACACCCTACACGCTACACCCTATGCCCTGCACGCCACACACTACACTCTACACGCTACACCCTACACCCTACACTGTACACCCTACACCCTACACGCTACACTCTACACTCTACACGCTACACCCTACACTCTACACCCTACACCCTACACGCTATACGCTACACTCTACACCCTGCACGCTACACGCTACACCCTACACGCTACACTCTACACCCTACACGCTACACCCTACACTCTACACCCTACACCCTACACACTACACGCTACTCGCTACACTCTACACCCTACACGCTACACTCTACACTCTACTCCCTACTCTCTACACGCTACACTCTATACCCTACACTCTACACGCTACGCGCTACACGCTACACGCTACACTCTACACCCTACACCCTACTCTACATGCTACACGCTACACGGTACATGATACACGCTACACCCTACACGCTACACGCTACACCCTACACGCTACACGCTACACTCCACACCCTACACGCTACACCCTACACCCTACTCCCTACACTCTACACGCTACACGCTACACCCTACACCCTACACTGTACACCCTACACCCTACATGCTACACTCTACACTCTGCTCCCTACTCTCTACACGCTACACTCTATACCTTACACTCTACACGCTACGCGCTACACGCTACACACTACACACTACACGCTACACTTTACACTCTACACGCTACACACTACACGCTACACGCTACACTCTACACCCTACACCCTACTCTACATGCTACACGCTACACGGTACATGATACACGCTACACCCTACACGCTACACGCTACACCCTACACGCTACACGCTACACTCCACACCCTACACGCTACACCCTACACCCTACTCCCTACACTCTACACGCTACACGCTACACCCTACACCCTACACTGTACACCCTACACCCTACATGCTACACTCTACACTCTGCTCCCTACACTCTACACGCTACACTCTATACCCTACACTCTACACGCTACGCGCTACACGCTACACACTACACGCTACACCCTACACGCTACACTTTACACTCTACACGCTACACTCCACACTCTACACACTACACTCTACACCCTACACCCTACACCCTACTCTACATGCTACACGCTACACGCTACATGCTACACCCTACACGCTTCACCCTACACCGTACACGCTACACGCTACACGCTACACTCTACACCCTACACTCTACACCCTACACGCTACACGCTACACGCTACACTCTACACGCTAAACGCTACAGCTTATACCCTACACTCTACACCGTACACCCTACACGCTACACTCTACACCCTGCACGCTACACCCTACACCCTACACCCTACATGCTACACCCTACACTCTACACCCTACACCCTACATGCTACACTCTACACCCTACACCCTACTCTACGTGCTACACGCTACACGGTACATGATACACGCTACACCCTACACGCTACACGCTACACCCTACACGCTACACGCTACACTCTACACCCTACACGCTACACCCTACACCCTACTCCCTACACTCTACACGCTACACGCTACACCCTACACCCTACACTGTACACCCTACACCCTGCACGCTACACTCTACACTCTGCTCCCTACTCTCTACACGCTACACTCTATACCCTACACTCTACACGCTACGCGCTACACGCTACACACTACACGCTACACCCTACACGCTACACTTTACACTCTACACGCTACACTCTACACTCTACACACTACACTCTACACCCTACACCCTACTCTACATGCTACACGCTACACGCTACATGCTACACCCTACACGCTACACCCTACACCCTACACGCTACACGCTACACGCTACACTCTACACCCTACACTCTACACCCTACACGCTACACGCTACACGCTACACTCTACACGCTAAACGCTACAGCTTATACCCTACACTCTACACCGTACACCCTACACGTTACACTCTACACCCTACACGCTACACCCTACACCCTACACCCTACATGCTACACCCTACACTCTACACCCTACACCCTACACGCTACACCCTACGCCCTGCACGCCACACACTACACTCTACACGCTACACCCTACACGCTACACTCTACACGCTACACGCTACACGCTACACTCTACACCCTACACGCTACACTCTACACCCTACACACTACACTCTACACGCTACACGGTACACGCTACACGCTACGCCCTACACCCTACACGCTACATGTTACACTCTACACCCTACACGCTACACTCTACACCCTACACGCTACACCCTACACCCTACACGCTACACACTACACGCTACACTCTACACCCTACACGCTACACTCTACACCATACACGCTACACGCTACACTCTACACCCTACACCCTACACGCTATACCCGACACCCTACACCCTACATGCTTCACCCTACACGCTACACTCTACACCCTACACGCTACACCCTACACTCTACACCCTACACCCTACACACTACACGCTACTCGCTACACTCTACACCCTACACGCTACACTCTACACTCTACTCCCTACTCTCTACACGCTACACTCTATACCCTACACTCTACACGCTACGCGCTACACGCTACACACTACACACTACACGCTACACTTTACACTCTACACGCTACACACTACACGCTACACGCTACACTCTACACCCTACACCCTACTCTACATGCTACACGCTACACGGTACATGATACACGCTACACCCTACACGCTACACGCTACACCCTACACGCTACACGCTACACTCCACACCCTACACGCTACACCCTACACCCTACTCCCTACACTCTACACGCTACACGCTACACCCTACACCCTACACTGTACACCCTACACCCTACATGCTACACTCTACACTCTGCTCCCTACTCTCTACACGCTACACTCTATACCCTACACTCTACACGATACGCGCTACACGCTACACACTACACGCTACACCCTACACGCTACACTTTACACTCTACACGCTACACTCCACACTCTACACACTACACTCTACACCCTACACCCTACACCCTACTCTACATGCTACACGCTACACGCTACATGCTACACCCTACACGCTTCACCCTACACCCTACACGCTACACGCTACACGCTACACTCTACACCCTACACTCTACACCCTACACGCTACACGCTACACGCTACACTCTACACGCTAAACGCTACAGCTTATACCCTACACTCTACACCGTACACCCTACACGCTACACTCTACACCCTGCACGCTACACCCTACACCCTACACCCTACATGCTACACCCTACACTCTACACCCTACACCCTACATGCTAAACTCTACACCCTACACCCTACTCTACATGCTACACGCTACACGGTACATGATACACGCTACACCCTACACGCTACACGCTACACCCTACACGCTACACGCTACACTACACCCTACACGCTACACCCTACACCCTACTCCCTACACTCTACACGCTACACGCTACACCCTACACCCTACACTGTACACCCTACACCCTGCACGCTACACTCTACACTCTGCTCCCTACTCTCTACACGCTACACTCTATACCCTACACTCTACACGCTACGCGCTACACGCTACACACTACACGCTACACCCTACACGCTACACTTTACACTCTACACGCTACACTCTACACTCTGCACACTACACTCTACACCCTACACCCTACTCTACATGCTACACGCTACATGCTACATGCTACACCCTACACGCTACACCCTACACCCTACACGCTACACGCTACACGCTACACTCTACACCCTACACTCTACACCCTACACGCTACACGCTACACGCTACACTCTACACGCTAAACGCTACAGCTTATACCCTACACTCTACACCGTACACCCTACACGCTACACTCTACACCCTGCACGCTACACCCTACACCCTACACCCTACATGCTACACCCTCCACTCTACACCCTACACCCTACATGCTACACTCTACACCCTACACCCTACTCTACATGCTACACGCTACACGGTACATGATACACGCTACACCCTACACGCTACACGCTACACCCTACACGCTACACGCTACACTCTACACCCTACACGCTACACCCTACACCCTACACTCTACACGCTACACGCTACACCCTACACCCTACACTGTACACCCTACACCCTGCACGCTACACTCTACACTCTGCTCCCTACTCTCTACACGCTACACTCTATACCCTACACTCTACACGCTACGCGCTACACGCTACACACTACACGCTACACCCTACACTCTACACCCTACACGCTACACGCTACACTCTACACGCTAAACGCTACAGCTTATACCCTACACTCTACACCGTACACCCTACACGCTACACTCTACACCCTGCACGCTACACCCTACACCCTACATGCTACACCCTACACTCTACACCCTACACCCTACATGCTACACTCTACACCCTACACCCTACTCTACATGCTACACGCTACACGGTACATGATACACGCTACACCCTACACGCTACACGCTACACCCTACACGCTACACGCTACACGCTACACTCTACACCCTACACGCTACACCCTACACCCTACTCCCTACACTCTACACGCTACACGCTACACCCTACACCCTACACTGTACACCCTACACCCTGCACGCTACACTCTACACTCTGCTCCCTACTCTCTACACGCTACACTCTACACCCTGCACGCTACACGCTACACCCTACACGTTACACTCTACACCCTACACGCTACACCCTACACTCTACACCCTACACCCTACACACTACACGCTACTCGCTACACTCTACACCCTACACGCTACACTCTACACTCTACTCCCTACTCTCTACACGCTACACTCTATACCCTACACTCTACACGCTACGCGCTACACGCTACACACTACACACTACACGCTACACTTTACACTCTACACGCTACACACTGCACGCTACACGCTACACTCTACACCCTACACCCTACTCTACATGCTATACGCTACACGGTACATGATACACGCTACACCCTACACGCTACACGCTACACCCTACACGCTACACTCCACACCCTACACGCTACACCCTACACCCTACTCCCTACACTCTACACGCTACACGCTACACCCTACACTGTACACCCTACACCCTACATGCTACACTCTACACTCTGCTCCCTACTCTCTACACGCTACACTCTATACCCTACACTACACGCTACGCGCTACACGCTACACACTACACGCTACACCCTACACGCTACACTTTACACTCTACACGCTACACTCCACACTCTACACACTACACTCTACACCCTACACCCTACACCCTACTCTACATGCTACACGCTACACGCTACATGCTACACCCTACACCCTACACTCTACACCCTACACGCTACACACTACACGCTACACTCTACACGCTAAATGCTACAGCTTATACCCTACACTCTACACCGTACACCCTACACGCTACACTCTACACCCTGCACGCTACACCCTACACCCTACACCCTACATGCTACACCCTACACTCTACACCCTACACCCTACATGCTACACTCTACACCCTACACCCTACTCTACATGCTACACGCTACACGGTAAATGATACACGTTACACCCTACACGCTACACGCTACACCCTACACGCTACACGCTACACGCTACACCCCTACACGCTGCACCCTACACCCTACTCCCTACACTCTACACGCTACACGCTACACCCTACACCCTACACTGTACACCCTACACCCTGCACGCTACACTCTACACTCTGCTCCCTACTCTCTACACGCTACACTCTATACCCTACACTCTACACGCTACACGCTACACGCTACACCCTACACGCTACACTTTACACTCTACACGCTACACTCTACACACTACACTCTACACCCTACACCCTACTCTACATGCTACACGCTACACGCTACATGCTACACCCTACACGCTACACCCTACACCCTACACGCTACACGCTACACGCTACACTCTACACCCTACACTCTACACCCTACACGCTACACGCTACACTCTACACGCTAAACGCTACAGCTTATACCCTACACTCTACACCGTACACCCTACACGCTACACTCTACATCCTACACGCTACACCCTACACCCTACACCCTACATGCTACACCCTACACTCTACACCCTACACCCTACACGCTACACCCTGCGCCCTGCACGCCACACACTACACTCTACACGCTACACCCTACACGCTACACTCTACACGCTACACGCTACACTCTACACCCTACACGTGACACTCTACACCTTACACACTACACTCTACACGCTACACGGTACACGCTACACGCTACGCCCTACACCCTACACGCTACATGTTACACTCTACACCCTACACGCTACACTCTACACCCTACACGCTACACCCTACACCCTACACGCTACACACTACACGCTACACTCTACACCCTACACGCTGCACTCTATACGCTACACGGTACACGCTACACGCTACACCCTACACCCTACATGCTACACGCTACACCCTACACTGTACACCCTACACCCTACACGCTACACTCTACACGCTACATGCTACACCCTACACTCTACACCCTACACGCTATACGCTACACTCTACACCCTGCACGCTACACGCTACACGCTACACCCTACACGCTACACTCTACACCCTACACGCTACACTCTACATGCTACACGCTACACGCTACATGCTACACGCTACACCCTACACGCTACACTCTACACCCTACACCCTACACCCTACACGCTACACTCTACACCCTACACGCTACACCCTACACTCTACACCCTACACCCTACACGCTACTCGCTACACTCTACACCCTACCCGCTACACTCTACACGCTACACGCTACACTCTACACTCTACACGCTACACGCTACACTCTACACCCTACACGCAACACGCTACACTCTACACCCTACACGCTACACTCTACACCATACACGCTACACGCTACACTCTACACCCTACACCCTACACGCTATACCCGACACCCTACACCCTACATGCTTCACCCTACACGCTACACTCTACACCCTACACGCTACACCCTACACTCTACACCCTACACCCTACACACTACACGCTACTCGCTACACTCTACACCCTACACGCTACACTCTACACTCTACTCCCTACTCTCTACACGCTACACTCTATACCCTACACTCTACACGCTACGCGCTACACGCTACACACTACACACTACACGCTACACTTTACACTCTACACGCTACACACTACACGCTACACGCTACACTCTACACCCTACACCCTACTCTACATGCTACACGCTACACGGTACATGATACACGCTACACCCTACACGCTACACGCTACACCCTACACGCTACACGCTACACTCCACACCCTACACGCTACACCCTACACCCTACTCCCTACACTCTACACGCTACACGCTACACCCTACACCCTACACTGTACACCCTACACCCTACATGCTACACTCTACACTCTGCTCCCTACTCTCTACACGCTACACTCTATACCCTACACTCTACACGCTACGCGCTACACGCTACACACTACACGCTACACCCTACACGCTACACTTTACACTCTACACGCTACACTCCACACTCTACACACTACACTCTACACCCTACATCCTACACCCTACTCTACATGCTACACGCTACACGCTACATGCTACACCCTACACGCTTCACCCTACACCGTACACGCTACACGCTACACGCTACTCTCTACACCCTACACTCTACACCCTACACGCTACACGCTACACGCTACACTCTACACGCTAAACGCTACAGCTTATACCCTACACTCTACACCGTACACCCTACACGCTACACTCTACACCCTGCACGCTACACCCTACACCCTACACCCTACATGCTACACCCTACACTCTACACCCTACACCCTACATGCTACACTCTACACCCTACACCCTACTCTACGTGCTACACGCTACACGGTACATGATACACGCTACACCCTACACGCTACACGCTACACCCTACACGCTACACGCTACACTCTACACCCTACACGCTACACCCTACACCCTACTCCCTACACTCTACACGCTACACGCTACACCCTACACCCTACACTGTACACCCTACACCCTGCACGCTACACTCTACACTCTGCTCCCTACTCTCTACATGCTACACTCTATACCCTACACTCTACACGCTACGCGCTACACGCTACACACTACACGCTACACCCTACACGCTACACTTTACACTCTACACGCTACACTCTACACTCTACACACTACACTCTACACCCTACACCCTACTCTACATGCTACACGCTACACGCTACATGCTACACCCTACACGCTACACCCTACACCCTACACGCTACACGCTACACGCTACACTCTACACCCTACACTCTACACCCTACACGCTACACGCTACACGCTACACGCTACACTCTACATGCTAAACGCTACAGCTTATACCCTACACTCTACACCGTACACCCTACACGTTACACTCTACACCCTACACGCTACACCCTACACCCTACACCCTACATGCTACACCCTACACTCTACACCCTACACCCTACACGCTACACCCTACGCCCTGCACGCCACACACTACACACTACACGCTACACCCTACACGCTACACTCTACACGCTACACGCTACACGCTACACTCTACACCCTACACGCTACACTCTACACCCTACACACTACACTCTACACGCTACACGGTACACGCTACACGCTACGCCCTACACCCTACACGCTACATGTTACACTCTACACCCTACACGCTACACTCTACACCCTACACGCTACACCCTACACCCTACACGCTACACACTACACGCTACACTCTACACCCTACACGCTACACTCTACACCATACACGCTACACGCTACACTCTACACCCTACACCCTACACGCTATACCCGACACCCTACACCCTACATGCTTCACCCTACACGCTACACTCTACACCCTACACGCTACACCCTACACTCTACACCCTACACCCTACACACTACACGCTACTCGCTACACTCTACACCCTACACGCTACACTCTACACTCTACTCCCTACTCTCTACACGCTACACTCTATACCCTACACTCTACACGCTACGCGCTACACGCTACACACTACACACTACACGCTACACTTTACACTCTACACGCTACACACTACACGCTACACGCTACACTCTACACCCTACACCCTACTCTACATGCTACACGCTACACGGTACATGATACACGCTACACCCTACACGCTACACGCTACACCCTACACGCTACACGCTACACTCCACACCCTACACGCTACACCCTACACCCTACTCCCTACACTCTACACGCTACACGCTACACCCTACACCCTACACTGTACACCCTACACCCTACATGCTACACTCTACACTCTGCTCCCTACTCTCTACACGCTACACTCTATACCCTACACTCTACACGCTACGCGCTACACGCTACACACTACACGCTACACCCTACACGCTACACTTTACACTCTACACGCTACACTCCACACTCTACACACTACACTCTACACCCTACACCCTACACCCTACTCTACATGCTACACGCTACACGCTACATGCTACACCCTACACGCTTCACCCTACACCCTACACGCTACACGCTACACGCTACACTCTACACCCTACACTCTACACCCTACACGCTACACGCTACACGCTACACTCTACACGCTAAACGCTACAGCTTATACCCTACACTCTACACCGTACACCCTACACGCTACACTCTACACCCTGCACGCTACACCCTACACCCTACACCCTACATGCTACACCCTACACTCTACACCCTACACCCTACATGCTAAACTCTACACCCTACACCCTACTCTACATGCTACACGCTACACGGTACATGATACACGCTACACCCTACACGCTACACGCTACACCCTACACGCTACACGCTACACTACACCCTACACGCTACACCCTACACCCTACTCCCTACACTCTACACGCTACACGCTACACCCTACACCCTACACTGTACACCCTACACCCTGCACGCTACACTCTACACTCTGCTCCCTACTCTCTACACGCTACACTCTATACCCTACACTCTACACGCTACGCGCTACACGCTACACACTACACGCTACACCCTACACGCTACACTTTACACTCTACACGCTACACTCTACACTCTACACACTACACTCTACACCCTACACCCTACTCTACATGCTACACGCTACATGCTACATGCTACACCCTACACGCTACACCCTACACCCTACACGCTACACGCTACACGCTACACTCTACACCCTACACTCTACACCCTACACGCTACACGCTACACGCTACACGCTACACTCTACACGCTAAACGCTACAGCTTATACCCTACACTCTACACCGTACACCCTACACGCTACACTCTACACCCTGCACGCTACACCCTACACCCTACACCCTACATGCTACACCCTCCACTCTACACCCTACACCCTACATGCTACACTCTACACCCTACACCCTACTCTACATGCTACACGCTACACGGTACATGATACACGCTACACCCTACACGCTACACGCTACACCCTACACGCTACACGCTACACTCTACACCCTACACGCTACACCCTACACCCTACACTCTACACGCTACACGCTACACCCTACACCCTACACTGTACACCCTACACCCTGCACGCTACACTCTACACTCTGCTCCCTACTCTCTACACGCTACACTCTATACCCTACACTCTACACGCTACGCGCTACACGCTACACACTACACGCTACACCCTACAGTCTACACCCTACACGCTACACGCTACACGCTACACTCTACACGCTAAACGCTACAGCTTATACCCTACACTCTACACCGTACACCCTACACGCTACACTCTACACCCTGCACGCTACACCCTACACCCTACATGCTACACCCTACACTCTACACCCTACACCCTACATGCTACACTCTACACCCTACACCCTACTCTACATGCTACACGCTACACGGTACATGATACACGCTACACCCTACACGCTACACGCTACACCCTACACGCTACACGCTACACGCTACACTCTACACCCTACACGCTACACCCTACACCCTACTCCCTACACTCTACACGCTACACGCTACACCCTACACCCTACACTGTACACCCTACACCCTGCACGCTACACTCTACACTCTGCTCCCTACTCTCTACACGCTACACTCTACACCCTGCACGCTACACGCTACACCCTACACGTTACACTCTACACCCTACACGCTACACCCTACACTCTACACCCTACACCCTACACACTACACGCTACTCGCTACACTCTACACCCTACACGCTACACTCTACACTCTACTCCCTACTCTCTACACGCTACACTCTATACCCTACACTCTACACGCTACGCGCTACACGCTACACACTACACACTACACGCTACACTTTACACTCTACACGCTACACACTGCACGCTACACGCTACACTCTACACCCTACACCCTACTCTACATGCTATACGCTACACGGTACATGATACACGCTACACCCTACACGCTACACGCTACACCCTACACGCTACACTCCACACCCTACACGCTACACCCTACACCCTACTCCCTACACTCTACACGCTACACGCTACACCCTACACTGTACACCCTACACCCTACATGCTACACTCTACACTCTGCTCCCTACTCTCTACACGCTACACTCTATACCCTACACTACACGCTACGCGCTACACGCTACACACTACACGCTACACCCTACACGCTACACTTTACACTCTACACGCTACACTCCACACTCTACACACTACACTCTACACCCTACACCCTACACCCTACTCTACATGCTACACGCTACACGCTACATGCTACACCCTACACCCTACACTCTACACCCTACACGCTACACGCTACACGCTACACTCTACACGCTAAACGCTACAGCTTATACCCTACACTCTACACCGTACACCCTACACGCTACACTCTACACCCTGCACGCTACACCCTACACCCTACACCCTACATGCTACACCCTACACTCTACACCCTACACCCTACATGCTACACTCTACACCCTACACCCTACTCTACATGCTACACGCTACACGGTACATGATACACGCTACACCCTACACGCTACACGCTACACCCTACACGCTACACGCTACACGCTACACTCTACACCCTACACGCTGCACCCTACACCCTACTCCCTACACTCTACACGCTACACGCTACACCCTACACCCTACACTGTACACCCTACACCCTGCACGCTACACTCTACACTCTGCTCCCTACTCTCTACACGCTACACTCTATACCCTACACTCTACACGCTACACGCTACACGCTACACGCTACACCCTACACGCTACACTTTACACTCTACACGCTACACTCTACACACTACACTCTACACCCTACACCCTACTCTACATGCTACACGCTACACGCTACATGCTACACCCTACACGCTACACCCTACACCCTACACGCTACACGCTACACGCTACACTCTACACCCTACACTCTACACCCTACACGCTACACGCTACACTCTACACGCTAAACGCTACAGCTTATACCCTACACTCTACACCGTACACCCTACACGCTACACTCTACATCCTACACGCTACACCCTACACCCTACACCCTACATGCTACACCCTACACTCTACACCCTACACCCTACACGCTACACCCTGCGCCCTGCACGCCACACACTACACTCTACACGCTACACCCTACACGCTACACTCTACACGCTACACGCTACACTCTACACCCTACACGCGACACTCTACACCTTACACACTACACTCTACACGCTACACGGTACACGCTACACGCTACGCCCTACACCCTACACGCTACATGTTACACTCTACACCCTACACGCTACACTCTACACCCTACACGCTACACCCTACACCCTACACGCTACACACTACACGCTACACTCTACACCCTACACGCTGCACTCTATACGCTACACGGTACACGCTACACGCTACACCCTACACCCTACATGCTACACGCTACACCCTACACTGTACACCCTACACCCTACACGCTACACTCTACACGCTACATGCTACACCCTACACTCTACACCCTACACGCTATACGCTACACTCTACACCCTGCACGCTACACGCTACACGCTACACCCTACACGCTACACTCTACACCCTACACGCTACACTCTACATGCTACACGCTACACGCTACATGCTACACGCTACACCCTACACGCTACACTCTACACCCTACACCCTACACCCTACACGCTACACTCTACACCCTACACGCTACACCCTACACTCTACACACTACACCCTACACGCTACTCGCTACACTCTACACCCTACCCGCTACACTCTACACGCTACACGCTACACTCTACACTCTACACGCTACACGCTACACTCTACACCCTACACGCAACACGCTACACTCTACACCCTACACGCTACACTCTACACCATACACGCTACACGCTACACTCTACACCCTACACCCTACACGCTATACCCGACACCCTACACCCTACATGCTTCACCCTACACGCTACACTCTACACCCTACACGCTACACCCTACACTCTACACCCTACACCCTACACACTACACGCTACTCGCTACACTCTACACCCTACACGCTACACTCTACACTCTACTCCCTACTCTCTACACGCTACACTCTATACCCTACACTCTACACGCTACGCGCTACACGCTACACACTACACACTACACGCTACACTTTACACTCTACACGCTACACACTACACGCTACACGCTACACTCTACACCCTACACCCTACTCTACATGCTACACGCTACACGGTACATGATACACGCTACACCCTACACGCTACACGCTACACCCTACACGCTACACGCTACACTCCACACCCTACACGCTACACCCTACACCCTACTCCCTACACTCTACACGCTACACGCTACACCCTACACCCTACACTGTACACCCTACACCCTACATGCTACACTCTACACTCTGCTCCCTACTCTCTACACGCTACACTCTATACCCTACACTCTACACGCTACGCGCTACACGCTACACACTACACGCTACACCCTACACGCTACACTTTACACTCTACACGCTACACTCCACACTCTACACACTACACTCTACACCCTACATCCTACACCCTACTCTACATGCTACACGCTACACGCTACATGCTACACCCTACACGCTTCACCCTACACCGTACACGCTACACGCTACACGCTACTCTCTACACCCTACACTCTACACCCTACACGCTACACGCTACACGCTACACTCTACACGCTAAACGCTACAGCTTATACCCTACACTCTACACCGTACACCCTACACGCTACACTCTACACCCTGCACGCTACACCCTACACCCTACACCCTACATGCTACACCCTACACTCTACACCCTACACCCTACATGCTACACTCTACACCCTACACCCTACTCTACGTGCTACACGCTACACGGTACATGATACACGCTACACCCTACACGCTACACGCTACACCCTACACGCTACACGCTACACTCTACACCCTACACGCTACACCCTACACCCTACTCCCTACACTCTACACGCTACACGCTACACCCTACACCCTACACTGTACACCCTACACCCTGCATGCTACACTCTACACTCTGCTCCCTACTCTCTACACGCTACACTCTATACCCTACACTCTACACGCTACGCGCTACACGCTACACACTACACGCTACACCCTACACGCTACACTTTACACTCTACACGCTACACTCTACACTCTACACACTACACTCTACACCCTACACCCTACTCTACATGCTACACGCTACACGCTACATGCTACACCCTACACGCTACACCCTACACCCTACAAGCTACACGCTACACGCTACACTCTACACCCTACACTCTACACCCTACACGCTACACGCTACACGCTACACGCTACACTCTACACGCTAAACGCTACAGCTTATACCCTACACTCTACACCGTACACCCTACACGTTACACTCTACACCCTACACGCTACACCCTACACCCTACACCCTACATGCTACACCCTACACTCTACACCCTACACCCTACACGCTACACCCTACGCCCTGCACGCCACACACTACACACTACACGCTACACCCTACACGCTACACTCTACACGCTACACGCTACACGCTACACTCTACACCCTACACGCTACACTCTACACCCTACACACTACACTCTACACGCTACACGGTACACGCTACACGCTACGCCCTACACCCTACACGCTACATGTTACACTCTACACCCTACACGCTACACTCTACACCCTACACGCTACACCCTACACCGTACACGCTACACACTACACGCTACACTCTACACCCTACACGCTACACTCTACACCATACACGCTACACGCTACACTCTACACCCTACACCCTACACGCTATACCCTACACCCTACACCCTACATGCTTCACCCTACACGCTACACTCTACACCCTACACGCTACACCCTACACTCTACACCCTACACCCTACACACTACACGCTACTTGCTACACTCTACACCCTACACGCTACACTCTACACTCTACTCCCTACTCTCTACACGCTACACTCTATACCCTACACTCTACACGCTACGCGCTACACGCTACACACTACACACTACACGCTACACTTTACACTCTACACGCTACACACTACACGCTACACGCTACACTCTACACCCTACACCCTACTCTACATGCTACACGCTACACGGTACATGATACACGCTACACCCTACACGCTACACGCTACACCCTACACGCTACACGCTACACTCCACACCCTACACGCTACACCCTACACCCTACTCCCTACACTCTACACGCTACACGCTACACCCTACACCCTACACTGTACACCCTACACCCTACATGCTACACTCTACACTCTGCTCCCTACTCTCTACACGCTACACTCTATACCCTACACTCTACACGCTACGCGCTACACGCTACACACTACACGCTACACCCTACACGCTACACTTTACACTCTACACGCTACGCTCCACACTCTACACACTACACTCTACACCCTACACCCTACTCTACATGCTACACGCTACACGCTACATGCTACACCCTACACGCTACACCCTACACGCTACACGCTACACGCTACACTCTACACCCTACACTCTACACCCTACACGCTACACGCTACACGCTACACGCTACACTCTACACGCTAAACGCTACAGCTTATACCCTACACTCTACACCGTACACCCTACACGTTACACTCTACACCCTACACGCTACACCCTACACCCTACATGCTACACCCTACACTCTACACCCTACACCCTACACGCTACACCCTACGCCCTGCACGCCACACACTACACTCTACACGCTACACCCTACACGCTACACTCTACACGCTACACGCTACACGCTACACTCTACACCCTACACGCTACACTCTACACCCTACACACTACACTCTACACGCTACACGGTACACGCTACACGCTACGCCCTACACCCTACACGCTACATGTTACACTCTACACCCTACACGCTACACTCTACACCCTACACGCTACACCCTACACCCTACACGCTACACACTACACGCTACACTCTACACCCTACACGCTACACTCTACACCATACACGCTACACGCTACACTCTACACCCTACACCCTACACGCTATACCCGACACCCTACACCCTACATGCTTCACCCTACACGCTACACTCTACACCCTACACGCTACACCCTACACTCTACACCCTACACCCTACACACTACACGCTACTCGCTACACTCTACACCCTACACGCTACACGCTACACTCTACTCCCTACTCTCTACACGCTACACTCTATACCCTACACTCTACACGCTACGCGCTACACGCTACACACTACACACTACACGCTACACTTTACACTCTACACGCTACACACTACACGCTACACGCTACACTCTACACCCTACACCCTACTCTACATGCTACACGCTACACGGTACATGATACACGCTACACCCTACACGCTACACGCTACACCCTACACGCTACACGCTACACTCCACACCCTACACGCTACACCCTACACCCTACTCCCTACACTCTACACGCTACACGCTACACCCTACACCCTACACTGTACACCGTACACCCTACATGCTACACTCTACACTCTGCTCCCTACTCTCTACACGCTACACTCTATACCCTACACTCTACACGCTACGCGCTACACGCTACACACTACACGCTACACCCTACACGCTACACTTTACACTCTACACGCTACGCTCCACACTCTACACACTACACTCTACACCCTACACCCTACACCCTACTCTACATGCTACACGCTACACGCTACATGCTACACCCTACACGCTTCACCCTACACCCTACACGCTACACGCTACACGCTACACTCTACACCCTACACTCTACACCCTACACGCTACACGCTACACGCTACACTCTACACGCTAAACGCTACAGCTTATACCCTACACTCTACACCGTACACCCTACACGCTACACTCTACACCCTGCACGCTACACCCTACACCCTACACCCTACATGCTACACCCTACACTCTACACCCTACTCTACATGCTACACGCTACACGGTACATGATACACGCTACACCCTACACGCTACACGCTACACCCTACACGCTACACGCTACACTCTACACCCTACACGCTACACGCTACACCCTACACCCTACACTGTACACCCTACACCCTGCACGCTACACTCTACACTCTGCTCCCTACTCTCTACACGCTACACTCTATACCCTACACTCTACACGCTACGCGCTACACGCTACACACTACACGCTACACCCTACACGCTACACTTTACACTCTACACGCTACACTCTACACTCTACACACTACACTCTACACCCTACACCCTACTCTACATGCTACACGCTACACGCTACATGCTACACCCTACACGCTACACCCTACACCCTACACGCTACACGCTACACGCTACACTCTACACCCTACACTCTACACCCTACACGCTACACGCTACACGCTACACTCTACACGCTAAACGCTACAGCTTATACCCTACACTCTACACCATACACCCTACACGTTACACTCTACACCCTACACGCTACACCCTACACCCTACACCCTACATGCTACACCCTACACTCTACACCCTACACCCTACACGCTACACCCTACGCCCTGCACGCCACACACTACACTCTACACGCTACACCCTACACGCTACACTCTACATGCTACACGCTACACGCTACACTCTACACCCTACACGCTACACTCTACACCCTACACACTACACTCTACACGCTACACGGTACACGCTACACGCTACGCCCTACACCCTACACGCTACATGTTACACTCTACACCCTACACGCTACACTCTACACCCTACACGCTACACCCTACACCCTACACGCTACACACTACACGCTACACTCTACACCCTACACGCTGCACTCTATACGCTACACGGTACACGCTACACGCTACACCCTACACTGTACACCCTACACTCTACACGCTACACTCTACACGCTACATGCTACACCCTACACTCTACACCCTACACGCTATACGCTACACTCTACACCCTGCACGCTACACGCTACACGCTACACCCTACACGCTACACTCTACACCCTACACGCTACACTCTACATGCTACACGCTACACGCTACATGCTACACGCTACACCCTACACGCTACACTCTACACCCTACACCCTACACCCTACACGCTACACTCTACACCCTACACGCTACACCCTACACTCTACACCCTACACCCTACACGCTACTCGCTACACTCTACACCCTACCCGCTACACTCTACACGCTACACGCTACACTCTACACTCTACACGCTACACGCTACACTCTACACCCTACACGCAACACGCTACACTCTACACCCTACACGCTACACTCTGCACGCTACACGCTACACCCTACACCCTACACGCTACACTCTACACGCTACACGCTACACTCTACACCATACACGCTACACCCTACACTCTACACCCTACACCCTACACTCTATACCCGACACCCTACACCCTACATGCTTCACCCTACACGCTACACTCTACACTCTACACCCTACACGCTACATGCTACACTCTACACCCTACACGCTACACTCTACACCCTACACGCTACACTCTACACCCTACACGCTACACCCTACACTCTACACTCTCCACCCTACACGCTACACGCTACACTCTACATGCTACACCCTACACGCTACACTCTACACCCTACACGCAACACCCTACACCCTACACCCTACATGCTACACCCTACACTCTACACCCTACACCCTACACGCTACACCCTATGCCCTGCACGCCACACACTACACTCTACACGCTACACCCTACACGCTACACCCTACACCCTACACGCTACACGCTACACTCTACACACTACACCCTACACTCTACACCCTACACCCTACACGCTATACGCTACACTCTACACCCTGCACGCTACACGCTACACCCTACACGCTACACTCTACACCCTACACGCTACACCCTACACTCTACACCCTACACCCTACACACTACACGCTACTCGCTACACTCTACACCCTACACGCTACACTCTACACTCTACTCCCTACTCTCTACACGCTACACTCTATACCCTACACTCTACACGCTACGCGCTACACGCTACACACTACACACTACACGCTACACTTTACACTCTACACGCTACACACTACACGCTACACGCTACACTCTACACCCTACACCCTACTCTACATGCTACACGCTACACGGTACATGATACACGCTACACCCTACACGCTACACGCTACACACTACACGCTACACGCTACACTCCACACCCTACACGCTACACCCTACACCCTACTCCCTACACTCTACACGCAACACGCTACACCCTACACCCTACACTGTACACCCTACACCCTACATGCTACACTCTACACTCTGCTCCCTACTCTCTACACGCTACACTCTATACCCTACACTCTACACGCTACGCGCTACACGCTACACACTACACGCTACACCCTACACGCTACACTTTACACTCTACACGCTACACTCCACACTCTACACACTACACTCTACACCCTACACCCTACACCCTACTCTACATGCTACACGCTACACGCTACATGCTACACCCTACACCCTACACTCTACACCCTACACGCTACACGCTACACGCTACACTCTACACGCTAAACGCTACAGCTTATACCCTACACTCTACACCGTACACCCTACACGCTACACTCTACACCCTGCACGCTACACCCTACACCCTACACCCTACATGCTACACCCTACACTCTACACCCTACACCCTACATGCTACACTCTACACCCTACACCCTACTCTACATGCTACACGCTACACGGTACATGATACACGCTACACCCTACACGCTACACGCTACACCCTACACGCTACACGCTACACGCTACACTCAACACCCTACACGCTACACCCTACACCCTACTCCCTACACTCTACACGCTACACTGTACACCCTACACCCTACACTGTACACCCTACACCCTGCACGCTACACTCTACACTCTGCTCCCTACTCTCTACACGCTACACTCTACACCCTGCACGCTACACGCTACACCCTACACGCTACACTCTACACCCTACACGCTACACCCTACACTCTACACCCTACACCCTACACACTACACGCTACTCGCTACACTCTACACCCTACACGCTACACTCTACACTCTACTCCCTACTCTCTACACGCTACACTCTATACCCTACACTCTACACGCTACGCGCTACACGCTACACACTACACACTACACGCTACACTTTACACTCTACACGCTACACACTACACGCTACATGCTACACTCTACACCCTACACCCTACTCTACATGCTACACGGTACACGGTACATGATACACGCTACACCCTACACGCTACACGCTACACCCTACACGCTACACGCTACACGCTACACTCAACACCCTACACGCTACACCCTACACCCTGCTCCCTACACTCTACACGCTACACGCTACACCCTACACCCTACACTGTACACCCTACACCCTACATGCTACACTCTACACTCTGCTCCCTACTCTCTACACGCTACACTCTATACCCTACACTCTACACGCTACGCGCTACACGCTACACACTACACGCTACACCCTACACGCTACACTTTACACTCTACACGCTACACTCCACACTCTACACACTACACTCTACACCCTACACCCTACACCCTACTCTACATGCTACACGCTACACGCTACATGCTACACCCTACACCCTACACTCTACACCCTACACGCTACACGCTACACGCTACACTCTACACGCTAAACGCTACAGCTTATACCCTACACTCTACACCGTACACCCTACACGCTACACTCTACACCCTGCACGCTACACCCTACACCCTACACCCTACATGCTACACCCTACACTCTACACCCTACACCCTACATGCTACACTCTACACCCTACACCCTACTCTACATGCTACACGCTACACGGTACATGATACACGCTACACCCTACACGCTACACGCTACACCCTACACGCTACACGCTACACGCTACACTCTACACCCTACACGCTGCACCCTACACCCTACTCCCTACACTCTACACGCTACACGCTACACCCTACACCCTACACTGTACACCCTACACCCTGCACGCTACACTCTACACTCTGCTCCCTACTCTCTACACGCTACACTCTATACCCTACACTCTACACGCTACACGCTACACGCTACACACTACACGCTACACGCTACACTTTACACTCTACACGCTACACTCTACACACTACACTCTACACCCTACACCCTACTCTACATGCTACACGCTACACGCTACATGCTACACCCTACACGCTACACCCTACACCCTACACGCTACACGCTACACGCTACACTCTACACCCTACACTCTACACCCTACACGCTACACGCTACACTCTACACGCTAAACGCTACAGCTTATACCCTACACTCTACACCGTACACCCTACACGCTACACTCTACACCCTACACGCTACACCCTACACCCTACACCCTACATGCTACACCCTACACTCTACACCCTACACCCTACACGCTACACCCTGCGCCCTGCACGCCACACACTACACTCTACACGCTACACCCTACACGCTACACTCTACACGCTACACTCTACACGCTACACGGTACACGCTACACGCTACGCCCTACACCCTACACGCTACATGTTACACTCTACACCCTACACGCTACACTCTACACCCTACACGCTACACCCTACACCCTACACGCTACACACTACACGCTACACTCTACACCCTACACGCTGCACTCTATACGCTACACGGTACACGCTACACGCTACACCCTACACCCTACATGCTACACGCTACACCCTACACTGTACACCCTACACCCTACACGCTACACTCTACACGCTACATGCTACACCCTACACTCTACACCCTACACGCTATACGCTACACTCTACACCCTGCACGCTACACGCTACACGCTACACCCTACACGCTACACTCTACACCCTACACGCTACACTCTACATGCTACACGCTACACGCTACATGCTACACGCTACACCCTACACGCTACACTCTACACCCTACACCCTACACCCTACACGCTACACTCTACACCCTACACGCTACACCCTACACTCTACACCCTACACCCTACACGCTACTCGCTACACTCTACACCCTACCCGCTACACTCTACACGCTACACGCTACACTCTACACTCTACACGCTACACGCTACACTCTACACCCTACACGCAACACGCTACACTCTACACCCTACACGCTACACTATACACCATACACGCTACACGCTACACTCTACACCCTACACCCTACACGCTATACCCGACACCCTACACCCTACATGCTTCACCCTACACGCTACACTCTACACCCTACACGCTACACCCTACACTCTACACCCTACACCCTACACACTACACGCTACTCGCTACACTCTACACCCTACACGCTACACTCTACACTCTACCCCCTACTCTCTACACTCTATACCCTACACTCTACACGCTACGCGCTACACGCTACACACTACACACTACACGCTACACTTTACACTCTACACGCTACACACTACACGCTACACGCTACACTCTACACCCTGCACCCTACTCTACATGCTACACGCTACACGGTACATGATACACGCTACACCCTACACGCTACACGCTACACCCTACACGCTACACGCTACACTCCACACCCTACACGCTACACCCTACACCCTACTCCCTACACTCTACACGCTACACGCTACACCCTACACTGTACACCCTACACCCTACATGCTACACTCTACACTCTGCTCCCTACTCTCTACACGCTACACTCTATACCCTACACTCTACACGCTACGCGCTACACGCTACACACTACACGCTACACTTTACACTCTACACGCTACACTCCACACTCTACACACTACACTCTACACCCTACACCCTACACCCTACTCTACATGCTACACGCTACACGCTACATGCTACACCCTACACGCTTCACCCTACACCGTACACGCTACACGCTACACGCTACACTCTACACCCTACACTCTACACCCTACACGCTACACGCTACACGCTACACTCTACACGCTAAACACTACAGCTTATACCCTACACTCTACACCGTACACCCTACACGCTACACTCTACACCCTGCACGCTACACCCTACACCCTACACCCTACATGCTACACCCTACACTCTACACCCTACACCCTACATGCTACACTCTACACCCTACACCCTACTCTACGTGCTACACGCTACACGGTACATGATACACGCTACACCCTACACGCTACACGCTACACCCTACACGCTACACGCTACACTCTACACCCTACACGCTACACCCTACACCCTACTCCCTACACTCTACACGCTACACGCTACACCCTACACCCTACACTGTACACCCTACACCCTGCACGCTACACTCTACACTCTGCTCCCTACTCTCTACACGCTACACTCTATACCCTACACTCTACACGCTACGCGCTACATGCTACACACTACACGCTACACCCTACACGCTACACTTTACACTCTACACGCTACACTCTACACTCTACACACTACACTCTACACCCTACACCCTACTCTACATGCTACACGCTACACGCTACATGCTACACCCTACACGCTACACCCTACACCCTACACGCTACACGCTACACGCTACACTCTACACCCTACACTCTACACCCTACACGCTACACGCTACACGCTACACGCTACACTCTACACGCTAAACGCTACAGCTTATACCCTACACTCTACACCGTACACCCTACACGTTACACTCTACACCCTACACGCTACACCCTACACCCTACACCCTACATGCTACACCCTACACTCTACACCCTACACCCTACACGCTACACCCTACGCCCTGCATGCCACACACTACACTCTACACGCTACACCGTACACGCTACACTCTACACGCTACACGCTACACTCTACACCCTACACGCTACACTCTACACCCTACACACTACACTCTACACGCTACAGGGTACACGCTACACGCTACGCCCTACACCCTACACGCTACATGTTACACTCTACACCCTACACGCTACACTCTACACCCTACACGCTACACCCTACACCCTACACGCTACACACTACACGCTACACTCTACACCCTACACGCTACACTCTACACCATACACGCTACACGCTACACTCTACACCCTACACCCTACACGCTATACCCGACACCCTACACCCTACATGCTTCACCCTACACGCTACACTTTACACTCTACACGCTACACTCTACACACTACACTCTACACCCTACACCCTACTCTACATGCTACACGCTACACGCTACATGCTACACCCTACACGCTACACCCTACACCCTACACGCTACACGCTACACGCTACACTCTACACCCTACACTCTACACCCTACACGCTACACGCTACACTCTACACGCTAAACGCTACAGCTTATACCCTACACTCTACACCATACACCCTACACGCTACACTCTACACCCTACACGCTACACCCTACACCCTACACCCTACATGCTACACCCTACACTCTACACCCTACACCCTACACGCTACACCCTGCGCCCTGCACGCCACACACTACACTCTACACGCTACACCCTACACGCTACACTCTACACGCTACACGCTACACTTTACACCCTACACGCGACACTCTACACCTTACACACTACACTCTACACGCTACACGGTACACGCTACACGCTACGCCCTACACCCTACACGCTACATGTTACACTCTACACCCTACACGCTACACTCTACACCCTACACGCTACACCCTACACCCTACACCCTACACACTACACGCTACACTCTACACCCTACACGCTGCACTCTATACGCTACACGGTACACGCTACACGCTACACCCTACACCCTACATGCTACACGCTACACCCTACACTGTACACCCTACACCCTACACGCTACACTCTACACGCTACATGCTACACCCTACACGCTACACCCTACACCCTACACCCTACATGCTACACCCTACACTCTACACCCTACACCCTACACGCTACACCCTGCGCCCTGCACGCCACACACTACACTCTACACGCTACACCCTACACGCTACACTCTACACGCTACACGCTACACTTTACACCCTACACGCGACACTCTACACCTTACACACTACACTCTACACGCTACACGGTACACGCTACACGCTACGCCCTACACCCTACACGCTACATGTTACACTCTACACCCTACACGCTACACTCTACACCCTACACGCTACACCCTACACCCTACACCCTACACACTACACGCTACACTCTACACCCTACACGCTGCACTCTATACGCTACACGGTACACGCTACACGCTACACCCTACACCCTACATGCTACACGCTACACCCTACACTGTACACCCTACACCCTACACGCTACACTCTACACGCTACATGCTACACCCTACACTCTACACCCTACACGCTATACGCTACACTCTACACCCTGCACGCTACACGCTACACGCTACACCCTACACGCTACACTCTACACCCTACACGCTACACTCTACATGCTACACGCTACACGCTACATGCTACACGCTACACCCTACACGCTACACTCTACACCCTACACCCTACACCCTACACGCTACACTCTACACCCTACACGCTACACCCTACACTCTACACCCTACACCCTACACGCTACTCGCTACACTCTACACCCTACCCGCTACACTCTACACGCTACACGCTACACTCTACACTCTACACGCTGCATGCTACACTCTACACCCTACACGCAACACGCTACACTCTACACCCTACACGCTACACTCTACACCATACACGCTACACGCTACACTCTACACCCTACACCCTACACGCTATACCCGACACCCTACACCCTACATGCTTCACCCTACACGCTACACTCTACACCTTACACGCTACACCCTACACTCTACACCCTACACCCTACACACTACACGCCACTCGCTACACTCTACACCCTACACGCTACACTCTACACTCTACTCCCTACTCTCTACACGCTACACTCTATACCCTACACTCTACACGCTACGCGCTACACGCTACACACTACACACTACACGCTACACTTTACACTCTACACGCTACACACTACACGCTACACGCTACACTCTACACCCTACACCCTACTCTACATGCTACACGCTACACGGTACATGATACACGCTACACCCTACACGCTACACGCTACACCCTACACGCTACACGCTACACTCCACACCCTACACGCTACACCCTACACCCTACTCCCTACACTCTACACGCTACACCCTACACCCTACACTGTACACCCTACACCCTACATGCTACACTCTACACTCTGCTCCCTACTCTCTACACGCTACACTCTATACCCTACACTCTACACGCTACGCGCTACACGCTACACACTACACGCTACACCCTACACGCTACACTTTACACTCTACACGCTACACTCCACACTCTACACACTACACTCTACACCCTACACCCTACACCCTACTCTTTATGCTACACGCTACACGCTACATGCTACACCCTACACGCTTCACCCTACACCGTACACGCTACACGCTACACTCTACACCCTACACTCTACACCCTACACGCTACACGCTACACGCTACACTCTACACGCTAAACGCTACAGCTTATACCCTACACTCTACACCGTACACCCTACACGCTACACTCTACACCCTGCACGCTACACCCTACACCCTACACCCTACATGCTACACCCTACACTCTACACCCTACACCCTACATGCTACACTCTACACCCTACACCCTACTCTACGTGCTACACGCTACACGGTACATGATACACGCTACACCCTACATGCTACACGCTACACCCTACACGCTACACGCTACAATCTACACCCTACACGCTACACCCTACACCCTACTCCCTACACTCTACACGCTACACGCTACACCCTACACCCTACACTGTACACCCTACACCCTGCACGCTACACTCTACACTCTGCTCCCTACTCTCTACACGCTACACTCTATACCCTACACTCTACACGCTACGCGCTACACGCTACACACTACACGCTACACCCTACACGCTACACTTTACACTCTACACGCTACACTCTACACTCTACACACTACACTCTACACCCTACACCCTACTCTACATGCTACACGCTACACGCTACATGCTACACCCTACACGCTACACCCTACACCCTACACGCTACACGCTACACGCTACACTCTACACCCTACACTCTACACCCTACACGCTACACGCTACACGCTACACGCTACACTCTACACGCTAAACGCTACAGCTTATACCCTACACTCTACACCGTACACCCTACACTTTACACTCTACACCCTACACGCTACACCCTACACCCTACACCCTACATGCTACACCCTACACTCTACACCCTACACCCTACACGCTACACCCTATGCCCTGCATGCCACACACTACACTCTACACGCTACACCCTACACGCTACACTCTACACGCTACACGCTACACGCTACACTCTACACCCTACACGCTACACTCTACACCCTACACACTACACTCTACACGCTACACGGTACACGCTACACGCTACGCCCTACACCCTACACGCTACATGTTACACTCTACACCCTACACGCTACACTCTACACCCTACACGCTACACCCTACACCCTACACGCTACACACTACACGCTACACTCTACACCCTACACGCTACACTCTACACCATACACGCTACACGCTACACTCTACACCCTACACCCTACACGCTATACCCGACACCCTACACCCTACATGCTTCACCCTACACGCTACACTCTACACCCTACACGCTACACCCTACACTCTACACCCTACACCCTACACACTACACGCTACTCGCTACACTCTACACCCTACACGCTACACTCTACACTCTACTCCCTACTCTCTACACGCTACACTCTATACCCTACACTCTACACGCTACGCGCTACACGCTACACACTACACACTACACGCTACACTTTACACTCGACACGCTACACACTACACGCTACACGCTACACTCTACACCCTACACCCTACTCTACATGCTACACGCTACACGGTACATGATACACGCTACACCCTACACGCTACACGCTACACCCTACACGCTACACGCTACACTCCACACCCTACACGCTACACCCTACACCCTACTCCCTACACTCTACACGCTACACGCTACACCCTACACCCTACACTGTACACCCTACACCCTACATGCTACACTCTACACTCTGCTCCCTACTCTCTACACGCTACACTCTATACCCTACACTCTACACGCTACGTGCTACACGCTACACACTACACGCTACACCCTACACGCTACACTTTACACTCTACACGCTACACTCCACACTCTACACACTACACTCTACACCCTACACCCTACACCCTACTCTGCATGCTACACGCTACACGCTACATGCTACACCCTACACGCTTCACCCTACACCCTACACGCTACACGCTACACGCTACACTCTACACCCTACACTCTACACCCTACACGCTACACGCTACACGCTACACTCTACACGCTAAACGCTACAGCTTATACCCTACACTCTACACCGTACACCCTACACGCTACACTCTACACCCTGCACGCTACACCCTACACCCTACACCCTACATGCTACACCCTACACTCTACACCCTACACCCTACATGCTACACTCTACACCCTACACCCTACTCTACATGCTACACGCTACACGGTACATGATACACGCTACACCCTACACGCTACACGCTACACCCTACACGCTGCTCGCTACACTCTACACCCTACACGCTACACCCTACACCCTACTCCCTACACTCTACACGCTACACGCTACACCCTACACCCTACACTGTACACCCTACACCCTGCACGCTACACTCTACACTCTGCTCCCTACTCTCTACACGCTACACTCTATACCCTACACTCTACACACTACGCGCTACACGCTACACACTACACGCTACACCCTACACGCTACACTTTACACTCTACACGCTACACTCTACACTCTACACACTACACTCTACACCCTACACCCTACTCTACATGCTACACGCTACACGCTACATGCTACACCCTACACGCTACACCCTACACCCTACACGCTACACCCTACAAGCTACACGCTACACGCTACACTCTACACGCTAAACGCTACAGCTTATACCCTACACTCTACACCGTACACCCTACACGTTACACTCTACACCCTACACGCTACACCCTACACCCTACACCCTACATGCTACACCCTACACTCTACACCCTACACCCTACACGCTACACCCTACGCCCTGCACGCCACACACTACACTCCACACGCTACACCCTACACGCTACACTCTACACGCTACACGCTACACGCTACACTCTACACCCTACACGCTACACTCTACACCCTACACACTACACTCTACACGCTACACGGTACACGCTACACGCTACGCCCTACACCCTACACGCTACATGTTACACTCTACACCCTACACGCTACACTCTACACCCTACACGCTACACCCTACACCCTACATGCTACACACTACACGCTACACTCTACACCCTACACGCTGCACTCTATACGCTACACGGTACACGCTACACCCTACACTGTACACCCTACACTCTACACGCTACACTCTACACGCTACATGCTACACCCTACACTCTACACCCTACACGCTATACACTACACTCTACACTCTACATGCTACACGCTACACGCTACATGCTACACGCTACACCCTACACGCTACACTCTACACCCTACACCCTACACCCTACACGCTACACTCTACACCCTACACGCTACACCCTACACTCTACACCCTACACCCTACACGCTACTCGCTACACTCTACACCCTACCCGCTACACTCTACACGCTACACGCTACACTCTACACTCTACACGCTACACGCTACACTCTACACCCTACACGCAACACGCTACACTCTACACCCTACACGCTACACTCTGCACGCTACACTCTACACCCTACACCCTACACTCTATACCCGACACCCTACACCCTACATGCTTCACCCTACACGCTACACTCTACACTCTACACCCTACACGCTACATGCTACACTCTACACGCTACACTCTACACCCTACACGCTACACTCTACATCCTACACCCTACACGCTATACGCTACACTCTACACCCTGCACGCTACACGCTACACTCTACACCCTACAAGCTACACTCTACACCCTACACCCTACACCCTACACGCTACACGCTACACCCTATACCCTACACGCTACAATCTACACGCTACACGCTACACCCTACACCCTACACCCTACACGCTACAATCTACACGCTACACGCTACACACTATACGCTACAAGCTAGACGCTACACTCTACACCCTACACGCTACACCCTACACTCTACACCCTACACCCTACACGCTACACGCTACACGCTACACCCTACACGCTACACCCTACACTCTACACCCTACACGCTACACCCTACACGCTACACGTTACACTCTACACCCTACACCCTACACTCTACACCCTACACCCTACTCTCTACACGCTACACTCTACACCCTACACGCTACACTCTACACTCTACACCCTACACCCTACACGCTACATGCTACACTCTACACGCTAAACGCTACAGCTTATACCCTACACTCTACACCGTACACCCTACATGCTACACTCTACACCCTACACGCTACACCCTACACCCTACATGCTACACCCTACACTCTACACCCTACACCCTACACGCTACACCCTATGCCCTGCACGCCACACACTACACTCTACACGCTACACCCTACACTGTACACCCTACACCCTACACGCTACACGCTACACTCTACACGCTACACCCTACACTCTACACCCTACACCCTACACGCTATACGCTACACTCTACACCCTGCACGCTACACGTTACACCCTACACGCTACACTCTACACCCTACACGCTACACCCTACACTCTACACCCTACACACTACACGCTACTCGCTACACTCTACACCCTACACGCTACACTCTACACTCTACTCCCTACTCTCTACACGCTACACTCTACACCCTACACGCTACACCCTACACCCTACATGCTACACACTACACGCTACACTCTACACCCTACACGCTGCACTCTATACGCTACACGGTACACGCTACACGCTACACCCTACACTGTACACCCTACACTCTACACGCTACACTCTACACGCTACATGCTACACCCTACACTCTACACCCTACACGCTATACGCTACACTCTACACCCTGCACGCTACACGCTACACGCTACACCCTACACGCTACACTCTACACACAACACGCTACACTCTACATGCTACACGCTACACGCTACATGCTACACGCTACACCCTACACGCTACACTCTACACCCTACACCCTACACCCTACACGCTACACTCTACACCCTACACGCTACACCCTACACTCTACACCCTACACCCTACACGCTACTCGCTACACTCTACACCCTACCCGCTACACTCTACACGCTACACGCTACACTCTACACTCTACACGCTACACGCTACACTCTACACCCTACACGCAACACGCTACACTCTACACCCTACACGCTACACTCTGCACGCTACACTCTACACCCTACACCCTACACTCTATACCCGACACCCTACACCCTACATGCTTCACCCTACACGCTACACTCTACACTCTACACCCTACACGCTACATGCTACACTCTACACGCTACACTCTACACCCTACACGCTACACTCTACATCCTACACCCTACACGCTATACGCTACACTCTACACCCTGCACGCTACACGCTACACTCTACACCCTACACGCTACACTCTACACCCTACACCCTACACCCTACACGCTACACGCTACACCCTATACCCTACACGCTACAATCTACACGCTACACGCTACACCCTACACCCTACACCCTACACGCTACAATCTACACGCTACACGCTACACACTATACGCTACAAGCTAGACGCTACACTCTACACCCTACACGCTACACCCTACACTCTACACCCTACACCCTACACGCTACACGCTACACGCTACACCCTACACGCTACACCCTACACTCTACACCCTACACGCTACACCCTACACGCTACACGTTACACTCTACACCCTACACCCTACACTCTACACCCTACACCCTACTCTCTACACGCTACACTCTACACCCTACACGCTACACTCTACACTCTACACCCTACACCCTACACGCTACATGCTACACGCTACACTCTACACGCTAAACGCTACAGCTTATACCCTACACTCTACACCGTACACCCTACATGCTACACTCTACACCCTACACGCTACACCCTACACCCTACATGCTACACCCTACACTCTACACCCTACACCCTACACGCTACACCCTATGCCCTGCACGCCACACACTACACTCTACACGCTACACCCTACACTGTACACCCTACACCCTACACGCTACACGCTACACTCTACACGCTACACCCTACACTCTACACCCTACACCCTACACGCTATACGCTACACTCTACACCCTGCATGCTACACGCTACACCCTACACGCTACACTCTACACCCTACACGCTACACCCTACACTCTACACCCTACACACTACACGCTACTCGCTACACTCTACACCCTACACGCTACACTCTACACTCTACTCCCTACTCTCTACACGCTACACTCTATACCCTACACTCTACACGCTACGCGCTACACGCTACACACTACACACTACACGCTACACTTTACACTCTACACGCTACACACTACACGCTACACGCTACACTCTACACCCTACACCCTACTCTACATGCTACACGCTACACGGTACATGATACACGCTACACCCTACACGCTACACGCTACACCCTACACGCTACACGCTACACTCCACACCCTACACGCTACACCCTACACCCTACTCCCTACACTCTACACGCTACATGCTACACCCTACACCCTACACTGTACACCCTACACCCTACACGCTACACTCTACACACAACACGCTACACTCTACATGCTACACGCTACACGCTACATGCTACACGCTACACCCTACACGCTACACTCTACACCCTACACCCTACACCCTACACGCTACACTCTACACCCTACACGCTACACCCTACACTCTACACCCTACACCCTACACGCTACTCGCTACACTCTACACCCTACCCGCTACACTCTACACGCTACACGCTACACTCTACACTCTACACGCTACACGCTACACTCTACACCCTACACGCAACACGCTACACTCTACACCCTACACGCTACACTCTGCACGCTACACTCTACACCCTACACCCTACACTCTATACCCGACACCCTACACCCTACATGCTTCACCCTACACGCTACACTCTACACTCTACACCCTACACGCTACATGCTACACTCTACACGCTACACTCTACACCCTACACGCTACACTCTACATCCTACACCCTACACGCTATACGCTACACTCTACACCCTGCACGCTACACGCTACACTCTACACCCTACACGCTACACTCTACACCCTACACCCTACACCCTACACGCTACACGCTACACCCTACACCCTATACCCTACACGCTACAATCTACACGCTACACGCTACACCCTACACCCTACACCCTACACGCTACAATCTACACGCTACACGCTACACACTATACGCTACACGCTAGACGCTACACTCTACACCCTACACGCTACACCCTACACTCTACACCCTACACCCTACACGCTACACGCTACACGCTACACCCTACACGCTACACCCTACACTCTACACCCTACACGCTACACCCTACACGCTACACGTTACACTCTACACCCTACACCCTACACTCTACACCCTACACCCTACTCTCTACACGCTACACTCTACACCCTACACGCTACACTCTACACTCTACACCCTACACCCTACACGCTACATGCTACACGCTACACTCTACACGCTAAACGCTACAGCTTATACCCTACACTCTACACCGTACACCCTACATGCTACACTCTACACCCTACACGCTACACCCTACACCCTACATGCTACACCCTACACTCTACACCCTACACCCTACACGCTACACCCTATGCCCTGCACGCCACACACTACACTCTACACGCTACACCCTACACTGTACACCCTACACCCTACACGCTACACGCTACACTCTACACGCTACACCCTACACTCTACACCCTACACCCTACACGCTATACGCTACACTCTACACCCTGCACGCTACACGCTACACCCTACACGCTACACTCTACACCCTACACGCTACACCCTACACTCTACACCCTACACACTACACGCTACTCGCTACACTCTACACCCTACACGCTACACTCTACACTCTACTCCCTACTCTCTACACGCTACACTCTATACCCTACACTCTACACGCTACGCGCTACACGCTACACACTACACACTACACGCTACACTTTACACTCTACACGCTACACACTACACGCTACACGCTACACTCTACACCCTACACCCTACTCTACATGCTACACGCTACACGGTACATGATACACGCTACACCCTACACGCTACACGCTACACCCTAAACGCTACACGCTACACTCCACACCCTACACGCTACACCCTACACCCTACTCCCTACACTCTACACGCTACATGCTACACCCTACACCCTACACTGTACACCCTACACCCTACATGCTACACTCTACACTCTGATCCCTACTCTCTACACGCTACACACTACACGCTACACCCTACACGCTACACTTTACACTCTACACGCTACACTCCACACTCTACACACTACACTCTACACCCTACACCCTACTCTACATGCTACACGCTACACGCTACATGCTACACCCTACACGCTTCACCCTACACCCTACACGCTACACGCTACACTCTACACCCTACACTCTACACCCTACACGCTACACGCTACACTCTACACGCTAAACGCTACAGCTTATACCCTACACTCTACACCGTACACCCTACACGCTACACTCTACACCCTACACGCTACACCCTACACCCTACACCCTACATGCTACACCCTACACTCTACACCCTACACCCTACATGCTACACTCTACACCCTACACCCTACTCTACATGCTACACGCTACACGGTACATGATACACGCTACACCCTACACGCTACACGCTACACTCCACACCCTACACGCTACACCCTACACCCTACTCCCTACACTCTACACGCTACACGCTACACCCTACACCCTACACTGTACACCCTACACCCTGCATGCTACACTCTACACTCTGCTCCCTACTCTCTACACGCTACACTCTATACCCTACACTCTACACGCTACGCGCTACACGCTACACACTACACGCTACACCCTACACGCTACACTTTACACTCTACACGCTACACTCTACACTCTACACTCTACACTCTACACCCTACACCCTACACCCTACTCTACATGCTACACGCTACACGCTACATGCTACACCCTACACGCTACACCCTACACCCTACACGCTACATGCTACACGCTACACTCTACACCCTACACTCTACACCCTACACGCTACACGCTACACGCTACACTCTACACGATAAACGCTACAGCTTATACCCTACACTCTACACTGTACACCCTACACGCTACACTCTACACCCTACACGCTACACCCTACACCCTACACCCTACATGCTACACCCTACACTCTACACCCTACACCCTACACGCTACACCCTACACGCTACACTCTACACGCTACACGCTACACGCTACACTCTACACCCTACACGCTACACTCTACACCCTACACACTACACTCTACACGCTACACGGTACACGCTACGCCCTACACCCTACACGCTACATGTTACACTCTACACCCTACACGCTACACTCTACATCCTACACGCTGCACCCTACACCCTACACGCTACACACTATACGCTACACTCTACACCCTACACGCTGCACTCTATACGCTACACGGTACACGCTACACGCTACACCCTACACCCTACATGCTACACGCTACACCCTACACTGTACACCCTACACGCTACACTCTACACGCTACATGCTACACCCTACACTCTACACCCTACACGCTATATGCTACACTCTACACCCTGCACGCTACACGCTACACCCTACACGCTACACTCTACACCCTACACGCTACACTCTACATGCTACACGCTACACGCTACATGCTACACGCTACACCCTACACGCTACACTCTACACCCTACACCCTACACCCTACACGCTACACTCTACACCCTACACGCTACACCCTACACTCTACACCCTACACCCTACACGCTACTCGCTACACTCTACACCCTACCCGCTACACTCTACACGCTACACGCTACACTCTACACTCTACACGCTACACCCTACACTCTACACCCTACACCCTACACGCTACATGCTACACTCTAAACGCTACACTCTACACCCTACACGCTACACTCTACATCCTACACCCTACACGCTATACGCTACACTCTACACCCTGCACGCTACACGCTACACTCTACACCCTACACGCTACACTCTACACCCTACACGCTACACCCTACACTCTACACTCTCCACCCTACACGCTACAAGCTACACTCTACACGCTACACCCTACACGCTACACTCCACACCCTACACGCAACACCCTACACTCTACACCCTACACCCTAAACCCTACACGCTACACCCTACTTGCTACACTCTACACCCTACACCCTACACTCTACACCCTACACGCTACACGCTACACTCTACACCCTACACCCTACACACGCTACACGCTACACGCTACACTCTACACCCTACACGCTACACTCTACACCCTACACGCTACACCCTACACTCTACATGCAACATGCTACACTCTACACCCTACACCCTACACGATACATGCTACACCCTACACGCTACAGCCTACACGCTACACGCTACACTCTACACCCTACAAGCTACACGCTACACCCTACACTCTACACCCTACACCGTACACGCTACACGCTACACTCTACACGCTACACCCTTCACTCTACACCCTACACCCTACATGCTACACTCTACACCCTAAACGGTACACCCTACAATCTACACGCTACATGCTACACTCTACACTCTACACCCTACACCCTACACGCTACATGCTACACTCTACACCCTACACGCTACACTCTACACCCTACACGCTACATGCTACACTCTACACCCTACACCCTACACGCTACATGCTACACGCTACACTCTACACCCTACACGCTACACGCTAGGGTGTAGAGTGTAATATGTAGCGTGTAGTTTGTAGCGTTTAGCTAGTAGGGTGTAGCATGTAGCGTGTAGGGTGTAGAGTGTAGCGTGTAGCATGTAGGGTGTAGGGTGTAGAGTGTAGAGTGTAGCGTGTAGGGTGTAGAGTGTAGGGTGTAGGATGTAGAGTGTAGGGTTTAGAGTGTAATGTGTAGCGTGTAGGGTGTAGCGTGTAGCATGTAGGGTGTAGGGTGTGGAGTGTAGGGTGTAGCGTGTAGGGTGTAGAGTGTAGCGTGTAGCGTGTAGGGTGTAGAGTGTAGGGTGTAGCGTGTAGGGTGTAGAGTGTAGCGTGTAGGGTGTAGCGAGTAGCGTGCAAGGTGTAGAGTGTAGCGTATAGCGTGTAGGGTGTAGAGTGTAGGGTGTAGCGTGTAGGGTGTAGAGTGTAGGGTGTAGCGTGTAGGTTGTAGAGTGTAGCGTGTAGCGTGTAGGGTGTAGGGTGTAGGGTGTAGCGTGTAGAGTGTAGCGTGTAGCGTGTAGGGTGTAGGGTGTAGGGTGTAGCGTGTAGTGTGTAGCGTGTAGCGTGTAGGGTGTAGCGTGTAGCATGTAGAGTGTAGGGTGTAGGGTGTAGGGTGTAGCATGTAGAGTGTAGGGTGTAGGGTGTAGCGTGTAGAGTGTAGGGTATAGAGTGTAGCGTCTAGGGTGTAGAGTGTAGCGTGTAGCGTGTAGGGTGTAGATTGTAGAGTCTAGGGTGTAGGGTGTAGAGTGTAACGTGTAGCGTGTAGGATGTAGCGTGTAGCGTGTAGCGTGTAGGGTGTAAGGTGTAGAGTGTAGGGTGTAGTGTGTAGGGAGTAGCGTGTATCGTGTAGCGTGTAGAGTGTAGCGTCTAGCGTATAGGGTGTAGCGTGTAGCGTGTAGATTGTAGCGTGTAGGGTGTAGGGTGTAGGGTGTAGCGTGTAGCGTGTAGGGTGTAGAGTGTAGCGTGTAGCGTGTAGGGTGTAGGGTGTAGAGTGCAGAGTGTAGGGTGTAGAGTGTAGCGTGTAGAGTGTAGGGTGTAGAGTGTAGGGTGTAGAGTGTAACGTGTAGTGTGTAGGGTGTAGCGTGTAGCATGTAGGGTGTAGCGTGTAGCGTGTAGGGTGCAGGGTGTAGAGTGTAACGTGTAGCGTGTAGGGTGTAGCGTGTAGCGTGTAGGGTGTAGCGTGTAGCGTGTAGTGTGTAGCGTGTAGGGTGTAGGGTGTAGAGTGTAGCGTGTAGGGTGTAGCATGTAGCGTGTAGGGTGTAGGGTGTATAGTGTAGAGTGTAGCGTGTAGTGTGAAGCATGCAGGGTGTAGGGTGTCGGGTATAGCGTGTAGGGTGTAGGGTGTAGAGTGTAGGGTGTAGCGTGTATGGTGTAGAGTGTAGCGTGTAGAGTGTAGGGTGTAGGGTGTAGCGTGTAGCGTGCAGAGTGTAGCGTGTAGGGTGTAGAGTGTAGCGTGTTGCGTGTAGGGTGTAGCGTGTAGGGTGTAGAGTATAGTGTGTAGCGTGTAGGGTGTAGGGTGTAGAGTGTAGGGTGTAGCGTGTAGCGTGTAGGGTGTAGGGTGTAGATTGTAGCGTGTAGGGTGTAGCGTGTAGCGTGTAGGGTGTAGGGTGTAGAGTGTAGCGTGTAGCGTGTAGGGTGTAGGGTGTAGAGTGTAGAGAGTAGGGTGTAGAGTGTAGCGTGTAGAGTGTAGGGTGTAGAGTGTAGGGTGTAGAGTGTAACGTGTAGCGTGTACTGTGTAGCGTGTAGCATGTAGGGTGTAGCGTGTAGCGTGTAGGGTGCAGGGTGTAGAGTTTAGCGTGTAGGGTGTAGAGTGTAACGTGTAGCGTGTAGGGTGTAGCGTGTAGCGTGTAGGGTGTAGGGTGTAGAGTGTAACCTGTAGCGTGTAGGGTGTAGCGTGTAGCGTGTAGGGTGTAGCGTGTAGTGTGTAGCGTGTAGAGTGTAGGGTGTTGTGAATTTGGATTCTGGGCTCCCCCGGTGGCTACTGGTGGAATTGAACTTGTGACATCATCTTCCCTGTTCACCTGTTCTGATTAGATCTGGGTGTCGCTATATAACCTGGCTTCTCTGTTAGATGCTTGCCGGTCAACAATGTTATCAGAAGCCTCTCTGTGCTTGTTCCTGCTCCCAGACATCTACTAGATAAGTTGGACATTCGTCCATGTTTTGTTTTTGTATTTTGGTTCCAGTTCACAGCTGCAGTTTCGTTACTGTGTCTGGAAAGCTCTTGTTGATCAGGAATTGCCACTCTGGTATTATGAGTTAATGCCAGAGTCCTAAAGTAATTTCTGGATGTGTTTTGTTAGGGTTTTCTACTGACCATGAAAGTATGCTTTCTGTCTTCTGCTATCTAGAAAGCGGACCTCAAATTTGCTAAAACTATTTTCCTGCTGCGTTTGTTGTTTCATCTCATATCACCGCCAATATATGTGGGGGGCTTCTGTCTCCTTTTTGGGCATTTCTCTAGAGGTGAGTCAGGTCTTATATTTCCCTCTGCTAGCATTATTTAGTTCTCCGGCCGGCGCTGGGCATATAGGGATAAAAAGTAGGACATGCTACCTGGCTACTTCTAGATGATGCGGTAGGTTTAGTTCATGGTCAGTACAGTTACATCTTCCAAGAGCTTGTTCCTATTGAGGCTTATGCTAGTTCTCTGGCCATGGAGATCATGACAGTTTGACCGGCCCACTAAAGGGTTAAAATCCTTGGCTGAGAAAGGAGAGAAATAAGAAGTCTGCTGAAAATTTTTTTTTTTTTTTTTTTTTTTTTTTTTTTTCTCTAGTAGTTAGTGTGCTCTTAATTGGATCACTTGCCAGTCTGTCTATGCTGCAGTCTTTCTTTTTTTTCTCTCTCCTTCTAATCTTTGAATGGCTCTATGTTCACCTGTCTATAATGGATCTACAGAGTGTAACTGCAGGTTTGAATAATCTCGCCACGAAAGTACAAAGTTTGCAAGATTTTATTATTCATGCTCCGGTATCAGAGCCGAGAATTCCTTTGCCGGAATTCTTCTCAGGGAATAGATCTAGCTTTCAGAATTTTAGAAATAATTGTAAGTTATTTTTGTCCCTGAAATCTCGTTCTGCTGGAGACCCTGCACAGCAGGTTGGGATTGTGATTTCCTTGCTCCGCGGCGACCCTCAAGATTGGGCTTTTGCATTGGCACCAGGGGATCCTGCGTTGCGCAATGTGGATGCGTTTTTTCTGGCCTTGGGCTTGCTTTATGAGGAACCTCATTTGGAACTTCAGGCAGAAAAAACTTTGATGTCCCTATCGCAGGGGCAAGATGAAGCTGAAATTTACTGCCAAAAATTCCGTAAATGGTCTGTGCTTACTCAGTGGAATGAGTGTGCCTTGGCGGCTACTTTCAGAGAGGGTCTTTCTGATGCCATTAAGGATGTTATGGTGGGGTTCCCTGTGCCTGCAAGTCTGAATGAGTCCATGACAATGGCCATTCAGATCGATAGGCGTCTGCGGGAGCGCAAACCAGTGCACCATCTGGCGGTGTCCACTGAGAAGACGCCAGAAAACATGCAGTGTGATAGAATTCTGTCCAGAAGCGAGCGGCAGAATTTTAGACGGAAAAATGGGTTGTGTTTCTATTGTGGGGATTCTACTCATGTTATATCAGCATGCTCTAAGCGTACTAAAAAGCTTGATAAATCCGTTCCCATTGGCACTTTACAGTCTAAATTTATTTTGTCTGTGACCCTGATTTGCTCTTTGTCATCTATTACTACGGACGCCTATATCGACTCTGGCGCCGCTTTGAGTCTTATGGATTGGTCCTTTGCCAATCGTTGTGGGTATGATTTAGAGCCTTTGGAGACTCTTATTCCTCTGAAGGGGATTGACTCCACCCCATTGGCTAATAATAAACCACAATACTGGACACAAGTGACTATGTGTATTAATCCGGATCACCAGGAGACTATTCGTTTTCTGGTGCTGTATAATCTACATGATGATTTGGTGCTGGGATTGCCATGGCTGCAGTCTCACAACCCAGTCCTTGACTGGAGAGCTATGTCTGTGTTGAGCTGGGGATGTAAGGGGACTCATGGGGACGTACCTTTGGTGTCCATTTCATCATCTATTCCCTCTGAAATCCCTGAGTTCCTGTCTGATTATCGTGACGTCTTTGAAGAACCCAAGCTGGGTTCATTACCTCCGCACCGGGAGTGCGATTGTGCTATAGATTTAATTCCGGGTAGTAAATACCCAAAGGGTCGTTTATTTAATCTGTCTGTGCCTGAACATACTGCTATGCGAGAATATATAAAGGAGTCCTTGGAAAAGGGACATATTCGTCCATCGTCATCTCCCTTAGGAGCCGGTTTTTTCTTTGTGTCAAAAAAAGACGGCTCTTTGAGACCATGTATTGATTATCGGCTTTTGAATAAAATCACGGTTAAATATCAATACCCATTGCCGTTGCTGACTGATTTGTTTGCTCGCATAAAGGGGGCCAAGTGGTTCTCTAAGATTGATCTCCGTGGGGCGTATAATTTGGTGCGGATCAGGCAGGGGGATGAGTGGAAAACCGCATTTAATACGCCCGAGGGCCACTTTGAGTATTTGGTGATGCCTTTTGGTCTTTCTAATGCCCCTTCAGTCTTCCAGTCCTTTATGCATGATATTTTCCGCCATTTTTTGGATAAATTTATGATAGTGTATCTGGATGATATTCTGATTTTTTCGGATGATTGGGACTCTCATGTCCGGCAAGTTAAGAGGGTTTTTCAGGTTTTGCGGTCTAATTCTCTGTGTGTCAAGGGTTCTAAGTGCGTTTTTGGGGTTCAGAGAATTTCCTTTTTGGGATATATTTTTTCTCCCTCTTCCATTGAGATGGATCCTGTCAAGGTTCAAGCTATTTGTGATTGGACGCAGCCCTCTTCTCTTAAAAGTCTTCAGAAATTTTTGGGCTTTGCCAACTTTTATCGTCGATTTATTTCTGGTTTTTCGGATGTCGTTAAGCCATTGACCGATTTGACTAGACAGGGTGCTGATGTTGCTAATTGGTCCCCTGATGCTGTGGAGGCCTTTCAGGAGCTTAAGCGCCGTTTTTCTTCTGCCCCTGTGTTGCGTCAGCCTGATGTGACTCTTCCTTTTCAGGTTGAGGTCGACGCTTCTGAGATCGGGGCTGGGGCAGTGTTGTCGCAGAAAAGTTCTGACTGCGCCGTGATGAGGCCTTGTGCCTTCTTTTCCCGTAAATTTTCGCCCGCTGAGCGGAATTATGATGTTGGGAATCGGGAGCTTTTGGCCATGAAGTGGGCGTTTGAGGAGTGGCGCCATTGGCTCGAGGGGGCCAGACATCAGGTGGTGGTATTGACTGACCACAAAAATTTGATCTATCTTGAGACCGCCAGGCGCCTGAATCCTAGACAGGCGCGCTGGTCATTATTTTTCTCTCGGTTTAATTTTGTGGTATCGTACCTACCGGGTTCTAAGAATGTTAAGGCGGATGCCCTTTCTAGGAGTTTTGAGCCTGATTCACCCGGCAACTCTGACCCCACAGGTATTCTTAAGGAGGGAGTTATCTTGTCAGCCGTTTCTCCAGACCTGCGGCGGGCCTTGCAGGAGTTTCAGGCGGATAGACCGGATCGTTGTCCGCCTGATAGGTTGTTTGTTCCTGATGATTGGACCAGTAGAGTCATCTCTGAGGTACATTCTTCTGCATTGGCAGGTCATCCTGGAATTTTTGGTACCAGGGATTTGGTGGCAAGATCCTTCTGGTGGCCTTCCCTGTCACGAGATGTGCGAGGCTTTGTGCAGTCTTGTGACGTTTGTGCTCGGGCCAAGCCTTGTTGTTCTCGGGCTAGTGGATTATTGTTGCCCTTGCCTATTCCTAAGAGGCCTTGGACACACATCTCGATGGATTTTATTTCAGATCTGCCTGTTTCTCAGAAGATGTCTGTCATCTGGGTGGTGTGTGACCGTTTTTCTAAGATGGTCCATTTGGTTCCCCTGCCCAAATTGCCTTCTTCTTCCGAGTTGGTGCCCCTGTTTTTTCAAAATGTTGTTCGTTTGCATGGTATTCCTGAGAATATCGTTTCTGACAGAGGAACCCAATTTGTGTCTAGATTTTGGCGGGCATTCTGTGCTAGGATGGGCATAGATTTGTCTTTTTCGTCTGCTTTTCACCCTCAGACTAATGGCCAGACCGAGCGGACTAATCAGACCCTGGAGACATATCTGAGGTGTTTTGTGTCTGCTGACCAGGATGATTGGGTTGCTTTTTTGCCATTGGCGGAGTTCGCCCTCAATAATCGGGCCAGCTCTGCCACTTTGGTGTCCCCGTTTTTCTGTAATTCGGGGTTCCACCCTCGATTTTCCTCCGGTCAGATGGAATCCTCGGATTGTCCTGGAGTGGATGCGGTGGTGGAGAGATTGCATCATATCTGGGGGCAGGTGATGGACAATTTAAAGTTGTCCCAGGAGAAGACTCAGCTTTTTGCCAACCGTCACCGTCGTGTTGGTCCTCGGCTTTGTGTTGGAGATTTGGTGTGGTTGTCTTCTCGTTTTGTCCCTATGAGGGTCTCATCTCCTAAGTTTAAGCCTCGGTTCATCGGTCCGTATAAAATATTGGAGATTCTTAACCCTGTTTCCTTCCGTTTGGACCTCCCTGCATCCTTTTCTATTCATAACGTTTTTCATCGGTCGTTATTGCGCAGGTATGAGGCACCGGTTGTGCCTTCCGTTGAGCCTCCTGCTCCGGTGTTGGTTGAGGGTGAGTTGGAGTACGTTGTGGAAAAAATCCTAGACTCCCGTGTTTCCAGACGGAGACTCCAGTATCTGGTCAAGTGGAAGGGATACGGCCAGGAGGATAATTCTTGGGTCACTGCATCTGATGTTCATGCCTCTGATCTGGTTCGTGCCTTTCATAGGGCCCATCCTGATCGCCCTGGTGGTTCTGGTGAGGGTTCGGTGCCCCCTCCTTGAGGGGGGGGTACTGTTGTGAATTTGGATTCTGGGCTCCCCCGGTGGCTACTGGTGGAATTGAACTTGTGACATCATCTTCCCTGTTCACCTGTTCTGATTAGATCTGGGTGTCGCTATATAACCTGGCTTCTCTGTTAGATGCTTGCCGGTCAACAATGTTATCAGAAGCCTCTCTGTGCTTGTTCCTGCTCCCAGACATCTACTAGATAAGTTGGACATTCGTCCATGTTTTGTTTTTGTATTTTGGTTCCAGTTCACAGCTGCAGTTTCGTTACTGTGTCTGGAAAGCTCTTGTTGATCAGGAATTGCCACTCTGGTATTATGAGTTAATGCCAGAGTCCTAAAGTAATTTCTGGATGTGTTTTGTTAGGGTTTTCTACTGACCATGAAAGTATGCTTTCTGTCTTCTGCTATCTAGAAAGCGGACCTCAAATTTGCTAAAACTATTTTCCTGCTGCGTTTGTTGTTTCATCTCATATCACCGCCAATATATGTGGGGGGCTTCTGTCTCCTTTTTGGGCATTTCTCTAGAGGTGAGTCAGGTCTTATATTTCCCTCTGCTAGCATTATTTAGTTCTCCGGCCGGCGCTGGGCATATAGGGATAAAAAGTAGGACATGCTACCTGGCTACTTCTAGATGATGCGGTAGGTTTAGTTCATGGTCAGTACAGTTACATCTTCCAAGAGCTTGTTCCTATTGAGGCTTATGCTAGTTCTCTGGCCATGGAGATCATGACAGTAGGGTGTAGAGTGTAGCGTGTAGGTTGTAGCTTGTAGCGTGTAGGGTGTAGGGTGTAGAGTGTAGAGTGTAGCGTGTAGGGTGAAGCATGTAGGGTGTAGGGTGTCGGGTATAGCGTGTAGGGTGTAGGGTGTAGAGTGTAGGGTGTAGCGTGTATGGTGTAGAGTGTAGCGTGTAGCGTGCAGAGTGTAGCGTGCAGGGTGTAGGGTGTAGCGTGTAGAATGCAGAGTGTAGCGTGTAGGGTGTAGAGTGTAGCGTGTTGCGTGTAGGGTGTAGAGTGTAGCGTGTAGCGTGTAGCGTGTAGAGTGTAGCGTGAAGGGTGTAGAGTATAGCGTGTAGCGTGTAGGGTGTAGGGTGTAGAGTGTAGAGTGTAGCGTGTAGCGTGTAGAGTGTAGCGTGTAGCGTGTAGCGTGTAGAGTGTAGGGTGTAGCGTGTAGGGTGTAGAGTGTAGGGTGTAGCGTGTAGGGTGTAGAGTGTAGCGTGTAGCGTGTAGGGTGTAGGCTGTAGGGTGTAGCGTGTAGTGTGTAGAGTGTAGCGTGTAGCGTGTAGGGTGTAGCGTGTAGCATGTATCGTGTAGCGTGTAGCATGTAGAGTGTAGGGTGTAGGGTGTAGGGTGTAGCATGTAGAGTGTAGGGTGTTGGGTGTAGCGTGTAGAGTGTAGGGTATAGAGTGTAGCGTGTAGCGTGTAGAGAGTAGGGTGTAGAGTGTAGAGTGTAGCGTGTAGGGTGTAGGGTGTAGCGTGTAGAGTGTAGGGTATAGAGTGTAGCATGTAGCGTGTAGAATGTAGGGTGTAGAGTGTAGCGTGTAGGGTGTAGAGTGTAGCGTGTAGAGTGTAGCGTGTAGGGTGTAGCGTGTCGGGTGTAGGGTGTAGGGTGTAGCGTGTAGTTTGTAGGGTGTAGGGTGTTGCGTGTAGGGTGTAGAGTGTAGCGTGTAGCGTGTAGAGTGTAGCGTGTAGGGTGTAGGGTGTAGCGTGTAGTGTGTAGGGTGTAGGGTGTAGAGTGTAGGGTGTAGCGTGTAGGGTGTAGGGTGTAGCATGTAGGGTGTAGAGTGTAGCGTGTAGGGTGTACAGTGTAGAGTGTAGGGTATAAGCTGTAGCGTTTAGCGTGTAGGGAGTAGCGTGTAGCGTGTAGGGTGTAGAGTGTAGCGTGTAGGGTGTAGAGTATAGCATGTAGACAGTAGGGTGTAGGGTGTAGGGTGTAGAGTGTAACGTGTAGCGTGTAGGGTGTAGCGTGTAGCGTGTAGGGTGTAGGGTGTAGAGTGTAGGGTGAAGGGTGTAGCGTGTAGCGTGTAGCGTTTAGAGTGTAGGGTGTAGAGTGTAGCGTGTAGCGTGTAGAGTGTAGAGTGTAGCGTGTAGCGTGTAGGGTGTAGAGTGTAGCGTGTAGCGTGTAGGGTGTAGGGTGTAGAGTGTAGCGTGTAGAGTGTACGGTGTAGAGTGTAGGGTGTAGCGTGTAGGGTGTAGAGTGTAGCGTGTAGCGTGTAGGGTGTAGAGTGTAGCGTGTAGCGTGTAGGGTGTAGGGTGTAGGGTGTAGCGTGTAGGGTGTAGAGTGTAGCGTGTAGCGTGTAGGGTGTAGGGTGTAGGGTGTAGCGTGTAGTGTGTAGCGTGTAGCGTGTAGGGTGTAGCGTGTAGCATGTAGCGTGTAGCGTGTAGCATGTAGAGTGTAGGGTGTAGGGTGTAGGGTGTAGCATGTAGAGTGTAGGGTGTAGGGTGTAGCGTGTAGAGTGTAGGGTATAGAGTGTAGCGTCTAGGGTGTAGAGTGTAGCGTGTAGCGTGTAGGGTGTAGATTGTAGAGTCTAGGGTGTAGGGTGTAGAGTGTAACGTGTAGCGTGTAGGGTGTAGCGTGTAGCGTGCAGGGTGTAGGGTGTAGAGTGTAGGGTGTAGCGTGTAGGGTGTAGCGTGTAGCGTGTAGCGTGTAGGGTGTAGGGTGTAGAGTGTAGGGTGTAGTGTGTAGGGTGTAGCGTGTATCGTGTAGCGTGTAGATTGTAGCGTCTAGCGTATAGGGTGTAGCGTGTAGCGTGTAGATTGTAGCGTGTAGGGTGTAGGGTGTAGGGTGTAGCGTGTAGCGTGTAGGGTGTAGAGTGTAGCGTGTAGCGTGTAGGGTGTAGGGTGTAGAGTGCAGAGTGTAGGGTGTAGAGTGTAGCGTGTAGAGTGTAGGGTGTAGAGTGTAGGGTGTAGAGTGTAACGTGTAGTGTGTAGGGTGTAGCGTGTAGCGTGTAGGGTGTAGCGTGTAGCGTTTAGGGTGCAGGGTGTAGAGTGTAACGTGTAGCGTGTAGGGTGTGGCGTGTAGCGTGTAGGGTGTAGCGTGTAGCGTGTAGCGTGTAGTGTGTAGCGTGTAGGGTGTAGGGTGTAGAGTGTAGCGTGTAGGGTGTAGCATGTAGCGTGTAGGGTGTAGGGTGTATAGTGTAGAGTGTAGCGTGTAGTGTGAAGTATGCAGGGTGTAGGGTGTCGGGTGTAGCGTGTAGGGTGTAGGGTGTAGAGTGTAGGGTGTAGCGTGTATGGTGTAGAGTGTAGCGTGTAGAGTGTAGCGTGTAGGGTGTAGGGTGTAGCGTGTAGCGTGCAGAGTGTAGCGTGTAGGGTGTAGAGTGTAGCGTGTTGCCTGTAGGGTGTAGCGTGTAGGGTGTAGAGTATAGTGTGTAGCGTGTAGGGTGTAGGGTGTAGAGTGTAGGGTGTAGCGTGTAGCGTGTAGGGTGTAGGGTGTAGATTGTAGCGTGTAGGGTGTAGCGTGTAGCGTGTAGGGTGTAGGGTGTAGAGTGTAGCGTGTAGCGTGTAGGGTGTAGGGTGTAGAGTGTAGAGTGTAGGGTGTAGAGTGTAGCGTGTAGAGTGTAGGGTGTAGAGTGTAGGGTGTAGCGTGTATGGTGTAGAGTGTAGCGTGTAGCGTGCAGAGTGTAGCGTGCAGGGTGTAGGGTGTAGCGTGTAGAATGCAGAGTGTAGCGTGTAGGGTGTAGAGTGTAGCGTGTTGCGTGTAGGGTGTAGAGTGTAGCGTGTAGCTTGTAGCGTGTAGAGTGTAGCGTGTAGGGTGTAGAGTATAGCGTGTAGCGTGTAGGGTGTAGGGTGTAGAGTGTAGAGTGTAGCGTGTAGCGTGTAGAGTGTAGCGTGTAGCGTGTAGCGTGTAGAGTGTAGGGTGTAGCGTGTAGGGTGTAGAGTGTAGGGTGTAGCGTGTAGGGTGTAGAGTGTAGCGTGTAGCGTGTAGGGTGTAGGCTGTAGGGTGTAGCGTGTAGTGTGTAGAGTGTAGCGTGTAGCGTGTAGGGTGTAGCGTGTAGCATGTATCGTGTAGCGTGTAGCATGTAGAGTGTAGGGTGTAGGGTGTAGGGTGTAGCATGTAGAGTGTAGGGTGTAGGGTGTAGCGTGTAGAGTGTAGGGTATAGAGTGTAGCGTGTAGCGTGTAGAGAGTAGGGTGTAGAGTGTAGAGTGTAGCGTGTAGGGTGTAGAGTGTAGCGTGTAGAGTGTATTGTGTAGAATGTAGAGTGTAGCATGTAGCGTGTAGAATGTAGGGTGTAGAGTGTAGCGTGTAGGGTGTAGAGTGTAGCGTGTAGAGTGTAGCGTGTAGGGTGTAGCGTGTCGGGTGTAGGGTGTAGCGTGTAGTTTGTAGGGTGTAGGGTGTTGTGTGTAGGGTGTAGAGTGTAGCGTGTAGCGTGTAGAGTGTAGCGTGTAGGGTGTAGGGTGTAGCGTGTAGTGTGTAGGGTGTAGGGTGTAGAGTGTAGGGTGTAGCATGTAGGGTGTAGGGTGTAGCATGTAGGGTGTAGAGTGTAGCGTGTAGGGTGTACGGTGTAGAGTGTAGGGTATAAGCTGTAGCGTTTAGCGTGTAGGGTGTAGCGTGTAGGGTGTAGAGTATAGCATGTAGACAGTAGGGTGTAGGGTGTAGGGTGTAGGGTGTAACGTGTAGCGTGTAGGGTGTAGCGTGTAGCGTGTAGGGTGTAGGGTGTAGGGTGAAGGGTGTAGCGTGTAGCGTGTAGCGTTTAGAGTGTAGGGTGTAGAGTGTAGCGTGTAGCGTGTAGAGTGTAGAGTGTAGCGTGTAGCGTGTAGGGTGTAGAGTGTAGCGTGTAGCGTGTAGGGTGTAGGGTGTAGAGTGTAGCGTGTAGCGTGTAGAGTGTACGGTGTAGAGTGTAGGGTGTAGCGTGTAGGGTGTAGAGTGTAGCGTGTAGCGTGTAGGGTGTAGAGTGTAGCGTGTAGCGTGTAGGGTGTAGGGTGTAGGGTGTAGCGTGTAGGGTGTAGAGTGTAGCGTGTAGCGTGTAGGGTGTAGGGTGTAGGGTGTAGCGTGTAGTGTGTAGCGTGTAGCGTGTAGGGTGTAGCGTGTAGCATGTAGCGTGTAGCGTGTAGCATGTAGAGTGTAGGGTGTAGGGTGTAGGGTGTAGCATGTAGAGTGTAGGGTGTAGGGTGTAGCGTGTAGAGTGTAGGGTATAGAGTGTAGCGTCTAGGGTGTAGAGTGTAGCGTGTAGCGTGTAGCGTGTAGAGTGTAGGGTGTAGCGTGTAGGGTGTAGAGTGTAGGGTGTAGCGTGTAGGGTGTAGAGTGTAGCGTGTAGCGTGTAGGGTGTAGGCTGTAGGGTGTAGCGTGTAGTGTGTAGAGTGTAGCGTGTAGCATGTAGAGTGTAGGGTGTAGGGTGTAGGGTGTAGAGTGTAGCGTGTAGAGTGTAGCGTGTAGGGTGTAGCGTGTCGGGTGTAGGGTGTAGGGTGTAGCGTGTAGTTTGTAGGGTGTAGGGTGTTGCGTGTAGGGTGTAGCATGTAGCGTGTAGAATGTAGGGTGTAGAGTGTAGCGTGTAGGGTGTAGAGTGTAGCGTGTAGAGTGTAGCGTGTAGGGTGTAGCGTGTTGGGTGTAGGGTGTAGGGTGTAGCGTGTAGTTTGTAGGGTGTATTGTGTAGAATGTAGAGTGTAGCATGTAGCGTGTAGAATGTAGGGTGTAGAGTGTAGCGTGTAGGGTGTAGAGTGTAGCGTGTAGAGTGTAGCGTGTAGGGTGTAGCGTGTCGGGTGTAGGGTGTAGGGTGTAGCGTGTAGTTTGTAGGGTGTAGGGTGTTGCGTGTAGGGTGTAGAGTGTAGCGTGTAGCGTGTAGAGTGTAGCGTGTAGGGTGTAGGGTGTAGCGTGTAGTGTGTAGGGTGTAGGGTGTAGAGTGTAGGGTGTAGCATGTAGGGTGTAGGGTGTAGCATGTAGGGTGTAGAGTGTAGCGTGTAGGGTGTACGGTGTAGAGTGTAGGGTATAAGCTGTAGCGTTTAGCGTGTAGGGTGTAGCGTGTAGCGTGTAGGGTGTAGAGTGTAGCGTGTAGGGTGTAGAGTGTAGCGTGTAGGGTGTAGGGTGTAGAGTGTAGGGTGAAGGGTGTAGCGTGTAGCGTGTAGCGTGTAGGGTGTAGCGTGTAGCGTGTAGGGTGTAGGGTGTAGAGTGTAGGGTGAAGGGTGTAGCGTGTAGCGTGTAGAGTGTAGGGTGTAGAGTGTAGCGTGTAGCGTGTAGAGTGTAGAGTGTAGCGTGTAGCGTGTAGGGTGTAGAGTGTAGCGTGTAGCGTGTAGGGTGTAGGGTGTAGAGTGTAGCGTGTAGAGTGTACGGTGTAGAGTGTAGGGTGTAGCGTGTAGGGTGTAGAGTGTAGCGTGTAGCGTGTAGGGTGTAGAGTGTAGCGTGTAGCGTGTAGGGTGTAGGGTGTAGGGTGTAGCGTGTAGTGTGTAGCGTGTAGGGTGTAGCGTGTAGCATGTAGCGTGTAGCGTGTAGCATGTAGAGTGTAGGGTGTAGGGTGTAGGGTGTAGCATGTAGAGTGTAGGGTATAGAGTGTAGCGTCTAGGGTGTAGAGTGTAGCGTGTAGCGTGTAGGGTGTAGATTGTAGAGTCTAGGGTGTAGGGTGTAGAGTGTAACGTGTAGCGTGTAGGGTGTAGTGTGTAGCGTGTAGGGTGTAGGGTGTAGAGTGTAGGGTGTAGCGTGTAGGGTGTAGCGTGTAGCGTGTAGGGTGCAGGGTGAAGAGTGTAGGGTGTAGTGTGTAGGGTGTAGCGTGTATCGTGTAGCGTGTAGAGTGTAGCGTCTAGCGTATAGGGTGTAGCGTGTAGCGTGTAGATTGTAGCGTGTAGGGTGTAGGGTGTAGGGTGTAGCGTGTAGTGTGTAGCGTGTAGGGTGTAGCGTGTAGCATGTAGCGTGTAGCGTGTAGCATGTAGAGTGTAGGGTGTAGGGTGTAGGGTGTAGCATGTAGAGTGTAGGGTATAGAGTGTAGCGTCTAGGGTGTAGAGTGTAGCGTGTAGCGTGTAGGGTGTAGATTGTAGAGTCTAGGGTGTAGGGTGTAGAGTGTAACGTGTAGCGTGTAGGGTGTAGTGTGTAGCGTGTAGGGTGTAGGGTGTAGAGTGTAGGGTGTAGCGTGTAGGGTGTAGCGTGTAGCGTGTAGGGTGCAGGGTGAAGAGTGTAGGGTGTAGTGTGTAGGGTGTAGCGTGTATCGTGTAGCGTGTAGAGTGTAGCGTCTAGCGTATAGGGTGTAGCGTGTAGCGTGTAGATTGTAGCGTGTAGGGTGTAGGGTGTAGGGTGTAGCGTGTAGCGTGTAGGGTGTAGAGTGTAGCGTGTAGCGTGTAGGGTGTAGGGTGTAGAGTGCAGAGTGTAGGGTGTAGAGTGTAGCGTGTAGAGTGTAGGGTGTAGAGTGTAGGGTGTAGAGTGTAACGTGTAGTGTGTAGGGTGTAGCGTGTAGCGTGTAGGGTGTAGCGTGTAGCGTTTAGGGTGCAGGGTGTAGAGTGTAACGTGTAGCGTGTAGGGTGTAGCGTGTAGCGTGTAGGGTGTAGCGTGTAGCGTGTAGTGTGTAGCGTGTAGGGTGTAGGGTGTAGAGTGTAGCGTGTAGGGTGTAGCATGTAGCGTGTAGGGTGTAGGGTGTATAGTGTAGAGTGTAGCGTGTAGTGTGAAGCATGCAGGGTGTAGGGTGTCGGGTATAGCGTGTAGGGTGTAGGGTGTAGAGTGTAGGGTGTAGCGTGTATGGTGTAGAGTGTAGCATGTAGAGTGTAGCGTGTAGGGTGTAGGGTGTAGCGTGTAGCGTGCAGAGTGTAGCGTGTAGGGTGTAGAGTGTAGCGTGTTGCGTGTAGGGTGTAGCGTGTAGGGTGTAGAGTATAGTGTGTAGCGTGTAGGGTGTAGGGTGTAGAGTGTAGGGTGTAGCGTGTAGCGTGTAGGGTGTAGGGTGTAGATTGTAGCGTGTAGGGTGTAGCGTGTAGCGTGTAGGGTGTAGGGTGTTGAGTGTAGCGTGTAGCGTGTAGGGTGTAGGGTGTAGAGTGTAGAGTGTAGGGTGTAGAGTGTAGCGTGTAGAGTGTAGGGTGTAGAGTGTAGGGTGTAGAGTGTAACGTGTAGCGTGTATTGTGTAGCGTGTAGCATGTAGGGTGTAGCGTGTAGCGTGTAGGGTGCAGGGTGTAGAGTGTAGCGTGTAGGGTGTAGAGTGTAACGTGTAGCGTGTAGGGTGTAGCGTGTAGCGTGTAGGGTGTAGGGTGCAGAGTGTAACCTGTAGCGTGTAGGGTGTAGCGTGTAGCGTGTAGGGTGTAGCGTGTAGTGTGTAGCGTTTAGAGTGTAAGGTGTAGTGTAGCGTGTAGGTTGTAGCATGTAGCGTGTAGGGTGTAGGGTGTAGAGTGTAGAGTGTAGGGTGTAGCGTGTAGCGTGTAGATTGTAGCGTGTAGGGTGTAGGGTGTAGGGTGTAGCGTGTAGCGTGTAGGGTGTAGAGTGTAGCGTGTAGCGTGTAGGGTGTAAAGGTGTAGAGTGCAGAGTGTAGGGTGTAGAGTGTAGCGTGTAGAGTGTAGGGTGTAGAGTGTAGGGTGTAGAGTGTAACGTGTAGTGTGTAGGGTGTAGCGTGTAGCGTGTAGGGTGTAGCGTGTAGCGTTTAGGGTGCAGGGTGTAGAGTGTAACGTGTAGCGTGTAGGGTGTAGCGTGTAGCGTGTAGGGTGTAGCGTGTAGCGTGTAGTGTGTAGCGTGTAGGGTGTAGGGTGTAGAGTGTAGCGTGTAGGGTGTAGCATGTAGCGTGTAGGGTGTAGGGTGTATAGTGTAGAGTGTAGCGTGTAGTGTGAAGCATGCAGGGTGTAGGGTGTCGGGTATAGCGTGTAGGGTGTAGGGTGTAGAGTGTAGGGTGTAGCGTGTATGGTGTAGAGTGTAGCGTGTAGAGTGTAGCGTGTAGGGTGTAGGGTGTAGCGTGTAGCGTGCAGAGTGTAGCGTGTAGGGTGTAGAGTGTAGCGTGTTGCGTGTAGGGTGTAGCGTGTAGGGTGTAGAGTATAGTGTGTAGCGTGTAGGGTGTAGGGTGTAGAGTGTAGGGTGTAGCGTGTAGCGTGTAGGGTGTAGGGTGTAGATTGTAGCGTGTAGGGTGTAGCGTGTAGCGTGTAGGGTGTAGGGTGTTGAGTGTAGCGTGTAGCGTGTAGGGTGTAGGGTGTAGAGTGTAGAGTGTAGGGTGTAGAGTGTAGCGTGTAGAGTGTAGGGTGTAGAGTGTAGGGTGTAGAGTGTAACGTGTAGCGTGTATTGTGTAGCGTGTAGCATGTAGGGTGTAGCGTGTAGCGTGTAGGGTGCAGGGTGTAGAGTGTAGCGTGTAGGGTGTAGAGTGTAACGTGTAGCGTGTAGGGTGTAGCGTGTAGCGTGTAGGGTGTAGGGTGCAGAGTGTAACCTGTAGCGTGTAGGGTGTAGCGTGTAGCGTGTAGGGTGTAGCGTGTAGTGTGTAGCGTGTAGAGTGTAAGGTGTAGAGTGTAGCGTGTAGGTTGTAGCGTGTATGGTGTAGAGTGTAGCGTGTAGCGTGCAGAGTGTAGCGTGCAGGGTGTAGGGTGTAGCGTGTAGAATGCAGAGTGTAGCGTGTAGGGTGTAGAGTGTAGCATGTTGCGTGTAGGGTGTAGAGTGTAGCGTGTAGCGTGTAGAGTGTAGCGTGTAGCGTGTAGCGTGTAGAGTGTAGCGTGTAGGGTGTAGAGTATAGCGTGTAGGGTGTAGAGTGTAGAGTGTAGCGTGTAGCGTGTAGCGTGTAGAGTGTAGCGTGTAGCGTGTAGCGTGTAGAGTGTAGGGTGTAGCGTGTAGGGTGTAGCGTGTAGGGTGTAGAGTGTAGCGTGTAGCGTGTAGGGTTAAGCTACACGCTACACACTAAACACAAAAAGAAAAGGATATGCAAACCAATGGGATCCACGTTAAATAGTCAATTTTATTGTACAAAAGTAGTAATCCACAAACAGAACCAGGCAAAACATACATTTAAAAACATTTAAAACACTAGTATGGCTGAATAGGCCATAAGTAATTTTACCCGAGGGAATGAAGGAAGCTAATACTACACGCTACACCCTACACCCTACACCCTACACCCTACATGCTACACCCTACACTCTACACCCTACACCCTACACGCTACACCCTACGCCCTGCACGCCACACACTACACTCTACACGCTACACCCTACACGCTACACTCTACACGCTACACGCTACACTCTACACTCTACACCCTACACGCTACACTCTACACCCTACACACTACACTCTACACGCTACACGGTACACGCTACACGCTACGCCCTACACCCTACACGCTACATGTTACACTCTACACCCTACACGCTACACTCTACACCCTACACGCTACACCCTACACCCTACACGCTACACACTACACGCTACACTCTACACCCTACACGCTGCACTCTATACGCTACACGGTACACGCTACACCCTACACCCTACATGCTACACGCTACACCCTACACTGTACACCCTACACCCTACACGCTACACTCTACACGCTACATGCTACACCCTACACTCTACACCCTACACGCTATACGCTACACTCTACACCCTGCACGCTACACGCTACACGCTACACGCTACACCCTACACGCTACACTCTACATGCTACACGCTACACGCTACATGCTACATGCTACACGCTACACCCTACACCCTACACCCTACACGCTACACTCTACACCCTACACGCTACACCCTACACTCTACACTGTACACCCTACACCCTGCACGCTACACTCTACACTCTGCTCCCTACTCTCTACACGCTACACTCTATACCCTACACTCTACACGCTACGCGCTACACGCTACACACTACACGCTACACCCTACACGCTACACTTTACACTCTACACGCTACACTCCACACTCTACACACTACACTCTACACCCTACACCCTACACCCTACTCTACATGCTACACGCTACACGCTACATGCTACACCCTACACGCTTCACCCTACACCCTACACGCTACACGCTACACTCTACACCCTACACTCTACACCGTACACCCTACACGCTACACTCTACACCCTGCACGCTACACCCTACACCCTACACCCTACATGCTACACCCTACACTCTACACCCTACATCCTACATGCTACACGCTACACCCTACACGCTACACGCTACACGCTACACTCTACACCCTACACGCTACACCCTACACCCTACTCCCTACACTCTACACGCTACACGCTACACCCTACACCCTACACTGTACACCCTACACCCTGCACGCTACACTCTACACTCTGCTCCCTACTCTCTACACGCTACACTCTATACCCTACACTCTACACGCTACGCGCTACATGCTACACACTACACGCTACACCCTACACGCTACACTTTACACTCTACACGCTACACTCTACACTCTACACACTACACTCTACACCCTACACCCTACACCCTACTCTACATGCTACACGCTACACGCTACATGCTACACCCTACACGCTACACCCTACACCCTACACCCTACACTCTACACCCTACACGCTACACGCTACACGCTACACGCTACACTCTACACGCTAAACGCTACAGCTTATACCCTACACTCTACACCGTACATCCTACACGCTACACTCTACACCCTACACGCTACACCCTACACCCTACACCCTACATGCTACACCCTACACTCTACACCCTACACCCTACACGCTACACCCTACGCCCTGCACGCCACACACTACACTCTACACGCTACACCCTACACGCTACACTCTACACGCTACACGCTACACTCTACACTCTACACCCTACACGCTACACTCTACACCCTACACACTACACTCTACACGCTACACGGTACACGCTACACGCTACGCCCTACACCCTACACGCTACATGTTACACTCTACACCCTACACGCTACACTCTACACCCTACACGCTACACCCTACACCCTACACGCTACACACTACACGCTACACTCTACACCCTACACGCTGCACTCTATACGCTACACGGTACACGCTACACCCTACACCCTACATGCTACACGCTACACCCTACACTGTACACCCTACACCCTACACGCTACACTCTACACGCTACATGCTACACCCTACACTCTACACCCTACACGCTATACGCTACACTCTACACCCTGCACGCTACACGCTACACGCTACACGCTACACCCTACACGCTACACTCTACATGCTACACGCTACACGCTACATGCTACATGCTACACGCTACACCCTACACCCTACACCCTACACGCTACACTCTACACCCTACACGCTACACCCTACACTCTACACTGTACACCCTACACCCTGCACGCTACACTCTACACTCTGCTCCCTACTCTCTACACGCTACACTCTATACCCTACACTCTACACGCTATGCGCTACATGCTACACACTACACGCTACACCCTACACGCTACACTTTACACTCTACACGCTACACTCTACACTCTACACACTACACTCTACACCCTACACCCTACACCCTACTCTACATGCTACACGCTACACGCTACATGCTACACCCTACACGCTACACCCTACACCCTACACCCTACACTCTACACCCTACACGCTACACGCTACACGCTACACGCTACACTCTACACGCTAAACGCTACAGCTTATACCCTACACTCTACACCGTACATCCTACACGCTACACTCTACACCCTACACGCTGCACCCTACACCCTACACCCTACATGCTACACCCTAAACTCTACACCCTACACCCTACACGCTACACCCTACGCCCTGCACGCCACACACTACACTCTACACGCTACACCCTACACGCTACACTCTACACGCTACACGCTACACTCTACACTCTACACCCTACACGCTACACTCTACACCCTACACACTACACTCTACACGCTACACGGTACACGCTACATGCTACGCCCTACACCCTACAACCCTACACGCTACATGTTACACTCTACACCCTACACGCTACACTCTACACCCTACACGCTACACCCTACACCCTACACGCTACACACTACACGCTACACTCTACACCCTACACGCTGCACTCTATACGCTACACGGTACACGCTACACCCTACACCCTACATGCTACACGCTACACCCTACACTGTACACCCTACACCCTACACGCTACACTCTACACGCTACATGCTGCACCCTACACTCTACACCCTACACGCTATACGCTACACTCTACACCCTGCACGCTACACGCTACACCCTGCACGCTACACTCTACATGCTACACGCTACACGCTACATGCTACATGCTACACGCTACACCCTACACCCTACACCCTACACGCTACACTCTACACCCTACACGCTACACCCTACACTCTACACCCTACACCCTACACGCTACTCGCTACACTCTACACCCTACCCGCTACACTCTACACTCTACACGCTACACGCTACACTCTACACCCTACACGCAACACGCTACACTCTACACCCTACACGCTACACTCTGCACGCTACACGCTACACCCTACACCCTACACGCTACACTCTACACGCTACACGCTACACTCTACACCATACACGCTACACCCTACACTCTACACCCTACACCCTACACGCTATACCCGACACCCTACACCCTACATGCTTCACCCTACACGCTACACTCTACACTCTACACCCTACACGCTACATGCTACACTCTACACGCTACACTCTACACCCTACACGCTACACTCTACATACTACACCGTACACGCTATACGCTACACTCTACACCCTGCACGCTACACGCTACACTCTACACCCTACACGCTACACTCTACACCCTACACGCTACACCCTACACTCTACACTCTCCACCCTACACGCTACACGCTACACTCTACACGCTACACCCTACACCCTACACTCTACACCCTACACGCAACACCCTACACTCTACACCCTACACCCTAAATCCTACACGCTACACCCTACACGCTACACTCTACACCCTACACCCTACACTCTACACCCTACACGCTACATGCTACACTCTACACCCTACACCCTACACACGCTACACGCTACACCCTACACTCTACACGCTACATGCTACACTCTACACCCTACACGATACATGCTACACCCTACACGCTACAGCCTACACGCTACACGCTACACTCTACACCCTACAAGCTACACGCTACACGCTACACCCTACACTCTACACCCTACACCGTACACGCTACACGCTACACTCTACACGCTACACCCTTCACTCTACACCCTACACCCTACATGCTACACTCTACACCCTACACGGTACACCCTACAATCTACACGCTACATGCTACACTCTACACTCTACACCCTACACACTACACGCTACATGCTACACTCTACACCCTACACGCTACACTCTACACCCTACACGCTACATGCTACACTCTACACCATACACCCTACACGCTACATGCTACACGCTACACTCTACACCCAACACGCTACACGCTAGGGTGTAGAGTGTAATATGTAGCGTGTAGTTTGTAGCGTTCAGCTTGTAGGGTGTAGCGTGTAGCGTGTAGGGTGTAGAGTGTAGCGTGTAGCGTGTAGCATGTAGGGTGTAGGGTGTAGAGTGTAGAGTGTAGCGTGTAGGGTGTAGAGTGTAGGGTGTAGGATGTAGAGTGTAGGGTTTAGAGTGTAATGTGTAGCGTGTAGGGTGTAGCGTGTAGCATGTAGGGTGTAGGGTGTGGAGTGTAGGGTGTAGCGTGTAGGGTGTAGAGTGTAGCGTGTAGCGTGTAGGGTGTAGAGTGTAGGGTGTAGCATGTAGGGTGTAGAGTGTAGCGTGTAGGGTGTAGCGTGTAGCGTGCAGGGTGTAGAGTGTAGCGTATAGCGTGTAGGGTGTAGAGTGTAGGGTGTAGCGTGTAGGGTGTAGAGTGTAGGGTGTAGCGTGTAGGGTGTAGAGTGTAGCGTGTAGCGTGTAGGGTGTAGGGTGTAGGGTGTAGCGTGTAGGGTGTAGAGTGTAGCGTGTAGCGTGTAGGGTGTAGGGTGTAGGGTGTAGCGTGTAGTGTGTAGCTTGTAGCGTGTAGGGTGTAGCGTGTAGCATGTAGCGTGTAGCGTCTAGCATGTAGAGTGTAGGGTGTAGGGTGTAGCATGTAGAGTGTAGGGTGTAGGGTGTAGCGTGTAGAGTGTAGGGTATAGAGTGTAGCGTCTAGGGTGTAGAGTGTAGCGTGTAGCGTGTAGGGTGTAGAGTGTAGCGTGTAGGGTGTAGAATATAGCGTGTAGAGAGTAGGGTGTAGGGTGTAGAGTGTAGGGTGTAGGGTGTAGAGTGTAACGTGTAGCGTGTAGGGTGTAGCGTGTAGCGTGTAGGGTGTAGGGTGTAGAGTGTAGGGTGTAGCGTGTAGGGTGTAGCGTGTAGCGTGTAGGGTGTAGGGTGTAGAGTGTAGGGTGTAGCGTGTAGGGTGTAGCATGTATCGTGTAGCGTGTAGAGTGTAGCGTCTAGCGTATAGGGTGTAGCGTGTAGCGTGTAGATTGTAGCGTGTAGGGTGTAGGGTGTAGAGTGTAACGTGTAGTGTGTAGGGTGTAGCGTGTAGGGTGTAGCGTGTAGCGTGTAGGGTGCAGGGTGTAGAGTGTAACGTGTAGCGTGTAGGGTGTAGCATGTAGCGTGTAGGGTGTAGCGTGTAGCGTGTAGTGTGTAGCGTGTAGGGTGTAGGGTGTAGAGTGTAGCGTGTAGGGTGTAGGGTGTAGAGTGCAGAGTGTAGGGTGTAGAGTGTAGCGTGTAGAGTGTAGGGTGTAGAGTGTAGGGTGTAGAGTGTAACGTGTAGTGTGTAGGGTGTAGCGTGTAGCGTGTAGGGAGCAGGGTGTAGAGTGTAGCGTGTAGGGTGTAGAGTGTAGCGTGTAGGGTGTAGAGTGTAGCGTGTAGAGTGTAGGGTGTAGAGTGTAGGGTGTAGAGTGTAACGTGTAGTGTGTAGGGTGTAGCGTGTAGGGTGTAGCGTGTAGCGTGTAGGGTGCAGGGTGTAGAGTGTAACGTGTAGCGTGTAGGGTGTAGCATGTAGCGTGTAGCGTGTAGCGTGTAGTGTGTAGCGTGTAGGGTGTAGGGTGTAGAGTGTAGCGTGTAGGGTGTAGGGTGTAGAGTGCAGAGTGTAGGGTGTAGAGTGTAGCGTGTAGAGTGTAGGGTGTAGAGTGTAGGGTGTAGAGTGTAACGTGTAGTGTGTAGGGTGTAGCGTGTAGCGTGTAGGGAGCAGGGTGTAGAGTGTAGCGTGTAGGGTGTAGAGTGTAGCGTGTAGGGTGTAGGGTGTAGAGTGCAGAGTGTAGGGTGTAGAGTGTAGCGTGTAGAGTGTAGGGTGTAGAGTGTAGGGTGTAGAGTGTAACGTGTAGCGTGTAGGGTGTAGCGTGTAGCGTGTAGGGAGCAGGGTGTAGAGTGTAGCGTGTAGGGTGTAGAGTGTAACGTGTAGCGTGTAGGGTGTAGTGTGTAGGGTGTAGGGTGTAGAGTGTAACGTGTAGCGTGTAGGGTGTAGCGTGTAGCGTGTAGGGTGTAGCGTGTAGCGTGTAGTGTGTAGCGTGTAGGGTGTAGGGTGTAGAGTGTAGCGTGTTGCGTGTAGGGTGTAGAGTGTAGCGTGCAGAGTGTAGCGTGTAGCGTGTAGCGTGTAGAGTGTAGCGTGTAGGGTGTAGAGTATAGTGTGTAGCGTGTAGGGTGTATGGTGTAGAGTGTAGAGTGTAGCATGTAGCGTGTAGCGTGTAGAGTGTAGCGTGTAGGGTGTAGAGTGTAGCGTGTTGCATGTAGGGTGTACAGTGTAGCGTGTAGCGTGTAGAGTGTAGGGTGTAGAGTGTAGCGTGTAGCGTGTAGAGTGTAGGGTGTAGAGTGTAGCGTGTTGCGTGTAGAGTGTAGCGTGTAGCGTGTAGAGTGTAGAGTGTAGCGTGTAGCGTGTAGAGTGTAGGGTGTAGCGTGTAGCGTGTAGCGTGTAGAGTGTAGGGTGTAGAGTGTAGCGTGTAGCGTGTAGAGTGTAGAGTGTAGCGTGTAGGGTGTAGAGTGTAGCGTGTAGCGTGTAGGGTGTAGGGTGTAGCGTGTAGCGTGTAGAGTGTACGGTGTAGAGTGTAGGGTGTAGCGTGTAGGGTGTAGAGTGTAGCGTGTAGCGTGTAGGGTTAAGCTACACACTACATACTAAACACAAAAATAAAAGGATATGCAAACCAATGGGATCCACGTTAAATAGTCAATTTTATTGTACAAAAATAGTAATCCACAAACAGAACCAGGCAAAACATACATTTAAAAACATTTAAAACACTAGTATGGCTGAATAGGCCATAAGTAATTTTACCCGAGGGAATGAAGGAAGCTAATACAGCATATGTGAGTCAGGAGAAATAACCAGAGAGAAAAAATTGCTAGGTATGCGGGTACACCAATCTTAGTCAAATCTACATATAAGAAGCCTATTGTTTACTGCCAACTGTGACCCCCTGAGTACTATGACAGGAAACATATACTCCAGCCTAGTATCTGGAAGAAATATATCATGGATCCTATTTTGTTCAACACAGCATGCGTGCGCACAGTTGGTAAGCAAATGAAAGCAGACCCCTATAGAAAGGTAATCAGGGAAATAGATATGCTGCAGTACTACAAAATCCTAGTTATTTGGATAAATGTATGCATACAGACGCCTTGTGGAAATACAAAGAATCAGGATCCATTGTCCTAAGGCTTGGAAAAATGCCAGGCCATGTATGAAGTAAATAGGTGTAATTCCATAGCAGTTGTAAAGATAAGTTACCCAAGTCTTGTCTCTCGGGAAAAAAACAAAGGAAGCCCTTTACCCCACGCGTATCGACGCTACTCAAGCGTCTTCATCAGAGGAAAAAGTGACACCCTACACGCTACACGCTACACTCTACACGCTACACCCTACACTCTACACCCTACACCCTACACGCTATACGCTACACTCTACACCTGCACGCTACACGCTACACCCTACACGCTACACTCTACACCCTACACGCTACACCCTACACTCTACACCCTACACCCTACACACTACACGCTACTCGCTACACTCTACACCCTACACGCTACACTCTACACTCTACTCCCTACTCTCTACACGCTACACTCTATACCCTACACTCTACACGCTACGCGCTACACGCTACACACTACACACTACACGCTACACTTTACACTCTACACGCTACACACTACACGCTACACGCTACACTCTACACCCTACACCCTACTCTACATGCTACACGCTACACGGTACATGATACACGCTACACCCTACTCGCTACACGCTACACCCTACACGCTACACGCTACACTCCACACCCTACACGCTACACCCTACACCCTTCTCCCTACACTCTACACGCTACACGCTACACCCTACACCCTACACTGTACACCCTACACCCTACACGCTACACTCTACACTCTGCTCCCTACTCTCTACACGCTACAGTCTATACCCTACACTCTACACGCTACGCGCTACACGCTACACACTACACGCTACACCCTACACGCTACACTTTACACTCTACACGCTACACTCCACACTCTACACACTACACTCTACACCCTACACCCTACACCCTACTCTACATGCTACACGCTACACGCTACATGCTACACCCTACACGCTTCACCCTACACCCTACACGCTACACGCTACACGCTACACTCTACACCCTACACTCTACACCCTACACGCTACACGCTACACGCTACACTCTACACGCTAAACGCTACAGCTTATACCCTACACTCTACACCGTACACCCTACACGCTACACTCTACACCCTACACGCTACACCCTACACCCTACACCCTACATGCTACACCCTACACTCTACACCCTACACGCTACACCCTACACCCTACTCTACATGCTACACGCTACACGGTACATGATACACGCTACACCCTACACGCTACACGCTACACCCTACACGCTACACGCTACACGCTACACGCTACACTCTACACCCTACACGCTACACCCTACACCCTACTCCCTACACTCTACACGCTACACGCTACACCCTACACCCTACACTGTACACCCTACACCCTGCACGCTACACTCTACACTCTGCTCCCTACTCTCTACACGCTACACTCTATACCCTACACTCTACACGCTACGCGCTACACGCTACACACTACACGCTACACCCTACACGCTACACTTTACACTCTACACTCTACACACTACACTCTACACCCTACACCCTACACCCTACTCTACATGCTACACGCTACACGCTACATGCTACACCCTACACGCTACACCCTACACGCTACACTCCACACCCTACACTCTACACCCTACACGCTACACGCTACACGCTACACGCTACACGCTACACTCTACACGCTAAACGCTACAGCTTATACCATACTCTCTACACTGTACACCCTACACGCTACACTCTACACGCTACACGCTACACCCTACACCCTACACCCTACATGCTACACCCTACACTCTACACCCTACACCCTACACGCTACACGCAACAACCTATGCCCTGCACGCCACACACTACACTCTACACGCTACACCCTACACGCTACACTCTACACGCTACACGCTACACTCTACACCCTACACGCTACACTCTACACCCTACACACTACACTCTACACGCTACACGGTACACGCTACACGCTACGCCCTACACCCTACACGCTACATGTTACACTCTACACCCTACACGCTACACTCTACACCCTACACGCTAAACCCTACACCCTACACGCTACACTCTACATGCTACACGCAACACGCTACACCCTACACGCTACACTCTACACCCTACACGCTACACTCTACACGCTACACGCTACACCCTACACGCTACACTCTACACCCTACACGCTACACCCTACACCCTACACGCTACACTCTACACCCTACACACTACACTCTACACGCTACACGGTACACGCTACACGCTACGCCCTACACCCTACACGCTACATGTTACACTCTACACCCTACACGCTACACTCTACACCCTACACGCTAAACCCTACACCCTACACGCTACACTCTACATGCTACACGCAACACGCTACACCCTACACGCTACACTCTACACCCTACACGCTACACTCTACACGCTACACGCTACACCCTACACTCTACACCCTACACCCTACACGCTACTCGCTACAACCTATGCCCTGCACGCCACACACTACACTCTACACGCTACACCCTACACGCTACACTCTACACGCTACACGCTACACGCTACACTCTACACCCTACACGCTACACTCTACACCCTACACACTACACTCTACACGCTACACGGTACACGCTACACGCTACGCCCTACACCCTACACGCTACATGTTACACTCTACACCCTACACGCTACACTCTACACCCTACACGCTACACCCTACACCCTACACGCTACACACTACACGCTACACTCTACACCCTACACGCTGCACTCTATACGCTACACGGTAAACGCTACACGCTACACCCTACACCCTACACGCTACACTCTACAAGCTACATGCTACACCCTACACTCTACACCCTACACGCTATACGCTACACTCTACACCCTGCACCCTACACGCTACACTCTACACCCTACACGCTACACCCTACACTCTACACCCTACACCCTACACGCTACTCGCTACACTCTACACCCTACCCGCTACACTCTACACGCTACACGCTACACTCTACACTCTACACGCAACACGTTACACTCTACACCCTACACGCTACACTCTGCACGCTACACGCTACACCCTACACCCTACACGCTACACTCTACACGCTACACGCTACACTCTACACCATACACGCTACACCCTACACTCTACACCCTACACCCTACACGCTATACCCGACACCCTACACCCTACATGCTTCACCCTACACGCTACACTCTACACTCTACACCCTACACGCTACATGCTACACCCTACACGCTACACTCTACACCCTACACGCTACACTCTACATCCTACACCCTACACGCTATACGCTACACTCTATACCCTGCACGCTACACGCTACACTCTACACCCTACACGCTACACCCTACACCCTACACGCTACACCCTACACTCTACACCCTCCACCCTACACGCTACACGCTACACTCTACACGCTACACCCTACACGCTACACGCTACACTCTACACCCTACACGCAACACCCTACACTCTACACCCTACACCCTAAACCCTACACGCTACACCCTACACGCTACACTCTACACCCTACACCCTACACTCTACACCCTACACGCTACACGCTACACTCTACACGCTACACCCTACACGCTACACTCCACACCCTACACTCTACACCCTACACGCTACACGCTACACGCTACACGCTACACGCTACACGCTACACTCTACACGCTAAACGCTACAGCTTATACCATACTCTCTACACCGTACACCCTACACGCTACACTCTACACGCTACACCCTACACCCTACACCCTACATGCTACACCCTACACTCTACACCCTACACCCTACACGCTACACGCAACAACCTATGCCCTGCACGCCACACACTACACTCTACATGCTACACCCTACACGCTACACTCTACACGCTACACGCTACACGCTACACTCTACACCCTACACGCTACACTCTACACCCTACACACTACACTCTACACGCTACACGGTACACGCTACACGCTACGCCCTACACCCTACACGCTACATGTTACACTCTACACCCTACACGCTACACTCTACACCCTACACGCTACACCCTACACCCTACACGCTACACACTACACGCTACACTCTACACCCTACACGCTGCACTCTATACGCTACACGGTAAACGCTACACGCTACACCCTACACCCTACACGCTACACTCTACACGCTACATGCTACACCCTACACTCTACACCATACACGCTATACGCTACACTCTACACCCTGCACGCTACACGCTACACGCTACACCCTACACGCTACACTCTACACCCTACACGCTACACTCTACATGCTACACGCAACACGCTACACCCTACACGCTACACTCTACACCCTACACGCTACACTCTACACGCTACATGCTACACCCTACACGCTACACTCTACACCCTACACGCTACACCCTACACCCTACACGCTACACTCTACACCCTACACGCTACACCCTACACTCTACACCCTACACCCTACACGCTACTCGCTACACTCTACACCCTACCCGCTACACTCTACACGCTACACGCTACACTCTACACTCTACATGCTACACGCTACACTCTACACCCTACACGCAACACGTTACACTCTACACCCTACACGCTACACTCTGCACGCTACACGCTACACCCTACACCCTACACGCTACACTCTACACGCTACACGCTACACTCTACACCATACACGCTACACCCTACACTCTACACCCTACACCCTACACGCTATACCCGACACCCTACACCCTACATGCTTCACCCTACACGCTACACTCTACACTCTACACCCTACACGCTACATGCTACACCCTACACGCTACACTCTACACCCTACACGCTACACTCTACATCCTACACCCTACACGCTATACGCTACACTCTATACCCTGCACGCTACACGCTACACTCTACACCCTACACGCTACACTCTACACCCTACACGCTACACCCTACACTCTACACCCTCCACCCTACACGCTACACGCTACACTCTACACGCTACACCCTACACGCTACACGCTACACTCTACACCCTACACGCAACACCCTACACTCTACACCCTACACCCTAAACCCTACACGCTACACCCTACACGCTACACTCTACACCCTACACCCTACACTCTACACCCTACACGCTACACGCTACACTCTACACCCTACACCCTACACACGCTACACGCTACACGCTACACTCTACACCCTACACGCTACACTCTACACCCTACACGCTACACCCTACACTCTACACGCTACATGCTACACTCTACACCCTACACTCTACACTCTACACCCTACACGCTACATGCTACACTCTACACCCTACACGCTACATGCTACACGCTACACTCTACACCCTACACGCTACACGCTAGGGTGTAGAGTGTAATATGTAGCGTGTAGTTTGTAGCGTTTAGCTTGTAGGGTGTAGCGTGTAGCGTGTGGGGTGTTGAGTGTAGCGTGTAGCGTGTAGCATGTAGGGTGTAGGGTGTAGAGTGTAGAGTGTAGCGTGTAGGGTGTAGAGTGTAGGGTGTAGGATGTAGAGTGTAGGGTTTAGAGTGTAATGTGTAGCGTGTAGGGTGTAGCGTGTAGCATGTAGGGTGTAGGGTGTGGAGTGTAGGGTGTAGCGTGTAGGGTGTAGAGTGTAGCATGTAGCGTGTAGGGTGTAGAGTGTAGGGTGTAGCGTGTAGGGTGTAGAGTGTAGCGTGTAGGGTGTAGCGTGTAGCGTGCAGGGTGGAGTGTAGCGTATAGCGTGTAGGGTGTAGAGTGTAGGGTGTAGCGTGTAGGGTGTAGAGTGTAGGGTGTAGCGTGTAGGGTGTAGAGTGTAGCGTGTAGCGTGTAGGGTGTAGGGTGTAGGGTGTAGCGTGTAGGGTGTAGAGTGTAGTGTGTAGCGTGTAGGGTGTAGGGTGTAGGGTGTAGCGTGTAGTGTGTAGCGTGTAGCGTGTAGGGTGTAGCGTGTAGCATGTAGCGTGTAGCGTGTAGCATGTAGAGTGTAGGGTGTAGGGTGTAGCATGTAGAGTGTAGGGTGTAGGGTGTAGCGTGTAGAGTGTAGGGTATAGAGTGTAGCGTCTAGGGTATAGAGTGTAGCGTGTAGAGTGTAGGGTGTAGCGTGTAGCGTGTAGCGTGTAGAGTGTAGGGTGTAGAGTGTAGCGTGTAGCGTGTAGAGTGTAGAGTGTAGCGTGTAGCGTGTAGGGTGTAGAGTGTAGCGTGTAGCGTGTAGGGTGTAGGGTGTAGAGTGTAGCGTGTAGCGTGTAGAGTGTACGGTGTAGAGTGTAGGGTGTAGCGTGTAGGGTGTAGAGTGTAGCGTGTAGCGTGTAGCGTGTAGGGTTAAGCTACACACTACACACTAAACACAAAAAGAAAAGGATATGCAAACCAATGGGATCCACGTTAAATAGTCAATTTTATTGTACAAAAATAGTAATCCACAAACAGAACCAGGCAAAAAAAAAATAAAAAAACATTTAAAACACTAGTATGGCTGAATAGGCCATAAGTAATTTTACCCGAGGGAATGAAGGAAGCTAATACTTTACAGCATTTGTGAGACAGGAGAAATAACCAGAGAGAAAAAATTGCTAGGTATGCGGGTACACCAATCTTAGTCAAATCTACATATAAGAAGCCTATTGTTTACTGCCAACTGTGACCCCCTGAGTACTATGACAGGAAACATATACTCCAGCCTAGTATCTGGAAGAAATACATCATGGATCCTATTTTGTTCAACACAGCATGCGTGCGCACAGTTGGTAAGCAAATGAAAACAGACCCCTATAGAAAGGTAATCAGGGAAATAGATATGCTGCAGTACTACAAAATCCTAGTTATTTGGATAAATGTATGCATACAGACACCTTGTGGAAATACAAAGAATCAGGATCCATTGTCCTAAGGCTTGGAAAAATGCCAGGCCATGCATGAAGTAAATAGGTGTAATTCCATAGCAGTTGTAAAGATAAGTTACCCAAGTCCTGTCCCTCGGGAAAAAAACAAAGGAAGCCCTGAACCCCACGCGTATCGACGCTACTCAAGCGTCTTCATCAGAGGAAAAAGTGACACCCTACACGCTACACGCTACACTCTACACCCTACACAATACACGCTACTTGCTACACCCTACATGCTACACTCTACATGCTACACGCTACATGCTACACCCTACACGGTACACCCTACACCCTACACCCTACACGCTACACGCTACACCCTACACCCTACACGCTACAATCTACACGCTACACGCTACACACTATACGCTACACGCTAGACGCTACACTCTACACGCTACACGATACACGCTACACCCTACACGCTACACCCTACACTCTACACCCTACACCCTACACGCTACACGCTACACGCTACACGCTACATCCTACACGCTACACCCTACACTCTACACCCTACACGCTACACGCTACACGCTACACCCTACACGCTACACCCTACACTCTACACCCTACACGCTACACCCTACACGCTACACGTTACACTCTACACCCTACACTCTACACCCTGCACCCTACTCTCTACACGCTACACTCTACACCCTACACGCTACACTCTACACTCTACACCCTACACCCTACACGCTACACACTACACGCTACACTCTACACGCTAAACGCTACAGCTTATACCCTACACTCTACACCGTACACCCTACATGCTACACTCTACACCCTACACGCTACACCCTACACCCTACACCCTACATGCTACACCCTACACTCTACACCCTACACCCTACACGCTACACCCTATGCCCTGCACGCCACACACTACACTCTACACGCTACACCCTACACCCTACACTGTACACCCTACACCCTACACGCTACACTCTACACTCTACACGCTACACCCTACACTCTACACCCTACACCCTACACGCTATACGCTACACTCTACACCCTGCACGCTACACGCTACACCCTACACGCTACACTCTACACCCTACACGCTACACCCTACACTCTACACCCTACACCCTACACACTACACGCTACTCGCTACACTCTACACCCTACACGCTACACTCTACACTCTACTCCCTACTCTCTACACGCTACACTCTATACCCTACACTCTACACGCTACGCGCTACACGCTACACGCTACACTCTACACCCTACACCCTACTCTACATGCTACACGCTACACGGTACATGATACACGCTACACCCTACACGCTACACGCTACACCCTACACGCTACACGCTACACTCCACACCCTACACGCTACACCCTACACCCTACTCCCTACACTCTACACGCTACACGCTACACCCTACACCCTACACTGTACACCCTACACCCTACATGCTACACTCTACACTCTGCTCCCTACTCTCTACACGCTACACTCTATACCCTACACTCTACACGCTACGCGCTACACGCTACACACTACACGCTACACCCTACACGCTACACTTTACACTCTACACGCTACACTCCACACTCTACACACTACACTCTACACCCTACACCCTACACCCTACTCTACATGCTACACGCTACACGCTACATGCTACACCCTACACCCTACACTCTACACCCTACACGCTACACGCTACACGCTACACTCTACACGCTAAACGCTACAGCTTATACCCTACACTCTACACCGTACACCCTACACGCTACACTCTACACCCTGCACGCTACACCCTACACCCTACATGCTACACCCTACACTCTACACCCTACACCCTACATGCTACACTCTACACCCTACACCCTACTCTACATGCTACACGCTACACGGTACATGATACACGCTACACCCTACACGCTACACGCTACACCCTACACGCTACACGCTACACGCTACACTCTACACCCTACACGCTACACCCTACACCCTACTCCCTACACTCTACACGCTACACGCTACACCCTACACCCTACACTGTACACCCTACACCCTGCACGCTACACTCTACACTCTGCTCCCTACTCTCTACACGCTACACTCTACACCCTGCACGCTACACGCTACACCCTACACGTTACACTCTACACCCTACACGCTACACCCTACACTCTACACCCTACACCCTACACACTACACGCTACTCGCTACACTCTACACCCTACACGCTACACTCTACACTCTACTCCCTACTCTCTACACGCTACACTCTATACCCTACACTCTACACGCTACGCGCTACACACTACACACTACACACTACACGCTACACTTTACACTCTACACGCTACACACTACACACTACACGCTACACTCTACACCCTACACCCTACTCTACATGCTATACGCTACACGGTAGATGATACACGCTACACCCTACACGCTACACGCTACACCCTACACGCTACACGCTACACTCCACACCCTACACGCTACACCCTACACCCTACTCCCTACACTCTACACGCTACACGCTACACCCTACACCCTACACTGTACACCCTACACCCTACATGCTACACTCTACACTCTGCTCCCTACTCTCTACACGCTACACTCTATACCCTACACTCTACACGCTACGCGCTACACGCTACACACTACACGCTACACCCTACACGCTACACTTTACACTCTACACGCTACACTCCACACTCTACACACTACACTCTACACCCTACACCCTACACCCTACTCTACATGCTACACGCTACACGCTACATGCTACACCCTACACCCTACACTCTACACCCTACACGCTACACGCTACACGCTACACTCTACACGCTAAACGCTACAGCTTATACCCTACACTCTACACCGTACACGCTACACTCTACACCCTGCACGCTACACCCTACACCCTACACCCTACATGCTACACCCTACACTCTACACCCTACACCCTACATGCTACACTCTACACCCTACACCCTACTCTACATGCTACACGCTACACGGTACATGATACACGCTACACCCTACACGCTACACGCTACACCCTACACGCTACACGCTACACGCTACACTCTACACCCTACACGCTGCACCCTACACCCTACTCCCTACACTCTACACGCTACACGCTACACCCTACACCCTACACTGTACACCCTACACCCTGCACGCTACACTCTACACTCTGCTCCCTACTCTCTACACGCTACACTCTATACCCTACACTCTACACGCTACACGCTACACGCTACACACTACACGCTACACCCTACACGCTACACTTTACACTCTACACGCTACACTCTACACACTACACTCTACACCCTACACCCTACTCTACATGCTACACGCTACACGCTACATGCTACACCCTACACGCTACACCCTACACCCTACACCCTACACGCTACACGCTACACGCTACACTCTACACCCTACACTCTACACCCTACACGCTACACGCTACACTCTACACGCTAAACGCTACAGCTTATACCCTACACTCTACACCGTACACCCTACACGCTACACTCTACACCCTACACGCTACACCCTACACCCTACACCCTACATGCTACACCCTACACTACACCCTACACCCTACACGCTACACCCTGCGCCCTGCACGCCACACACTACACTCTACACGCTACACCCTACACGCTACACTCTACACGCTACACGCTACACTCTACACCCTACACGCGACACTCTACACCTTACACACTACACTCTACACGCTACACGGTACACGCTACACGCTACGCCCTACACCCTACACGCTACATGTTACACTCTACACCCTACACGCTACACTCTACACCCTACACTCTACACCCTACACCCTACACGCTACACACTACACGCTACACTCTACACCCTACACGCTGCACTCTATACGCTACACGGTACACGCTACACGCTACACCCTACACCCTACATGCTACACGCTACACCCTACACTGTACACCCTACACCCTACACGCTACACTCTACACGCTACATGCTACACCCTACACTCTACACCCTACACGCTATACGCTACACTCTACACCCTGCACGCTACACGCTACACCCTACACGCTACACTCTACACCCTACACGCTACACTCTACATGCTACACGCTACACGCTACATGCTACACGCTACACCCTACACGCTACACTCTACACCCTACACCCTACACCCTACACGCTACACTCTACACCCTACACGCTACACCCTACACTCTACACCCTACACCCTACACGCTACTCGCTACACTCTACACCCTACCCGCTACACTCTACACGCTACACGCTACACTCTACACTCTACACGCTACACGCTACACTCTACACCCTACACGCAACACGCTACACTCTACACCCTACACGCTACACTCTACACCATACACGCTACACGCTACACTCTACACCCTACACCCTACACGCTATACCCGACACCCTACACCCTACATGCTTCACCCTACACGCTACAGTCTACACCCTACACGCTACACCCTATACTCTACACCCTACACCCTACACACTACACGCTACTCGCTACACTCTACACCCTACACGCTACACTCTACTCCCTACTCTCTACACGCTACACTCTATACCCTACACTCTACACGCTACGCGCTACACGCTACACACTACACACTACACGCTACACTTTACACTCTACACGCTACACACTACACGCTACACGCTACACTCTACACCCTACACCCTACTCTACATGCTACACGCTACACGGTACATGATACACGCTACACCCTACACGCTACACGCTACACCCTACACGCTACACGCTACACTCCACACCCTACACGCTACACCCTACACCCTACTCCCTACACTCTACACGCTACACGCTACACCCTACACCCTACACTGTACACCCTACACCCTACATGCTACACTCTACACTCTGCTCCCTACTCTCTACACGCTACACTCTATACCCTACACTCTACACGCTACGCGCTACACGCTACACACTACACGCTACACCCTACACGCTACACTTTACACTCTACACGCTACACTCCACACTCTACACACTACACTCTACACCCTACACCCTACACCCTACTCTACATGCTACACGCTACACGCTACATGCTACACCCTACACGCTTCACCCTACACCGTACACGCTACACGCTACACTCTACACCCTACACTCTACACCCTACACGCTACACGCTACACGCTACACTCTACACGCTAAACGCTACAGCTTATACCCTACACTCTACACCGTACACCCTACACGTTACACTCTACACCCTACACGCTACACCCTACACCCTACACCCTACATGCTACACCCTACACTCTACACCCTACACCCTACACGCTACACCCTACGCCCTGCACGCCACACACTACACTCTACACGCTACACCCTACACGCTACACTCTACACGCTACACGCTACACGCTACACTCTACACCCTACACGCTACACTCTACACCCTACACACTACACTCTACACGCTACACGGTACACGCTACACGCTACGCCCTACACCCTACACGCTACATGTTACACTCTACACCCTACACGCTACACTCTACACCCTACACGCTACACCCTACACCCTACACGCTACACACTACACGCTACACTCTACACCCTACACGCTACACTCTACACCATACACGCTACACGCTACACTCTACACCCTACACCCTACACGCTATACCCGACACCCTACACCCTACATGCTTCACCCTACACGCTACACTCTACACCCTACACGCTACACCCTACACTCTACACCCTACACCCTACACACTACACGCTACTCGCTACACTCTACACCCTACACGCTACACTCTACACTCTACTCCCTACTCTCTACACGCTACACTCTATACCCTACACTCTACACGCTACGCGCTACACGCTACACACTACACACTACACGCTACACTTTACACTCTACACGCTACACACTACACGCTACACGCTACACTCTACACCCTACACCCTACTCTACATGCTACACGCTACACGGTACATGATACACGCTACACCCTACACGCTACACGCTACACCCTACACGCTACACGCTACACTCCACACCCTACACGCTACACCCTACACCCTACTCCCTACACTCTACACGCTACACGCTACACCCTACACCCTACACTGTACACCCTACACCCTACATGCTACACTCTACACTCTGCTCCCTACTCTCTACACGCTACACTCTATACCCTACACTCTACACGCTACGCGCTACACGCTACACACTACACGCTACACCCTACACGCTACACTTTACACTCTACACGCTACACTCCACACTCTACACACTACACTCTACACCCTACACCCTACACCCTACTCTACATGCTACACGCTACACGCTACATGCTACACCCTACACGCTTCACCCTACACCCTACACGCTACACGCTACACTCTACACTCTACACCCTATACTCTACACCCTACACGCTACACGCTACACGCTACACTCTACACGCTAAACGCTACAGCTTATACCCTACACTCTACACCGTACACCCTACACGCTACACTCTACACCCTGCACGCTACACCCTACACCCTACACCCTACATGCTACACCCTACACTCTACACCCTACACCCTACATGCTAAACTCTACACCCTACACCCTATTCTACATGCTACACGCTACACGGTACATGATACACGCTACACCCTACACGCTACACGCTACACCCTACACGCTACACGCTACACTACACCCTACACGCTACACCCTACACCCTACTCCCTACACTCTACACGCTACACGCTACACCCTACACCCTACACTGTACACCCTACACCCTGCACGCTACACTCTACACTCTGCTCCCTACTCTCTACACGCTACACTCTATACCCTACACTCTACACGCTACGCGCTACACGCTACACACTACACGCTACACCCTACACGCTACACTTTACACTCTACACGCTACACTCTACACTCTACACACTACACTCTACACCCTACACCCTACTCTACATGCTACACGCTACATGCTACATGCTACACCCTACACGCTACACCCTACACCCTACACGCTACACGCTACACGCTACACTCTACACCCTACACTCTACACCCTACACGCTACACGCTACACGCTACACTCTACATGCTAAACGCTACAGCTTATACCCTACACTCTACACCGTACACCCTACACGCTACACTCTACACCCTGCACGCTACACCCTACACCCTACACCCTACATGCTACACCTTCCACTCTACACCCTACACCCTACATGCTACACTCTACACCCTACACCCTACTCTACATGCTACACGCTACACGGTACATGATACACGCTACACCCTACACGCTACACGCTACACCCTACACGCTACACGCTACACTCTACACCCTACACGCTACACCCTACACCCTACACTCTACACGCTACACGCTACACCCTACACCCTACACTGTACACCCTACACCCTGCACGCTACACTCTACACTCTGCTCCCTACTCTCTACACGCTACACTCTATACCCTACACTCTACACGCTACGCGCTACACGCTACACACTACACGCTACACCCTACACTCTACACCCTACACGCTACACGCTACACGCTACACTCTACACGCTAAACGCTACAGCTTATACCCTACACTCTACACCGTACACCCTACACGCTACACTCTACACCCTGCACGCTACACCCTACACCCTACATGCTACACCCTACACTCTACACCCTACACCCTACATGCTACACTCTACACCCTACACCCTACTCTACATGCTACACGCTACACGGTACATGATACACGCTACACCCTACACGCTACACGCTACACCCTACACGCTACACGCTACACGCTACACTCTACACCCTACACGCTACACCCTACACCCTACTCCCTACACTCTACACGCTACACGCTACACCCTACACCCTACACTGTACACCCTACACCCTGCACGCTACACTCTACACTCTGCTCCCTACTCTCTACACGCTACACTCTACACCCTGCACGCTACACGCTACACCCTACACGTTACACTCTACACCCTACACGCTACACCCTACACTCTACACCCTACACCCTACACACTACACGCTACTCGCTACACTCTACACCCTACACGCTACACTCTACACTCTACTCCCTACTCTCTACACGCTACACTCTATACCCTACACTCTACACGCTACGCGCTACACGCTACACACTACACACTACACGCTACACTTTACACTCTACACGCTACACACTACACGCTACACGCTACACTCTACACCCTACACCCTACTCTACATGCTATACGCTACACGGTACATGATACACGCTACACCCTACACGCTACACGCTACACCCTACACGCTACACTCCACACCCTACACGCTACACCCTACACCCTACTCCCTACACTCTACACGCTACACGCTACACCCTACACTGTACACCCTACACCCTACATGCTACACTCTACACTCTGCTCCCTACTCTCTACACGCTACACACTACACGCTACACCCTACACGCTACACTTTACACTCTACACGCTACACTCCACACTCTACACACTACACTCTACACCCTACACCCTACACCCTACTCTACATGCTACACGCTACACGCTACATGCTACACCCTACACCCTACACTCTACACCCTACACGCTACACGCTACACGCTACACTCTACACGCTAAACGCTACAGCTTATACCCTACACTCTACACCGTACACCCTACACGCTACACTCTACACCCTGCACGCTACACCCTACACCCTACATGCTACACCCTACACTCTACACCCTACACCCTACATGCTACACTCTACACCCTACACCCTACTCTACATGCTACACGCTACACGGTACATGATACACGCTACACCCTACACGCTACACGCTACACCCTACACGCTACACGCTACACGCTACACTCTACACCCTACACGCTGCACCCTACACCCTACTCCCTACACTCTACACGCTACACGCTACACCCTACACCCTACACTGTACACCCTACACCCTGCACGCTACACTCTACACTCTGCTCCCTACTCTCTACACGCTACACTCTATACCCTACACTCTACACGCTACACGCTACACGCTACACGCTACACCCTACACGCTACACTTTACACTCTACACGCTACACTCTACACACTACACTCTACACCCTACACCCTACTCTACATGCTACACGCTACACGCTACATGCTACACCCTACACGCTACACCCTACACCCTACACGCTACACGCTACACGCTACACTCTACACCCTACACTCTACACCCTACACGCTACACGCTACACTCTACACGCTAAACGCTACAGCTTATACCCTACACTCTACACCGTACACCCTACACGCTACACTCTACATCCTACACGCTACACCCTACACCCTACACCCTACATGCTACACCCTACACTCTACACCCTACACCCTACACGCTACACCCTGCGCCCTGCACGCCACACACTACACTCTACACGCTACACCCTACACGCTACACTCTACACGCTACACGCTACACTCTACACCCTACACGCGACACTCTACACCTTACACACTACACTCTACACGCTACACGGTACACGCTACACGCTACGCCCTACACCCTACACGCTACATGTTACACTCTACACCCTACACGCTACACTCTTCACCCTACACGCTACACCCTACACCCTACATGCTACACGCTACACCCTACACTGTACACCCTACACCCTACACGCTACACTCTACACGCTACATGCTACACCCTACACTCTACACCCTACACGCTATACGCTACACTCTACACCCTGCACGCTACACGCTACACGCTACACCCTACACGCTACACTCTACACCCTACACGCTACACTCTACATGCTACACGCTACACGCTACATGCTACACGCTACACCCTACACGCTACACTCTACACCCTACACCCTACACCCTACACGCTACACTCTACACCCTACACGCTACACCCTACACTCTACACCCTACACCCTACACGCTACTCGCTACACTCTACACCCTACCCGCTACACTCTACACGCTACACGCTACACTCTACACGCTACACGCTACACTCTACACCCTACACGCAACACGCTACACTCTACACCCTACACGCTACACTCTACACCATACACGCTACACGCTACACTCTACACCCTACACCCTACACGCTATACCCGACACCCTACGCCCTACATGCTTCACCCTACACGCTACACTCTACACCCTACACGCTACACCCTACACTCTACACCCTACACCCTACACACTACACGCTACTCGCTACACTCTACACCCTACACGCTACACTCTACACTCTACTCCCTACTCTCTACACGCTACACTCTATACCCTACACTCTACACGCTACGCGCTACACGCTACACACTACACACTACACGCTACACTTTACACTCTACACGCTACACACTACACGCTACACGCTACACTCTACACCCTACACCCTACTCTACATGCTACACGCTACACGGTACATGATACACGCTACACCCTACACGCTACACGCTACACCCTACACGCTACACGCTACACTCCACACCCTACACGCTACACCCTACACCCTACTCCCTACACTCTACACGCTACACGCTACACCCTACACCCTACACTGTACACCCTACACCCTACATGCTACACTCTACACTCTGCTCCCTACTCTCTACACGCTACACTCTATACCCTACACTCTACACGCTACGCGCTACACGCTACACACTACACGCTACACCCTACACGCTACACTTTACACTCTACACGCTACACTCCACACTCTACACACTACACTCTACACCCTACATCCTACACCCTACTCTACATGCTACACGCTACACGCTACATGCTACACCCTACACGCTTCACCCTACACCGTACACGCTACACGCTACACGCTACTCTCTACACCCTACACTCTACACCCTACACGCTACACGCTACACGCTACACTCTACACGCTAAACGCTACAGCTTATACCCTACACTCTACACCGTACACCCTACACGCTACACTCTACACCCTGCACGCTACACCCTACACCCTACACCCTACATGCTACACCCTACACTCTACACCCTACACCCTACATGCTACACTCTACACCCTACACCCTACTCTACGTGCTACACGCTACACGGTACATGATACACGCTACACCCTACACGCTACACGCTACACCCTACACGCTACACGCTACACTCTACACCCTACACGCTACACCCTACACCCTACTCCCTACACTCTACACGCTACACGCTACACCCTACACCCTACACTGTACACCCTACACCCTGCACGCTACACTCTACACTCTGCTCCCTACTCTCTACACGCTACACTCTATACCCTACACTCTACACGCTACGCGCTACACGCTACACACTACACGCTACACCCTACACGCTACACTTTACACTCTACACGCTACACTCTACACTCTACACACTACACTCTACACCCTACACCCTACTCTACATGCTACACGCTACACGCTACATGCTACACCCTACACGCTACACCCTACACCCTACACGCTACACGCTACACTCTACACCCTACACTCTACACCCTACACGCTACACGCTACACGCTACACGCTACACTCTACACGCTAAACGCTACAGCTTATACCCTACACTCTACACCGTACACCCTACACGTTACACTCTACACCCTACACGCTACACCCTACACCCTACACCCTACATGCTACACCCTACACTCTACACCCTACACCCTACACGCTACACCCTACGCCCTGCACGCCACACACTACACACTACACGCTACACCCTACACGCTACACTCTACACGCTACACGCTACACGCTACACTCTACACCCTACACGCTACACTCTACACCCTACACACTACACTCTACACGCTACACGGTACACGCTACACGCTACGCCCTACACCCTACACGCTACATGTTACACTCTACACCCTACACGCTACACTCTACACCCTACACGCTACACCCTACACCCTACACGCTACACACTACACGCTACACTCTACACCCTACACGCTACACTCTACACCATACACGCTACACGCTACACTCTACACCCTACACCCTACACGCTATACCCGACACCCTACACCCTACATGCTTCACCCTACACGCTACACTCTACACCCTACACTCTACACCCTACACCCTACACACTACACGCTACTTGCTACACTCTACACCCTACACGCTACACTCTACACTCTACTCCCTACTCTCTACACGCTACACTCTATACCCTACACTCTACACGCTACGCGCTACACGCTACACACTACACACTACACGCTACACTTTACACTCTACACGCTACACACTACACGCTACACGCTACACTCTACACCCTACACCCTACTCTACATGCTACACGCTACACGGTACATGATACAAGCTACACCCTACACGCTACACGCTACACCCTACACGCTACACGCTACACTCCACACCCTACACGCTACACCCTACACCCTACTCCCTACACTCTACACGCTACACGCTACACCCTACACCCTACACTGTACACCCTACACCCTACATGCTACACTCTACACTCTGCTCCCTACTCTCTACACGCTACACTCTATACCCTACACTCTACACGCTACGCGCTACACGCTACACACTACACGCTACACCCTACACGCTACACTTTACACTCTACACGCTACGCTCCACACTCTACACACTACACTCTACACCCTACACCCTACTCTACATGCTACACGCTACACGCTACATGCTACACCCTACACGCTACACCCTACACGCTACACGCTACACGCTACACTCTACACCCTACACTCTACACCCTACACGCTACACGCTACACGCTACACGCTACACTCTACACGCTAAACGCTACAGCTTATACCCTACACTCTACACCGTACACCCTACACGTTACACTCTACACCCTACACGCTACACCCTACACCCTACATGCTACACCCTACACTCTACACCCTACACCCTACACGCTACACCCTACGCCCTGCACGCCACACACTACACTCTACACGCTACACCCTACACGCTACACTCTACACGCTACACGCTACACGCTACACTCTACACCCTACACGCTACACTCTACACCCTACACACTACACTCTACACGCTACACGGTACACGCTACACGCTACGCCCTACACCCTACACGCTACATGTTACACTCTACACCCTACACGCTACACTCTACACCCTACACGCTACACCCTACACCCTACACGCTACACACTACACGCTACACTCTACACCCTACACGCTACACTCTACACCATACACGCTACACGCTACACTCTACACCCTACACCCTACACGCTATACCCGACACCCTACACCCTACATGCTTCACCCTACACGCTACACTCTACACCCTACACGCTACACCCTACACTCTACACCCTACACCCTACACACTACACGCTACTCGCTACACTCTACACCCTACACGCTACACTCTACTCCCTACTCTCTACACACTACACTCTATACCCTACACTCTACACGCTACGCGCTACACGCTACACACTACACACTACACGCTACACTTTACACTCTACACGCTACACACTACACGCTACACGCTACACTCTACACCCTACACCCTACTCTACATGCTACACGCTACACGGTACATGATACACGCTACACCCTACACGCTACACGCTACACCCTACACGCTACACGCTACACTCCACACCCTACACGCTACACCCTACACCCTACTCCCTACACTCTACACGCTACACGCTACACCCTACACCCTACACCCTACATGCTACACCCTACACTCTACACCCTACACCCTACATGCTACACTCTACACCCTACACCCTACTCTACATGCTACACGCTACACGGTACATGATACACGCTACACCCTACACGCTACACGCTACACCCTACACGCTACACGCTACACTCTACACCCTACACGCTACACGCTACACCCTACACCCTACACTGTACACCCTACACCCTGCACGCTACACTCTACACTCTGCTCCCTACTCTCTACACGCTACACTCTATACCCTACACTCTACACGCTACGCGCTACACGCTACACACTACACGCTACACCCTACACGCTACACTTTACACTCTACAAGCTACACTCTACACTCTACACACTACACTCTACACCCTACACCCTACTCTACATGCTACACGCTACACGCTACATGCTACACCCTACACGCTACACCCTACACCCTACACGCTACACGCTACACGCTACACTCTACACCCTACACTGTACACCCTACACGCTACACGCTACACGCTACACGCTACACTCTACACGCTAAACGCTACAGCTTATACCCTACACTCTACACCGTACACCCTACACGTTACACTCTACACCCTACACGCTACACCCTACACCCTACACCCTACATGCTACACCCTACACTCTACACCCTACACCCTACACGCTACACCCTACGCCCTGCACGCCACACACTACACTCTACACGCTACACCCTACACGCTACACTCTACATGCTACACGCTACACGCTACACTCTACACCCTACACGCTACACTCTACACCCTACACACTACACTCTACACGCTACACGGTACACGCTACACGCTACGCCCTACACCCTACACGCTACATGTTACACTCTACACCCTACACGCTACACTCTACACCCTACACGCTACACCCTACACCCTACACGCTACACACTACACGCTACACTCTACACCCTACACGCTGCACTCTATACGCTACACGGTACACGCTACACGCTACACCCTACACTGTACACCCTACACTCTACACGCTACACTCTACACGCTACATGCTACACCCTACACTCTACACCCTACACGCTATACGCTACACTCTACACCCTGCACGCTACACGCTACACGCTACACCCTACACGCTACACTCTACACCCTACACGCTACACTCTACATGCTACACGCTACACGCTACATGCTACACGCTACACCCTACACGCTACACTCTACACCCTACACCCTACACCCTACACGCTACACTCTACACCCTACACGCTACACCCTACACTCTACACCCTACACCCTACACGCTACTCGCTACACTCTACACCCTACCCGCTACACTCTACACGCTACACGCTACACTCTACACTCTACAAGCTACACGCTACACTCTACACCCTACACGCAACACGCTACACTCTACACCCTACACGCTACACTCTGCACGCTACACGCTACACCCTACACCCTACACGCTACACTCTACATGCTACACGCTACACTCTACACCATACACGCTACACCCTACACTCTACACCCTACACCCTACACTCTATACCCGACACCCTACACCCTACATGCTTCACCCTACACGCTACACTCTACACTCTACACCCTACACGCTACATGCTACACTCTACACGCTACACTCTACACCCTACACGCTACACTCTACACCCTACACGCTACACCCTACACTCTACACTCTCCACCCTACACGCTACACGCTACACTCTACATGCTACACCCTACACGCTACACTCTACACCCTACACGCAACACCCTACACCCTACACCCTACATGCTACACCCTACACTCTACACCCTACACCCTACACGCTACACCCTATGCCCTGCACGCCACACACTACACTCTACACGCTACACCCTACACTGTACACCCTACACCCTACACGCTACACGCTACACTCTACACACTACACCCTACACTCTACACCCTACACCCTACACGCTATACACTACACTCTACACCCTGCACGCTACACGCTACACCCTACACGCTACACTCTACACCCTACACGCTACACCCTACACTCTACACCCTACACCCTACACACTACACGCTACTCGCTACACTCTACACCCTACACGCTACACTCTACACTCTACTCCCTACTCTCTACACGCTACACTCTATACCCTACACTCTACACGCTACGCGCTACACGCTACACACTACACGCTACACTTTACACTCTACACGCTACACACTACACGCTACACGCTACACTCTACACCCTACACCCTACTCTACATGCTACACGCTACACGGTACATGATACACGCTACACCCTACACGCTACACGCTACACACTACACGCTACACGCTACACTCCACACCCTACACGCTACACCCTACACCCTACTCCCTACACTCTACACGCTACACGCTACACCCTACACCCTACACTGTACACCCTACACCCTACATGCTACACTCTACACTCTGCTCCCTACTCTCTACACGCTACACTCTATACCCTACACTCTACACGCTACGCGCTACACGCTACACACTACACGCTACACCCTACACGCTACACTTTACACTCTACACGCTACACTCCACACTCTACACACTACACTCTACACCCTACACCCTACACCCTACTCTACATGCTACACGCTACACGCTACATGCTACACCCTACACCCTACACTCTACACCCTACACGCTACACGCTACACTCTACACGCTAAACGCTACAGCTTATAACCTACACTCTACACCGTACACCCTACACGCTACACTCTACACCCTGCACGCTACACCCTACACCCTACACCCTACATGCTACACCCTACACTCTACACCCTACACCCTACATGCTACACTCTACACCCTACACCCTACTCTACATGCTACACGCTACACGGTACATGATACACGCTACACCCTACACGCTACACGCTACACCCTACACGCTACACGCTACACGCTACACTCAACACCCTACACGCTACACCCTACACCCTACTCCCTACACTCTACACGCTACACTGTACACCCTACACCCTACACTGTACACCCTACACCCTGCACGCTACACTCTACACTCTGCTCCCTACTCTCTACACGCTACACTCTACACCCTGCACGCTACACGCTACACCCTACACGCTACACTCTACACCCTACACGCTACACCCTACACTCTACACCCTACACCCTACACACTACACGCTACTCGCTACACTCTACACCCTACACGCTACACTCTACACTCTACTCCCTACTCTCTACACGCTACACTCTATACCCTACACTCTACACGCTACGCGCTACACGCTACACACTACACGCTACACTTTACACTCTACACGCTACACACTACACGCTACACGCTACACTCTACACCCTACACCCTACTCTACATGCTACACGCTACACGGTACATGATACACGCTACACCCTACACGCTACACGCTACACACTACACGCTACACGCTACACTCCACACCCTACACGCTACACCCTACACCCTACTCCCTACACTCTACACGCTACACGCTACACCCTACACCCTACACTGTACACCCTACACCCTACATGCTACACTCTACACTCTGCTCCCTACTCTCTACACGCTACACTCTATACCCTACACTCTACACGCTACGCGCTACACGCTACACACTACACGCTACACCCTACACGCTACACTTTACACTCTACACGCTACACTCCACACTCTACACACTACACTCTACACCCTACACCCTACACCCTACTCTACATGCTACACGCTACACGCTACATGCTACACCCTACACCCTACACTCTACACCCTACACGCTACACGCTACACTCTACACGCTAAACGCTACAGCTTATAACCTACACTCTACACCGTACACCCTACACGCTACACTCTACACCCTGCACGCTACACCCTACACCCTACACCCTACATGCTACACCCTACACTCTACACCCTACACCCTACATGCTACACTCTACACCCTACACCCTACTCTACATGCTACACGCTACACGGTACATGATACACGCTACACCCTACACGCTACACGCTACACCCTACACGCTACACGCTACACGCTACACTCAACACCCTACACGCTACACCCTACACCCTACTCCCTACACTCTACACGCTACACTGTACACCCTACACCCTACACTGTACACCCTACACCCTGCACGCTACACTCTACACTCTGCTCCCTACTCTCTACACGCTACACTCTACACCCTGCACGCTACACGCTACACCCTACACGCTACACTCTACACCCTACACGCTACACCCTACACTCTACACCCTACACCCTACACACTACACGCTACTCGCTACACTCTACACCCTACACGCTACACTCTACACTCTACTCCCTACTCTCTACACGCTACACTCTATACCCTACACTCTACACGCTACGCGCTACACGCTACACACTACACACTACACGCTACACTTTACACTCTACACGCTACACACTACACGCTACATGCTACACTCTACACCCTACACCCTACTCTACATGCTACACGCTACACGGTACATGATACACGCTACACCCTACACCCTACACGCTACACCCTACACTCTACTCCCTACTCTCTACACGCTACACTCTATACCCTACACTCTACACGCTACGCGCTACACGCTACACGCTACACCCTACACTCTACACCCTACACGCTACACACTATACTCTACACCCTACACGCTACACCCTACACGCAACACGCTACACTCTACACCCTACACGCTACACTCTGCACGCTACACGCTACACCCTACACCCTACACGCTACACTCTACACGCTACACTCTACACCATACACGCTACACCCTACACTCTACACCCTACACCCTACACGCTATACCCGACACCCTACACACAGCATGCTTCACACTACACGCTACACTCTACACTATACACCCTACACCCTACACGCTACATGCTACACCCTACACGCTACACTCTACACCCTACACCCTACACGCTACACTCTACACGCTACACTCTACACCATACACGCTACACCCTACACTCTACACCCTACACCCTACACGCTATACCCGACACCCTACACACAGCATGCTTCACACTACACGCTACACTCTACACTATACACCCTACACCCTACACGCTACATGCTACACCCTACATGCTACACTCTACACCCTACACCCTACTCTACATGCTACACGCTACACGGTACATGATACACGCTACACCCTACACCCTACACGCTACACTCTACACTCTACTCCCTACTCTCTACACGCTACACTCTATACCCTACACTCTACACGCTACGCGCTACACGCTACACACTACACACTACACGCTACACTTTACACTCTACACGCTACACACTACACGCTACATGCTACACTCTACACCCTACACCCTACTCTACATGCTACACGCTACACGGTACATGATACACGCTACACCCTACACCCTACACGCTACACCCTACACCCTACTCCCTACACTCTACACGCTACACGCTACACCCTACACCCTACACTGTACACCCTACACCCTACATGCTACACTCTACACTCTGCTCCCTACTCTCTACACGCTACACTCTATACCCTACACTCTACACGCTACGCGCTACACGCTACACACTACACGCTACACCCTACACGCTACACTTTACACTCTACACGCTACACTCCACATTCTACACACTACACTCTACACCCTACACCCTACACCCTACTCTACATGCTACACGCTACACGCTACATGCTACACCCTACACCCTACACTCTACACCCTACACGCTACACGCTACACGCTACACTCTACACGCTAAACGCTACAGCTTATACCCTACACTCTACACCGTACACCCTACACGCTACACTCTACACCCTGCACGCTACACCCTACACCCTACACCCTACATGCTACACCCTACACTCTACACCCTACACCCTACATGCTACACTCTACACCCTACACCCTACTCTACATGCTACACGCTACACGGTACATGATACACGCTACACCCTACACGCTACACGCTACACCCTACACGCTACACGCTACACGCTACACTCTACACCCTACACGCTGCACCCTACACCCTACTCCCTACACTCTACACGCTACACGCTACACCCTACACCCTACACTGTACACCCTACACCCTGCACGCTACACTCTACACTCTGCTCCCTACTCTCTACACGCTACACTCTATACCCTACACTCTACACGCTACACGCTACACACTACACGCTACACCCTACACGCTACACTTTACACTCTACACGCTACACTCTACACACTACACTCTACACCCTACACCCTACTCTACATGCTACACGCTACACGCTACATGCTACACCCTACACGCTACACCCTACACCCTACACGCTACACGCTACACGCTACACTCTACACCCTACACTCTACACCCTACACGCTACACGCTACACTCTACACGCTAAACGCTACAGCTTATACCCTACACTCTACACCGTACACCCTACACGCTACACTCTACACCCTACACGCTACACCCTACACCCTACACCCTACATGCTACACCCTACACTCTACACCCTACACCCTACACGCTACACCCTGCGCCCTGCACGCCACACACTACACTCTACACGCTACACCCTACACGCTACACTCTACACGCTACACTCTACACGCTACACGGTACACGCTACACGCTACGCCCTACACCCTACACGCTACATGTTACACTCTACACCCTACACGCTACACTCTACACCCTACACGCTACACCCTACACCCTACACGCTACACACTACACGCTACACTCTACACCCTACACGCTGCACTCTATACGCTACACGGTACACGCTACACGCTACACCCTACACCCTACATGCTACACGCTACACCCTACACTGTACACCCTACACCCTACACGCTACACTCTACACGCTACATGCTACACCCTACACTCTACACCCTACACGCTATACGCTACACTCTACACCCTGCACGCTACACGCTACACGCTACACCCTACACGCTACACTCTACACCCTACACGCTACACTCTACATGCTACACGCTACACGCTACATGCTACACGCTACACCCTACACGCTACACTCTACACCCTACACCCTACACCCTACACGCTACACTCTACACCCTACACGCTACACCCTACACTCTACACCCTACACCCTACACGCTACTCGCTACACTCTACACCCTACCCGCTACACTCTACACGCTACACGCTACACTCTACACTCTACACGCTACACGCTACACTCTACACCATACACGCTACACGCTACACTCTACACCCTACACCCTACACGCTATACCCGACACCCTACACCCTACATGCTTCACCCTACACGCTACACTCTACACCCTACACGCTACACCCTACACTCTACACCCTACACCCTACACACTACACGCTACTCGCTACACTCTACACCCTACACGCTACACTCTACACTCTACCCCCTACTCTCTACACGCTACACTCTATACCCTACACTCTACACGCTACGCGCTACACGCTACACACTACACACTACACGCTACACTTTACACTCTACACGCTACACACTACACGCTACACGCTACACTCTACACCCTGCACCCTACTCTACATGCTACACGCTACACGGTACATGATACACGCTACACCCTACACGCTACACGCTACACCCTACACGCTACACGCTACACTCCACACCCTACACGCTACACCCTACACCCTACTCCCTACACTCTACACGCTACACGCTACACCCTACACTGTACACCCTACACCCTACATGCTACACTCTACACTCTGCTCCCTACTCTCTACACGCTACACTCTATACCCTACACTCTACACGCTACGCGCTACACGCTACACACTACACGCTACACTTTACACTCTACACGCTACACTCCACACTCTACACACTACACTCTACACCCTACACCCTACACCCTACTCTACATGCTACACGCTACACGCTACATGCTACACCCTACACGCTTCACCCTACACCGTACACGCTACACGCTACACGCTACACTCTACACCCTACACTCTACACCCTACACGCTACACGCTACACGCTACACTCTACACGCTAAACACTACAGCTTATACCCTACACTCTACACCGTACACCCTACACGCTACACTCTACACCCTGCACGCTACACCCTACACCCTACACCCTACATGCTACACCCTACACTCTACACCCTACACCCTACATGCTACACTCTACACCCTACACCCTACTCTACGTGCTACACGCTACACGGTACATGATACACGCTACACCCTACACGCTACACCCTACACGCTACACTCTACACCCTACACGCTACACCCTACACCCTACTCCCTACACTCTACACGCTACACGCTACACCCTACACCCTACACTGTACACCCTACACCCTGCACGCTACACTCTACACTCTGCTCCCTACTCTCTACACGCTACACTCTATACCCTACACTCTACACGCTACGCGCTACATGCTACACACTACACGCTACACCCTACACGCTACACTTTACACTCTACACGCTACACTCTACACTCTACACACTACACTCTACACCCTACACCCTACTCTACATGCTACACGCTACACGCTACATGCTACACCCTACACGCTACACCCTACACCCTACACGCTACACGCTACACGCTACACTCTACACCCTACACTCTACACCCTACACGCTACACGCTACACGCTACACGCTACACTCTACACGCTAAACGCTACAGCTTATACCCTACACTACACCGTACACCCTACACGTTACACTCTACACCCTACACGCTACACCCTACACCCTACACCCTACATGCTACACCCTACACTCTACACCCTACACCCTACACGCTACACCCTACGCCCTGCATGCCACACACTACACTCTACACGCTACACCGTACACGCTACACTCTACACGCTACACGCTACACGCTACACTCTACACCCTACACGCTACACTCTACACCCTACACACTACACTCTACACGCTACAGGGTACACGCTACACGCTACGCCCTACACCCTACACGCTACATGTTACACTCTACACCCTACACGCTACACTCTACACCCTACACGCTACACCCTACACCCTACACGCTACACACTACACGCTACACTCTACACCCTACACGCTACACTCTACACCATACACGCTACACGCTACACTCTACACCCTACACCCTACACGCTATACCCGACACCCTACACCCTACATGCTTCACCCTACACGCTACACTTTACACTCTACACGCTACACTCTACACACTACACTCTACACCCTACACCCTACTCTACATGCTACACGCTACACGCTACATGCTACACCCTACACGCTACACCCTACACCCTACACGCTACACGCTACACGCTACACTCTACACCCTACACTCTACACCCTACACGCTACACGCTACACTCTACACGCTAAACGCTACAGCTTATACCCTACACTCTACACCGTACACCCTACACGCTACACTCTACACCCTACACGCTACACCCTACACCCTACACCCTACATGCTACACCCTACACTCTACACCCTACACCCTACACGCTACACCCTGCGCCCTGCACGCCACACACTACACTCTACACGCTACACCCTACACGCTACACTCTACACGCTACACGCTACACTTTACACCCTACACGCGACACTCTACACCTTACACACTACACTCTACACGCTACACGGTACACGCTACACGCTACGCCCTACACCCTACACGCTACATGTTACACTCTACACCCTACACGCTACACTCTACACCCTACACGCTACACCCTACACCCTACACGCTACACACTACACGCTACACTCTACACCCTACACGCTGCACTCTATACGCTACACGGTACACGCTACACGCTACACCCTACACCCTACATGCTAGACGCTACACCCTACACTGTACACCCTACACCCTACACGCTACACTCTACACGCTACATGCTACACCCTACACTCTACACCCTACACGCTATACGCTACACTCTACACCCTGCACGCTACACGCTACACGCTACACCCTACACGCTACACTCTACACCCTACACGCTACACTCTACATGCTACACGCTACACGCTACATGCTACACGCTACACCCTACACGCTACACTCTACACCCTACACCCTACACCCTACACGCTACACTCTACACCCTACACGCTACACCCTACACTCTACACCCTACACCCTACACGCTACTCGCTACACTCTACACCCTACCCGCTACACTCTACACGCTACACGCTACACTCTACACTCTACACGCTGCACGCTACACTCTACACCCTACACGCAACACGCTACACTCTACACCCTACACGCTACACTCTACACCATACACGCTACACGCTACACTCTACACCCTACACCCTACACGCTATACCCGACACCCTACACCCTACATGCTTCACCCTACACGCTACACTCTACACCTTACACGCTACACCCTACACTCTACACCCTACACCCTACACACTACACGCCACTCGCTACACTCTACACCCTACACGCTACACTCTACACTCTACTCCCTACTCTCTACACGCTACACTCTATACCCTACACTCTACACGCTACGCGCTACACGCTACACACTACACACTACACGCTACACTTTACACTCTACACGCTACACACTACACGCTACACGCTACACTCTACACCCTACACCCTACTCTACATGCTACACGCTACACGGTACATGATACACGCTACACCCTACACGCTACACGCTACACCCTACACGCTACACGCTACACTCCACACCCTACACGCTACACCCTACACCCTACTCCCTACACTCTACACGCTACACCCTACACCCTACACTGTACACCCTACACCCTACATGCTACACTCTACACTCTGCTCCCTACTCTCTACACGCTACACTCTATACCCTACACACTACACGCTACACCCTACACACTACACTTTACACTCTACACGCTACACTCCACACTCTACACACTACACTCTACACCCTACACCCTACACCCTACTCTTTATGCTACACGCTACACGCTACATGCTACACCCTACACGCTTCACCCTACACCGTACACGCTACACGCTACACGCTACACTCTACACCCTACACTCTACACCCTACACGCTACACGCTACACGCTACACTCTACACGCTAAACGCTACAGCTTATACCCTACACTCTACACCGTACACCCTACACGCTACACTCTACACCCTGCACGCTACACCCTACACCCTACACCCTACATGCTACACCCTACACTCTACACCCTACACCCTACATGCTACACTCTACACCCTACACCCTACTCTACGTGCTACACGCTACACGGTACATGATACACGCTACACCCTACATGCCACACGCTACACCCTACACGCTACACGCTACAATCTACACCCTACACGCTACACCCTACACCCTACTCCCTACACTCTACACGCTACACGCTACACCCTACACCCTACACTGTACACCCTACACCCTGCACGCTACACTCTACACTCTGCTCCCTACTCTCTACACGCTACACTCTATACCCTACACTCTACACGCTACGCGCTACACGCTACACACTACACGCTACACCCTACACGCTACACTTTACACTCTACACGCTACACTCTACACTCTACACACTACACTCTACACCCTACACCCTACTCTACATGCTACACGCTACACGCTACATGCTACACCCTACACGCTACACCCTACACCCTACACGCTACACGCTACACGCTACACTCTACACCCTACACTCTACACCCTACACGCTACACGCTACACGCTACACGCTACACTCTACACGCTAAACGCTACAGCTTATACCCTACACTCTACACCGTACACCCTACACTTTACACTCTACACCCTACACGCTACACCCTACACCCTACACCCTACATGCTACACCCTACACTCTACACCCTACACCCTACACGCTACACCCTATGCCCTGCATGCCACACACTACACTCTACACGCTACACCCTACACGCTACACTCTACACGCTACACGCTACACGCTACACTCTACACCCTACACGCTACACTCTACACCCTACACACTACACTCTACACGCTACACGGTACACGCTACACGCTACGCCCTACACCCTACACGCTACATGTTACACTCTACACCCTACACGCTACACTCTACACCCTACACGCTACACCCTACACCCTACACGCTACACACTACACGCTACACTCTACACCCTACACGCTACACTCTACACCATACACGCTACACTCTACACCCTACACCCTACACGCTATACCCGACACCCTACACCCTACATGCTTCACCCTACACGCTACACTCTACACCCTACACGCTACACCCTACACTCTACACCCTACACCCTACACACTACACGCTACTCGCTACACTCTACACCCTACACGCTACACTCTACACTCTACTCCCTACTCTCTACACGCTACACTCTATACCCTACACTCTACACGCTACGCGCTACACGCTACACACTACACACTACACGCTACACTTTACACTCGACACGCTACACACTACACGCTACACGCTACACTCTACACCCTACACCCTACTCTACATGCTACACGCTACACGGTACATGATACACGCTACACCCTACACGCTACACGCTACACCCTACACGCTACACGCTACACTCCACACCCTACACGCTACACCCTACACCCTACTCCCTACACTCTACACGCTACACGCTACACCCTACACCCTACACTGTACACCCTACACCCTACATGCTACACTCTACACTCTGCTCCCTACTCTCTACACGCTACACTCTATACCCTACACTCTACACGCTACGTGCTACACGCTACACACTACACGCTACACCCTACACGCTACACTTTACACTCTACACGCTACACTCCACACTCTACACACTACACTCTACACCCTACACCCTACACCCTACTCTACATGCTACACGCTACACGCTACATGCTACACCCTACACGCTTCACCCTACACCCTACACGCTACACGCTACACGCTACACTCTACACCCTACACTCTACACCCTACACGCTACACGCTACACGCTACACTCTACACGCTAAACGCTACAGCTTATACCCTACACTCTACACCGTACACCCTACACGCTACACTCTACACCCTGCACGCTACACCCTACACCCTACACCCTACATGCTACACCCTACACTCTACACCCTACACCCTACATGCTACACTCTACACCCTACACCCTACTCTACATGCTACACGCTACACGGTACATGATACACGCTACACCCTACACGCTACACGCTACACCCTACACGCTGCTCGCTACACTCTACACCCTACACGCTACACCCTACACCCTACTCCCTACACTCTACACGCTACACGCTACACCCTACACCCTACACTGTACACCCTACACCCTGCACGCTACACTCTACACTCTGCTCCCTACTCTCTACACGCTACACTCTATACCCTACACTCTACACACTACGCGCTACACGCTACACACTACACGCTACACCCTACACGCTACACTTTACACTCTACACGCTACACTCTACACTCTACACACTACACTCTACACCCTACACCCTACTCTACATGCTACACGCTACACGCTACATGCTACACCCTACACGCTACACCCTACACCCTACACGCTACACCCTACAAGCTACACGCTACACGCTACACTCTACACGCTAAACGCTACAGCTTATACCCTACACTCTACACCGTACACCCTACACGTTACACTCTACACCCTACACGCTACACCCTACACCCTACACCCTACATGCTACACCCTACACTCTACACCCTACACCCTACACGCTACACCCTACGCCCTGCACGCCACACACTACACTCCACACGCTACACCCTACACGCTACACTCTACACGCTACACGCTACACGCTACACTCTACACCCTACACGCTACACTCTACACCCTACACACTACACTCTACACGCTACACGGTACACGCTACACGCTACGCCCTACACCCTACACGCTACATGTTACACTCTACACCCTACACGCTACACTCTACACCCTACACGCTACACCCTACACCCTACATGCTACACACTACACGCTACACTCTACACCCTACACGCTGCACTCTATACGCTACACGGTACACGCTACACGCTACACCCTACACTGTACACCCTACACTCTACACGCTACACTCTACACGCTACATGCTACACCCTACACTCTACACCCTACACGCTATACGCTACACTCTACACCCTGCACGCTACACGCTACACGCTACACCCTACACGCTACACTCTACACACAACACGCTACACTCTACATGCTACACGCTACACGCTACATGCTACACGCTACACCCTACACGCTACACTCTACACCCTACACCCTACACCCTACACGCTACACTCTACACCCTACACGCTACACCCTACACTCTACACCCTACACCCTACACGCTACTCGCTACACTCTACACCCTACCCGCTACACTCTACACGCTACACGCTACACTCTACACTCTACACGCTACACGCTACACTCTACACCCTACACGCAACACGCTACACTCTACACCCTACACGCTACACTCTGCACGCTACACTCTACACCCTACACCCTACACTCTATACCCGACACCCTACACCCTACATGCTTCACCCTACACGCTACACTCTACACTCTACACCCTACACGCTACATGCTACACTCTACACGCTACACTCTACACCCTACACGCTACACTCTACATCCTACACCCTACACGCTATACGCTACACTCTACACCCTGCACGCTACACGCTACACTCTACACCCTACACGCTACACTCTACACCCTACACCCTACACCCTACACGCTACACGCTACACCCTATACCCTACACGCTACAATCTACACGCTACACGCTACACCCTACACCCTACACCCTACACGCTACAATCTACACGCTACACGCTACACACTATACGCTACAAGCTAGACGCTACACTCTACACCCTACACGCTACACCCTACACTCTACACCCTACACCCTACACGCTACACGCTACACGCTACACCCTACACGCTACACCTTACACTCTACACCCTACACGCTACACCCTACACGCTACACGTTACACTCTACACCCTACACCCTACACTCTACACCCTACACCCTACTCTCTACACGCTACACTCTACACCCTACACGCTACACTCTACACTCTACACCCTACACCCTACACGCTACATGCTACACGCTACACTCTACACGCTAAACGCTACAGCTTATACCCTACACTCTACACCGTACACCCTACATGCTACACTCTACACCCTACACGCTACACCCTACACCCTACATGCTACACCCTACACTCTACACCCTACACCCTACACGCTACACCCTATGCCCTGCACGCCACACACTACACTCTACACGCTACACCCTACACTGTACACCCTACACCCTACACGCTACACGCTACACTCTACACGCTACACCCTACACTCTACACCCTACACCCTACACGCTATACGCTACACTCTACACCCTGCACGCTACACGCTACACCCTACACGCTACACTCTACACCCTACACGCTACACCCTACACTCTACACCCTACACACTACACGCTACTCGCTACACTCTACACCCTACACGCTACACTCTACACTCTACTCCCTACTCTCTACACGCTACACTCTACACCCTACACGCTACACCCTACACCCTACATGCTACACACTACACGCTACACTCTACACCCTACACGCTGCACTCTATACGCTACACGGTACACGCTACACGCTACACCCTACACTGTACACCCTACACTCTACACGCTACACTCTACACGCTACATGCTACACCCTACACTCTACACCCTACACGCTATACGCTACACTCTACACCCTGCACGCTACACGCTACACGCTACACCCTACACGCTACACTCTACACACAACACGCTACACTCTACATGCTACACGCTACACGCTACATGCTACACGCTACACCCTACACGCTACACTCTACACCCTACACCCTACACCCTACACGCTACACTCTACACCCTACACGCTACACCCTACACTCTACACCCTACACCCTACACGCTACTCGCTACACTCTACACCCTACCCGCTACACTCTACACGCTACACGCTACACTCTACACTCTACACGCTACACGCTACACTCTACACCCTACACGCAACACGCTACACTCTACACCCTACACGCTACACTCTGCACGCTACACTCTACACCCTACACCCTACACTCTATACCCGACACCCTACACCCTACATGCTTCACCCTACACGCTACACTCTACACTCTACACCCTACACGCTACATGCTACACTCTACACGCTACACTCTACACCCTACACGCTACACTCTACATCCTACACCCTACACGCTATACGCTACACTCTACACCCTGCACGCTACACGCTACACGCTACACCCTACACCCTACACCCTACACGCTACAATCTACACGCTACACACTACACACTATACGCTACAAGCTAGACGCTACACTCTACACCCTACACGCTACACCCTACACTCTACACCCTACACGCTACACGCTACACGCTACACCCTACACGCTACACCCTACACTCTACACCCTACACGCTACACCCTACACGCTACACGTTACACTCTACACCCTACACCCTACACTCTACACCCTACACCCTACTCTCTACACGCTACACTCTACACCCTACACGCTACACTCTACACTCTACACCCTACACCCTACACGCTACATGCTACACGCTACACTCTACACGCTAAACGCTACAGCTTATACCCTACACTCTACACCGTACACCCTACATGCTACACTCTACACCCTACACGCTACACCCTACACCCTACATGCTACACCCTACACTCTACACCCTACACCCTACACGCTACACCCTATGCCCTGCACGCCACACACTACACTCTACACGCTACACCCTACACTGTACACCCTACACCCTACACGCTACACGCTACACTCTACACGCTACACCCTACACTCTACACCCTACACCCTACACGCTATACGCTACACTCTACACCCTGCACGCTACACGCTACACCCTACACGCTACACTCTACACCCTACACGCTACACCCTACACTCTACACCCTACACACTACACGCTACTCGCTACACTCTACACCCTACACGCTACACTCTACACTCTAATCCCTACTCTCTACACGCTACACTCTATACCCTACACTCTACACGCTACGCGCTACACGCTACACACTACACACTACACGCTACACTTTACACTCTACACGCTACACACTACACGCTACACGCTACACTCTACACCCTACACCCTACTCTACATGCTACACGCTACACGGTACATGATACACGCTACACCCTACACGCTACACCCTACACCCTACACGCTACACTCCACACCCTACACGCTACACCCTACACCCTACTCCCTACACTCTACACGCTACATGCTACACCCTACACCCTACACTGTACACCCTACACCCTACACGCTACACTCTACACACAACACGCTACACTCTACATGCTACACGCTACACGCTACATGCTACACGCTACACCCTACACGCTACACTCTACACCCTACACCCTACACCCTACACGCTACACTCTACACCCTACACGCTACACCCTACACTCTACACCCTACACCCTACACGCTACTCGCTATACTCTACACCCTACCCGCTACACTCTACACGCTACACGCTACACTCTACACTCTACACGCTACACGCTACACTCTACACCCTACACGCAACACGCTACACTCTACACCCTACACGCTACACTCTGCACGCTACACTCTACACCCTACACCCTACACTCTATACCCGACACCCTACACCCTACATGCTTCACCCTACACGCTACACTCTACACTCTACACCCTACACGCTACATGCTACACTCTACACGCTACACTCTACACCCTACACGCTACACTCTACATCCTACACCCTACACGCTATACGCTACACTCTACACCCTGCACGCTACACGCTACACTCTACACCCTACACGCTACACTCTACACCCTACACCCTACACCCTACACGCTACACGCTACACCCTACACCCTATACCCTACACGCTACAATCTACACGCTACACGCTACACCCTACACCCTACACCCTACACGCTACAGTCTACACGCTACACGCTACACACTATACGCTACACGCTAGACGCTACACTCTACACCCTACACGCTACACCCTACACTCTACACCCTACACCCTACACGCTACACGCTACACCCTACACGCTACACCCTACACTCTACACCCTACACGCTACACCCTACACGCTACACGTTACACTCTACACCCTACACCCTACACTCTACACCCTACACCCTACTCTCTACACGCTACACTCTACACCCTACACGCTACACTCTACACTCTACACCCTACACCCTACACGCTACATGCTACACGCTACACTCTACACGCTAAACGCTACAGCTTATACCCTACACTCTACACCGTACACCCTACATGCTACACTCTACACCCTACACGCTACACCCTACACCCTACACCCTACATGCTACACCCTACACTCTACACCCTACACCCTACACGCTACACCCTACCCCCTGGACGCCACACACTACACTCTACACGCTACACCCTACACCCTACACCCTACATGCTACACCCTACACTTTACACCCTACACCCTACACGCTACACGCTACACTCTGCTCCCTACTCTCTACACGCTACACTCTATACCCTACACTCTACACGCTACGCGCTACACGCTACACGCTGCACGCTACACCCTACACGCTACACTTTACACTCTACACGCTACACTCCACACTCTACACACTACTCTCTACACCCTACACCCTACACCCTACTCTACATGCTACACGCTACACGCTACATGCTACACCCTACACGCTTCACCCTACACCCTACACGCTACACGCTACACGCTACACTCTACACGCTACACTCTACACCCTACACGCTACACGCTACACGCTACACTCTACACGCTAAACGCTACATCTTATACCCTACACTCTACACCGTACACCCTACACGCTACACTCTACACCCTACACGCTACACCCTACACCCTACACCCTACATGCTACACCCTACACTCTACACCCTACACCCTACATGCTACACTCTACACCCTACACCCTACTCTACATGCTACACACCTACACGGTACATGATACACGCTACACCCTACACGCTACACGCTACACCCTACATGCTACACGCTACACTCTACACCCTACACGCTACACCCTACACCCTACTCCCTACACTCTACACGCTACACCCTACACCCTACACTGTATACCCTACACCCTGCACGCTACACTCTACACTCTGCTCCCTACTCTCTACACGCTACACTCTATACCCTACACTCTACACGCTACGCGCTACACGCTACACACTACACGCTACACCCTACACGCTACACTTTACACTCTACACGCTACACTCTACACTCTACACACTACACTCTACACCCTACACCCTACTCTACATGCTACACGCTACACGCTACATGCTACACCCTACACGCTACACCCTACACCCTACACGCTACACGCTACACGCTACACTCTACACCCTACACTCTACACCCTACACGCTACACGCTACACGCTACACTACACGCTAAACGCTACAGCTTATACCCTACACTCTACACCGTACACCCTACACGCTACACTCTACACCCTACACGCTACACCCTACACCGTACACCCTACATGCTACACCCTACACTCTACACCCTACACCCTACACGCTACACGCTACACCCTACGCCCTGCACGCCACACACTACACTCTACACGCTACACCCTACACGCTACACTCTACACGCTACACTCTACACCCTACACGCTACACTCTACACCCTACACACTACACTCTACATGGTACACGCTACACGCTATGCCCTACACCCTACACGCTACATGTTACACTCTACACCCTACACGCTACACTCTACACCCTACACCCTACACCCTACACGCTACACACTACACGCTACACTCTACACCCTACACGCTGCACTCTATACGCTACACGGTACCCGCTACACCCTACACCCTACATGCTACACGCTACACCCTACACTGTACACCCTACACCCTACACGCTACACTCTACATGCTACATGCTACACCCTACACTCTACACCCTACACGCTATACGCTACACTCTACACCCTGCATGCTACACGCTACACGCTACACCCTACACGCTACACTCTACACCCTACACGCTACACTCTACATGCTACACGCTACACGCTACATGCTACACGCTACACCCTACACGCTACACTCTACACCCTACACGCTACACCCTACACTCTACACCCTACACCCTATACGCTACTCGCTACACTCTACACCCTACCCGCTACACTCTACACGCTACACGCTACACTCTACACTCTACACGCTACACGCTACACTCTACACCCTACACGCAACATGCTACACTCTACACCCTACACGCTACACTCTGCACGCTACACGCTACACCCTACACCCTACACGCTACACTCTACACGCTACACGCTACACTCTACACCATACACGCTACACCCTACACTCTACACCCTACACCCTACACGCTATACCCGACACCCTACACCCTACATGCTTCACCCTACACGCTACTCTACACTCTACACCCTACACCCTACACGCTACATGCTACACTCTACACGCTACACTCTACACCCTACACGCTACACTCTACATCCTACACCCTACACGCTATACGCTACACTCTACACCCTGCACGCTACACGCTACACTCTACACCCTACACGCTACACTCTACACCCTACACGCTACACCCTACACTCTACACTCTCCACCCTACACGCTACACGCTACACTCTACACGCTACACCATACACGCTACACTCTACACCCTACACGCAACACCCTACACTCTACACCCTACACCCTAAACCCTACACGCTACACCCTACACGCTACACTCTACACCCTACACCCTAAACTCTACACCCTACACGCTACACGCTACACTCTACACCCTACACCCGCTACACGCTACACGCTACACTCTACACCCTACACGCTACACTCTACACCCTACACGCTACACCCTACACTCTACACGCTACATGCTACACTCTACACCCTACACGATACATGCTACACCCTACACGCTACAGCCTACATGCTACACGCTACACTCTACACCCTACAAGCTACACGCTACACGCTACACCCTACACTCTACACCCTACACCGTACACGCTACACGCTACACTCTACACGCTACACCCTTCACTCTACACCCTACACCCTACATACTACACTCTACACCCTACACGGTACACCCTACAATCTACACGCTACATGCTACACTCTACACTCTACACCCTACACCCTACACGCTACATGCTACACTCTACACCCTACACGCTACACTCTACACCCTACACGCTACATGCTACATTCTACACCCTACACCCTACACGCTAAATGCTACACGCTACACCCTACACGCTACACGCTAGGGTGTAGAGTGTAATATGTAGCGTGTAGTTTGTAGCGTTTAGCTTGTAGGGTGTAGCGTGTAGCGTGTAGGGTGTAGAGTGTAGCGTGTAGCGTGTAGCATGTAGGGTGTAGGGTGTAGAGTGTAGAGTGTAGCGTGTAGGGTGTAGAGTGTAGGGTGTAGGATGTAGAGTGTAGGGTTTAGAGTGTAATGTGTAGCGTGTAGGGTGTAGCGTGTAGCATGTAGGATGTAGGGTGTGGAGTGTAGGGTGTAGCGTGTAGGGTCTAGAGTGTAGCGTGTAGCGTGTAGGGTGTAGGGTGTAGAGTGTTGGGTGTAGCGTGTAGGGTGTAGAGTGTAGCGTGTAGGGTGTAGCGTGCAGGGTGTAGAGTGTAGCGCATAGCGTGTAGGGTGTAGAGTGTAGGGTGTAGCGTGTAGGGTGTAGAGTGTAGGGTGTAGCGTGTAGGGTGTAGAGTGTAGCGTGTAGCGTGTAGGGTGTAGGGTGTAGCGTGTAGGGTGTAGAGTGTAGCGTGTAGCGTGTAGGGTGTAGGGTGTAGGGTGTAGCGTGTAGTGTGTAGCGTGTAGCGTGTAGGGTGTAGCGTGTAGCATGTAGCGTGTAGCGTGTAGCATGTAGAGTGTAGGGTGTAAGGTGTAGCATGTAGAGTGTAGGGTGTAGGGTGTAGCGTGTAGACTGTAGGGTATAGAGTGTAGCGTCTAGGGTGTAGAGTGTAGCGTGTAGGGTGTAGAGTGTAGCGTGTAGGGTGTAGAATATAGCGTGTAGAGAGTAGGGTGTAGGGTGTAGAGTGTAGGGTGTAGGGTGTAGAGTGTAACGTGTAGCGCGTAGGGTGTAGCGTGTAGGGTGTAGGGTGTAGAGTGTAGGGTGTAGCGTGTAGGGTGTAGCGTGTAGCGTGTAGCGTGTAGGGTGTAGGGTGTAGAGTGTAGGGTGTAGCGTCTAGCGTATAGGGTGTGGCGTGTAGCGTGTAGATTGTAGCGTGTAGGGTGTAGGGTGTAGAGTGCAGAGTGTAGGGTGTAGAGTGTAGCGTGTAGAGTGTAGGGTGTAGAGTGTAGGGTGTAGAGTGTAACGTGTAGTGTGTAGGGTGTAGCGTGTAGCGTGTAGGGTGTAGCGTGTATCGTGTAGGGTGCAGGGTGTAGAGTGTAACGTGTAGCGTGTAGGGTGTAGCGTGTAGCGTGTAGCGTGTAGCGTGTAGTGTGTAGCGTGTAGGGTGTAGGGTGTAGAGTGTAGCGTGTAGGGTGTAGCATGTAGCGTGTAGGGTGTAGGGTGTATAGTGTAGAGTGTAGCGTGTAGTGTGAAGCATGCAGGGTGTAGGGTGTCGGGTATAGCGTGTAGGGTGTAGGGTGTAGAGTGTAGGGTGTAGCGTGTATGGCGTAGAGTGTAGCGTGTAGAGTGTAGCGTGTAGGGTGTAGGGTGTAGCGTGTAGCGTGCAGAGTGTAGCGTGTAGGGTGTAGATTGTAGCGTGTTGCGTGTAGGGTGTAGAGTGTAGCGTGTAGAGTGTAGAGTGTAGCGTGTAGGGTGTAGAGTATAGTGTGTAGCGTGTAGGGTGTAGGGTGTAGAGTGTAGGGTGTAGCGTGTAGCGTGTAGGGTGTAGGGTGTGGATTGTAGCGTGTAGGGTGTAGGGTGTAGCGTGTAGCGTGTAGGGTGTAGGGTGTAGAGTGTAGCGTGTAGCGTGTAGGGTGTAGGGTGTAGAGTGTAGAGTGTAGGGTGTAGAGTGTAGCGTGTAGAGTGTAGGGTGTAGAGTGTAGGGTGTAGAGTGTAACGTGTAGCGTGTATTGTGTAGCGTGTAGCATGTAGGGTGTAGCGTGTAGCGTGTAGGGTGCAGGGTGTAAGAGTGTAGCGTGTAGGGTGTAGAGTGTAATGTGTAGCGTGTAGGGTGTAGCGTGTAGCGTGTAGGGTGTAGCGTGTAGCGTGTAGTGTGTAGCGTGTAGAGTGTAGGGTGTAGAGTGTAGAGTGTAGCGTGTAGGGTGAAGCATGTAGGGTGTAGGGTGTCGGGTATAGCGTGTAGGGTGTAGAGTGTAGGGTGTAGCGTGTATGGTGTAGAGTGTAGCATGTAGCATGCAGAGTGTAGCGTGCAGGGTGTAGGGTGTAGCGTTTAGCGTGCAGAGTGTAGCCTGTAGGGTGTAGGGTGTAGCGTGTAGAGTGTAGGGTATAGAGTGTAGCGTGTAGAGTGTAGAGAGTAGGGTGTAGAGTGTAGAGTGTAGCGTGTAGGGTGTAGAGTGTAGCGTGTAGAGTGTATTTTGTAGAATGTAGAGTGTAGCATGTAGCGTGTAGAGTGTAGGGTGTAGAGTGTAGCGTGTAGGGTGTAGAGTGTAGCGTGTAGAGTGTAGCGTGTAGGGTGTAGCGTGTCGGGTGTAGGGTGTAGGGTGTAGCGTGTAGTTTGTAGGGTGTAGTGTGTAGGGTGTTGCGTGTAGGGTGTAGAGTGTAGCGTGTAGCGTGTAGAGTGTAGTGTGTAGGGTGTAGGGTGTAGCGTGTAGTGTGTAGGGTGTAGGGTGTAGAGTGTAGGGTGTAGCATGTAGGGTGTAGGGTGTAGCATGTAGGGTGTAGAGTGTAGCGTGTAGGGTGTAGAGTGTAGCGTGTAGGGTGTAGAGTATAGCATGTAGAGAGTAGGGTGTAGGGTGTAGGGTGTAGAGTGTAACGTGTAGTGTGTAGGGTGTAGCGTGTAGCGTGTAGGGTGTAGGGTGTAGAGTGTAGGGTGTAGGGTGTAGCGTGTAGCGTGTAGCGTGTAGGGTGTAGGGTGTAGATTGTAGCGTGTAGGGTGCAGGGTGTAGAGTGTAGCGTGTAGCATGTAGGGTGTAGCGTGTAGCGTGTAGGGTGTAGGGTGTAGAGTGTAACGTGTAGCGTGTAGGGTGTAGCGTGTAGCGTGTAGGGTGTAGCGTGTAGCGTGTAGTGTGTAGCGTGTAGAGTGTAGGGAGTAGAGTGTAGCGTGTAGGGTGTAGCATGTAGCGTGTAGGGTGTAGGGTGTAGAGTGTAGAGTGTCGCGTGTAGGGTGAAGCATGTAGGGTGTAGGGTGTCGGGTATAGCGTGTAGGGTGTAGGGTGTAGAGTGTAGGGTGTAGCGTGTATGGTGTAGAGTGTAGCGTGTAGCGTGCAGAGTGTAGCGTGCAGGGTGTGAGGTGTAGCGTGTAGCGTGCAGAGTGTAGCGTGTAGGGTGTAGAGTGTAGTGTGTTGCGTGTAGGGTGTAGAGTGTAGCGTGTAGCGTGTAGAGTGTAGCGTGTAGCGTGTAGCGTGTAGAGTGTAGCGTGTAGGGTGTAGAGTATAGCGTGTAGCGTGTAGGGTGTAGGGTGTAGAGTGTAGCGTGTAGTGTGTAGAGTGTAGAGTGTAGGGTGTAGCGTGTAGGGTGTAGAGTGTAGCGTGTAGCGTGTAGGGTGTAGGGTGTAGCGTGTAGGGTGTAGAGTGTAGCGTATAGCGTGTAGGGTGTAGGCTGTAGGGTTTAGCGTGTAGTGTGTAGAGTGTAGCGTGTAGCGTGTAGGGTGTAGCGTGTAGCATGTATCGTGAAGCGTGTAGCATGTAGAGTGTAGGGTGTAGGGTGTAGCATGTAGAGTGTAGGGTGTAGGGTGTAGCGTGTAGAGTGTAGGGTATAGAGTATAGCGTGTAGCGTGTAGAGAGTAGGGTGTAGTGTGTAGAGTGTAGCGTGTAGGGTGTAGAGTGTAGCGTGTAGAGTGTATTGTGTAGAATGTAGAGTGTAGCATGTAGCGTGTAGAGTGTAGGGTGTAGAGTGTAGCGTGTAGGGTGTAGAGTGTAGCGTGTAGAGTGTAGAGTGTAGCGTGTAGGGTGTAGCGTGTCGGGTGTAGGGTGTAGGGTGTAGCGTGTAGTTTGTAGGGTGTAGGGCGTTGCGTGTAGAGTGTAGCGTGTAGTGTGTACGGTGTAGGGTGTAGAGTGTAGGGTGTAGCATGTAGGGTGTAGGGTGTAGGGTGTAGCATGTAGGGTGTAGAGTGTAGCGTGTAGGGTGTACGGTGTAGAGTGTAGGGTATAAGCTGTAGCGTTTAGCGTGTAGGGTGTAGCGTGTAGCGTGTAGGGTGTAGAGTGTAGAGTGTAGCGTGTAGGGTGTAGAATATAGCATGTAGAGAGTAGGGTGTAGGGTGTAGGGTGTAGAGTGTAACGTGTAGCGTGTAGGGTGTAGCGTGTAGGGTGTAGGGTGTAGAGTGTAGCGTGTAGGGTGTAGCGTGTAGCGTGTAGGGTGTAGGGTGTAGATTGTAGCGTGTAGGGTGTAGGGTGTAGCGTGTAGCGTGTAGCGTGTAGGGTGTAGGGTGTAGAGTGTAGAGTGTAGGGTGTAGAGTGTAGCGTGTAGAGTGTAGGGTGTAGATTGTAGGGTGTAGAGTGTAACGTGTAGCGTGTAGGGTGTAGCGTTTAGCGTGCAGAGTGTAGCCTGTAGGGTGTAGGGTGTAGCGTGTAGAGTGTAGGGTATAGAGTGTAGCGTGTAGAGTGTAGAGAGTAGGGTGTAGAGTGTAGAGTGTAGCGTGTAGGGTGTAGAGTGTAGCGTGTAGAGTGTATTTTGTAGAATGTAGAGTGTAGCATGTAGCGTGTAGAGTGTAGGGTGTAGAGTGTAGCGTGTAGGGTGTAGAGTGTAGCGTGTAGAGTGTAGCGTGTAGGGTGTAGCGTGTCGGGTGTAGGGTTTAGGGTGTAGCGTGTAGTTTGTAGGGTGTAGTGTGTAGGGTGTTGCGTGTAGGGTGTAGAGTGTAGCGTGTAGCGTGTAGAGTGTAGTGTGTAGGGTGTAGGGTGTAGCGTGTAGTGTGTAGGGTGTAGGGTGTAGAGTGTAGGGTGTAGCATGTAGGGTGTAGGGTGTAGCATGTAGGGTGTAGAGTGTAGCGTGTAGGGTGTAGAGTGTAGCGTGTAGGGTGTAGAGTATAGCATGTAGAGAGTAGGGTGTAGGGTGTAGGGTGTAGAGTGTAACGTGTAGTGTGTAGGGTGTAGCGTGTAGCGTGTAGGGTGTAGGGTGTAGAGTGTAGGGTGTAGGGTGTAGCGTGTAGCGTGTAGCGTGTAGGGTGTAGGGTGTAGATTGTAGCGTGTAGGGTGCAGGGTGTAGAGTGTAGCGTGTAGCATGTAGGGTGTAGCGTGTAGCGTGTAGGGTGTAGGGTGTAGAGTGTAACGTGTAGCGTGTAGGGTGTAGCGTGTAGCGTGTAGGGTGTAGCGTGTAGCGTGTAGTGTGTAGCGTGTAGAGTGTAGGGAGTAGAGTGTAGCGTGTAGGGTGTAGCATGTAGCGTGTAGGGTGTAGGGTGTAGAGTGTAGAGTGTCGCGTGTAGGGTGAAGCATGTAGGGTGTAGGGTGTCGGGTATAGCGTGTAGGGTGTAGGGTGTAGAGTGTAGGGTGTAGCGTGTATGGTGTAGAGTGTAGCGTGTAGCGTGCAGAGTGTAGCGTGCAGGGTGTGAGGTGTAGCGTGTAGCGTGCAGAGTGTAGCGTGTAGGGTGTAGAGTGTAGTGTGTTGCGTGTAGGGTGTAGAGTGTAGCGTGTAGCGTGTAGAGTGTAGCGTGTAGCGTGTAGCGTGTAGAGTGTAGCGTGTAGGGTGTAGAGTATAGCGTGTAGCGTGTAGGGTGTAGGGTGTAGAGTGTAGCGTGTAGTGTGTAGAGTGTAGAGTGTAGGGTGTAGCGTGTAGGGTGTAGAGTGTAGCGTGTAGCGTGTAGGGTGTAGGGTGTAGCGTGTAGGGTGTAGAGTGTAGCGTGTAGCGTGTAGGGTGTAGGCTGTAGGGTTTAGCGTGTAGTGTGTAGAGTGTAGCGTGTAGCGTGTAGGGTGTAGCGTGTAGCATGTATCGTGAAGCGTGTAGCATGTAGAGTGTAGGGTGTAGGGTGTAGCATGTAGAGTGTAGGGTGTAGGGTGTAGCGTGTAGAGTGTAGGGTATAGAGTGTAGCGTGTAGCGTGTAGAGAGTAGGGTGTAGTGTGTAGAGTGTAGCGTGTAGGGTGTAGAGTGTAGCGTGTAGAGTGTATTGTGTAGAATGTAGAGTGTAGCATGTAGCGTGTAGAGTGTAGGGTGTAGAGTGTAGCGTGTAGGGTGTAGAGTGTAGCGTGTAGAGTGTAGAGTGTAGCGTGTAGGGTGTAGCGTGTCGGGTGTAGGGTGTAGGGTGTAGCGTGTAGTTTGTAGGGTGTAGGGCGTTGCGTGTAGAGTGTAGCGTGTAGTGTGTACGGTGTAGGGTGTAGAGTGTAGGGTGTAGCATGTAGGGTGTAGGGTGTAGGGTGTAGCATGTAGGGTGTAGAGTGTAGCGTGTAGGGTGTACGGTGTAGAGTGTAGGGTATAAGCTGTAGCGTTTAGCGTGTAGGGTGTAGCGTGTAGCGTGTAGGGTGTAGAGTGTAGAGTGTAGCGTGTAGGGTGTAGAATATAGCATGTAGAGAGTAGGGTGTAGGGTGTAGGGTGTAGAGTGTAACGTGTAGCGTGTAGGGTGTAGCGTGTAGGGTGTAGGGTGTAGAGTGTAGCGTGTAGGGTGTAGCGTGTAGCGTGTAGGGTGTAGGGTGTAGATTGTAGCGTGTAGGGTGTAGGGTGTAGCGTGTAGCGTGTAGCGTGTAGGGTGTAGGGTGTAGAGTGTAGAGTGTAGGGTGTAGAGTGTAGCGTGTAGAGTGTAGGGTGTAGATTGTAGGGTGTAGAGTGTAACGTGTAGCGTGTAGGGTGTAGCGTGTAGCATGTAGGGTGTAGCGTGTAGCGTGTAGGGTGCAGGTTGTAGAGTGTAGCGTGTAGGGTGTAGAGTGTAACGTGTAGCGTGTAGGGTGTAGCGTGTACCGTGTAGGGTGTAGGGTGTAGAGTGTAACGCGTAGCGTGTAGGGTGTAGCGTGTAGCGTGTAGGGTGTAGCGTGTAGCGTGTAGTGTGTAGCGTGTAGGGTGTAGGGTGTAGAGTGTAGAGTGTAGGGTGTAGAGTGTAGCGTGTAGAGTGTAGGGTGTAGATTGTAGGGTGTAGAGTGTAACGTGTAGCGTGTAGGGTGTAGCGTGTAGCATGTAGGGTGTAGCGTGTAGCGTGTAGGGTGCAGGTTGTAGAGTGTAGCGTGTAGGGTGTAGAGTGTAACGTGTAGCGTGTAGGGTGTAGCGTGTACCGTGTAGGGTGTAGGGTGTAGAGTGTAACGCGTAGCGTGTAGGGTGTAGCGTGTAGCGTGTAGGGTGTAGCGTGTAGCGTGTAGTGTGTAGCGTGTAGAGTGTAGGGTGTAGAGTGTAGCGTGTAGGGTGTAGCATGTAGCGTGTAGGGTGTAGGGTGTAGAGTGTAGAGTGTAGCGTGTAGGGTGAAGCATGTAGGGTGTAGGGTGTCGGGTATAGCGTGTAGGGTGTAGGGTGTAGAGTGTAGGGTGTAGAGTGTAGGGTGTAGCGTGTATGGTGTAGAGTGTAGCGTGTAGCGTGCAGAGTGTAGCGTGTAGCGTGTAGCGTGCAGAGTGTAGCGTGTAGGGTGTAGAGTGTAGCGTGTTGCGTGTAGGGTGTAGAGTGTAGCGTGTAGCGTGTAGAGTGTAGCGTGTAGCGTGTAGAGTGTAGCGTGTAGGGTGTAGAGTATAGCGTTTCGCGTGTAGGGTGTAGGGTGTAGAGTGTAGAGTGTAGCATGTAGCGTGTAGCGTGTAGAGTGTAGCGTGTAGCGTGTAGAGTGTAGGGTGTAGCGTGTAGCGTGTAGCGTGTAGAGTGTAGGGTTTAGAGTGTAGCGTGTAGCGTGTAGAGTGTAGCGTGTAGCGTGTAGGGTGTAGAGTGTAGCGTGTAGCGTGTAGCGTGTAGGGTGTAGGGTGTAGAGTGTAGCGTGTAGCGTGTAGAGTGTACGGTGTAGAGTGTAGGGTGTAGCGTGTAGCGTGTAGGGTTAAGCTACACGCTACACACTAAACACAAAAAGAAAAGGATATGCAAACCAATGGGATCCACGTTAGTCAATTTTATTGTACAAAAATAGTAATCCACAAACAGAACCAGGCAAAACATACATTTAAAAACATTTAAAACACTAGTATGGCTGAATAGGCCATAAGTAATTTTACCCGAGGGAATGAAGGAAGCTAATACTTTACAGCATATGTGAGACAGGAGAAATAACCAGAGAGAAAAAATTGCTAGGTATGCGGGTACACCAATCTTAGTCAAATCTACATATAAGAAGCCTATTGTTTACTGCCAACTGTGACCCCCTGAGTACTATGACAGGAAACATATACTCCAGCCTAGTATCTGGAAGAAATACATCATGGATCCTATTTTGTTCAACACAGCATGCGTGCGCACAGTTGGTAAGCAAATGAAAGCAGACCCCTATAGAAAGGTAATCAGGGAAATAGATATGCTGCAGTACTACAAAATCCTAGTTATTTGGATAAATGTATGCATACAGACGCCTTGTGGAAATACAAAGAATCAGGATCCAGTGTCCTAAGGCTTGGAAAAATGCCAGGCCATGCATGAAGTAAATAGGTGTAATTCCATAGCAGTTGTAAAGATAAGTTACCCAAGTCCTGTCCCTCGGGAAAAAAACAAAGGAAGCCCTTTACCCCACGCGTATCGACGCTACTCAAGCGTCTTCATCAGAGGAAAAAGTGACACCCTACACGCTACACGCTACACTCTACACTCTACACGCTACACTCTACACCCTACACGCTAGACCCTACACTCTACACGCTACATGCTACACTCTACACCCTACACAATACACGCTACTTGCTACACCCTACACGCTACAATCTACACGCTACACGCTACACACTATACGCTACACGCTAGATGCTACACGCTACACGCTACACGCTACACCCTACACGCTACACCCTACACTCTACACCCTACAACCTACAAGCTACACGCTACACGCTACACTCTACACTCTACACCCTACACGCTACACGCTACACGCTACACTCTACACGCTAAACGCTACAGCTTATACCCTACACTCTACACCGTACACCCTACACGCTACACTCTACACCCTGCACGCTACACCCTACACCCTACACCCTACATGCTACACCCTACACTCTACACCCTACACCCTACATGCTACACTCTACACCCTACACCCTACTCTACATGCTACACGCTACACGGTACATGATACACGCTACACCCTACACGCTACACGCTACACCCTACACGCTACACGCTACACTCTACACCCTACACGCTACACCCTACACCCTACACTCTACACGCTACACGCTACACCCTACACCCTACACTGTACACCCTACACCCTGCACGCTACACTCTACACTCTGCTCCCTACTCTCTACACGCTACACTCTATACCCTACACTCTACACGCTACGCGCTACACGCTACACACTACACGCTACACCCTACATGCTACACTTTACACTCTACACGCTACACTCTACACTCTACACACTACACTCTACACCCTACACCCTACTCTACATGCTACACGCTACACGCTACATGCTACACCCTACACGCTACACCCTACACGCTACACGCTACACGCTACACTCTACACCCTACACTCTACACCCTACACGCTACACGCTACACGCTACACGCTACACTCTACACGCTAAACGCTACAGCTTATACCCTACACTCTACACCGTACACCCTACACGTTACACTCTACACCCTACACGCTACACCCTACACCCTACATGCTACACCCTACACTCTACACCCTACACCCAACACGCTACACCCTACGCCCTGCACGCCACACACTACACTCTACACGCTACACCCTACACGCTACACTCTACACGCTACACGCTACACGCTACACTCTACACCCTACACGCTACACTCTACACCCTACACGCTACACCCTACACCCTACACGCTACACACTACACGCTACACTCTACACCCTACACGCTACACTCTACACCATACACGCTACACGCTACACTCTACACCCTACACCCTACACGCTATACCCGACACCCTACACCCTACATGCTTCACCCTACACGCTACACTCTACACCCTACACGCTACACCCTACACTCTACACCCTACACCCTACACACTACACGCTACTCGCTACACTCTACACCCTACACGCTACACGCTACACTCTACTCCCTACTCTCTACACGCTACACTCTATACCCTACACTCTACACGCTACGCGCTACACGCTACACACTACACACTACACGCTACACTTTACACTCTACACGCTACACACTACACGCTACACGCTACACTCTACACCCTACACCCTACTCTACATGCTACACGCTACACGGTACATGATACACGCTACACCCTACACGCTACACGCTACACCCTACACGCTACACGCTACACTCCACACCCTACACGCTACACCCTACACCCTACTCCCTACACTCTACACGCTACACGCTACACCCTACACCCTACACTGTACACCGTACACCCTACATGCTACACTCTACACTCTGCTCCCTACTCTCTACACGCTACACTCTATACCCTACACTCTACACGCTACGCGCTACATGCTACACACTACACGCTACACCCTACACGCTACACTTTACACTCTACACGCTACGCTCCACACTCTACACACTACACTCTACACCCTACACCCTACACCCTACTCTACATGCTACACGCTACACGCTACATGCTACACCCTACACGCTTCACCCTACACCCTACACGCTACACGCTACACTCTACACCCTACACTCTACACCCTACACGCTACACGCTACACGCTACACTCTACACGCTAAACGCTACAGCTTATACCCTACACTCTACACCGTACACCCTACACGCTACACTCTACACCCTGCACGCTACACCCTACACCCTACACCCTACATGCTACACCCTACACTCTACACCCTACACCCTACATGCTACACTCTACACCCTACACCCTACTCTACATGCTACACGCTACACGGTACATGATACACGCTACACCCTACACGCTACACGCTACACCCTACACGCTACACGCTACACTCTACACCCTACACGCTACACCCTACACCCTACTCCCTACACTCTACACGCTACACGCTACACCCTACACCCTACACTGTACACCCTACACCCTGCACGCTACACTCTACACTCTGCTCCCTACTCTCTACACGCTACACTCTATACCCTACACTCTACACGCTACGCGCTACACGCTACACACTACACTCTACACCCTACACCCTACTCTACATGCTACACGCTACACGCTACATGCTACACCCTACACGCTACACCCTACACCCTACACGCTACACGCTACACGCTACACTCTACACCCTACACTCTACACCCTACACGCTACACGCTACACGCTACACACTACACTCTACACGCTAAACGCTACAGCTTATACCCTACACTCTACACCGTACACCCTACACGTTACACTCTACACCCTACACGCTACACCCTACACCCTACATGCTACACCCTACACTCTACACCCTACACCCTACACGCTACACCCTACGCCCTGCACGCCACACACTACACTCTACACGCTACACCCTACACGCTACACTCTACATGCTACACGCTACACGCTACACTCTACACCCTACACGCTACACTCTACACCCTACACACTACACTCTACACGCTACACGGTACACGCTACACGCTACGCCCTACACCCTACACGCTACATGTTACACTCTACACCCTACACGCTACACTCTACACCCTACACGCTACACCCTACACCCTACACGCTACACACTACACGCTACACTCTACACCCTACACGCTGCACTCTATACGCTACACGGTACACGCTACACGCTACACCCTACACTGTACACCCTACACTCTACACGCTACACTCTACACGCTACATGCTACACCCTACACTCTACACCCTACACGCTATACGCTACACTCTACACCCTGCACGCTACACGCTACACGCTACACCCTACACGCTACACTCTACACCCTACACGCTACACTCTACATGCTACACGCTACACGCTACATGCTACACGCTACACCCTACACGCTACACTCTACACCCTACACCCTACACCCTACACGCTACACTCTACACCCTACACGCTACACCCTACACTCTACACCCTACACCCTACACGCTACTCGCTACACTCTACACCCTACCCGCTACACTCTACACGCTACACGCTACACTCTACACTCTACACGCTACACTCTACACCCTACACGCAACACGCTACACTCTACACCCTACACACTACACTCTACACGCTACACGCTACACTCTACACCATACACGCTACACCCTACACTCTACACCCTACACCCTACACTCTATACCCGACACCCTACACCCTACATGCTTCACCCTACACGCTACACTCTACACTCTACACCCTACACGCTACATGCTACACTCTACACCCTACACGCTACACTCTACACCCTACACGCTACACTCTACACCCTACACGCTACACCCTACACTCTACACTCTCCACCCTACACGCTACACGCTACACTCTACACGCTACACCCTACACGCTACACTCTACACCCTACACGCAACACCCTACACCCTACACCCTACATGCTACACCCTACACTCTACACCCTACACCCTACACGCTACACCCTATGCCCTGCACGCCACACACTACACTCTACACGCTACACCCTACACTGTACACCCTACACCCTACACGCTACACGCTACACTCTACACACTACACCCTACACTCTACACCCTACACCCTACACGCTATACGCTACACTCTACACCCTGCACGCTACACGCTACACCCTACACGCTACACTCTACACCCTACACGCTACACCCTACACTCTACACCCTACACCCTACACAATACACGCTACTCGCTACACTCTACACCCTACACGCTACACTCTACACTCTACTCCCTACTCTCTACACGCTACACTCTATACCCTACACTCTACACGCTACGCGCTACACGCTACACACTACACACTACACGCTACACTTTACACTCTACACGCTACACACTACACGCTACACGCTACACTCTACACCCTACACCCTACTCTACATGCTACACGCTACACGGTACATGATACACGCTACACCCTACACGCTACACGCTACACCCTACACGCTACACGCTACACTCCACACCCTACACGCTACACCCTACACCCTACTCCCTACACTCTACACGCTACACGCTACACCCTACACCCTACACTGTACACCCTACACCCTACATGCTACACTCTACACTCTGCTCCCTACTCTCTACACGCTACACTCTATACCCTACACTCTACATGCTACGCGCTACACGCTACACACTACACGCTACACCCTACACGCTACACTTTACACTCTACACGCTACACTCCACACTCTACACACTACACTCTACACCCTACACCCTACACCCTACTCTACATGCTACACGCTACACGCTACATGCTACACCCTACACCCTACACTCTACACCCTACACGCTACACGCTACACGCTACACTCTACACGCTAAACGCTACAGCTTATACCCTACACTCTACACCGTACACCCTACACGCTACACTCTACACCCTGCACGCTACACCCTACACCCTACACCCTACATGCTACACCCTACACTCTACACCCTACACCCTACATGCTACACTCTACACCCTACACCCTACTCTACATGCTACACGCTACACGGTACATGATACACGCTACACCCTACACGCTACACGCTACACCCTACACGCTACACGCTACACGCTACACTCAACACCCTACACGCTACACCCTACACCCTACTCCCTACACTCTACACGCTACACTGTACACCCTACACCCTACACTGTACACCCTACACCCTGCACGCTACACTCTACACTCTGCTCCCTACTCTCTACACGCTACACTCTACACCCTGCACGCTACACGCTACACCCTACACGCTACACTCTACACCCTACACGCTACACCCTACACTCTACACCCTACACCCTACACACTACACGCTACTCGCTACACTCTACACCCTACACGCTACACTCTACACTCTACTCCCTACTCTCTACACGCTACACTCTATACCCTACACTCTACACGCTACGCGCTACACGCTACACACTACACACTACACGCTACACTTTACACTCTACACGCTACACACTACACGCTACATGCTACACTCTACACCCTACACCCTACTCTACATGCTACACGCTACACGGTACATGATACACGCTACACCCTACACGCTACACGCTACACCCTACACGCTACACGCTACACGCTACACTCAACACCCTACACGCTACACCCTACACCCTACTCCCTACACTCTACACGCTACACGCTACACCCTACACCCTACACTGTACACCCTACACCCTACATGCTACACTCTACACTCTGCTCCCTACTCTCTACACGCTACACTCTATACCCTACACTCTACACGCTACGCGCTACACGCTACACACTACACGCTACACCCTACACGCTACACTTTACACTCTACACGCTACACTCCACACTCTACACACTACACTCTACACCCTACACCCTACACCCTACTCTACATGCTACACGCTACACGCTACATGCTACACCCTACACCCTACACTCTACACCCTACACGCTACACGCTACACGCTACACTCTACACGCTAAACGCTACAGCTTATACCCTACACTCTACACCGTACACCCTACACGCTACACTCTACACCCTGCACGCTACACCCTACACCCTACACCCTACATGCTACACCCTACACTCTACACCCTACACCCTACATGCTACACTCTACACCCTACACCCTACTCTACATGCTACACGCTACACGGTACATGATACACGCTACACCCTACACGCTACACGCTACACCCTACACGCTACACGCTACACGCTACACTCTACACCCTACACGCTGCACCCTACACCCTACTCCCTACACTCTACACGCTACACGCTACACCCTACACCCTACACTGTACACCCTACACCCTGCACGCTACACTCTACACTCTGCTCCCTACTCTCTACACGCTACACTCTATACCCTACACTCTACACGCTACACGCTACACGCTACACACTACACGCTAAACCCTACACGCTACACTTTACACTCTACACGCTACACTCTACACACTACACTCTACACCCTACACCCTACTCTACATGCTACACGCTACACGCTACATGCTACACCCTACACGCTACACCCTACACCCTACACGCTACACGCTACACGCTACACTCTACACCCTACACTCTACACCCTACACGCTACACGCTACACTCTACACGCTAAACGCTACAGCTTATACCCTACACTCTACACCGTACACCCTACACGCTACACTCTACACCCTACACGCTACACCCTACACCCTACACCCTACATGCTACACCCTACACTCTACACCCTACACCCTACACGCTACACCCTGCGCCCTGCACGCCACACACTACACTCTACACGCTACACCCTACACGCTACACTCTACACGCTACACGCTACACTCTACACCCTACACGCGACACTCTACACCTTACACACTACACTCTACACGCTACACGGTACACGCTACACGCTATGCCCTACACCCTACACGCTACATGTTACACTCTACACCCTACACGCTACACTCTACACCCTACACGCTACACCCTACACCCTACACGCTACACACTACACGCTACACTCTACACCCTACACGCTGCACTCTATACGCTACACGGTACACGCTACACCCTACACCCTACACCCTACATGCTACACGCTACACCCTACACTGTACACCCTACACCCTACACGCTACACTCTACACGCTACATGCTACACCCTACACTCTACACCCTACACGCTATACGCTACACTCTACACCCTGCACGCTACACGCTACACGCTACACCCTACACGCTACACTCTACACCCTACACGCTACACTCTACATGCTACACGCTACACTCTACACGCTACACGCTACACTCTACACTCTACACGCTACACGCTACACTCTACACCCTACACGCAACACGCTACACTCTACACCCTACACGCTACACTCTACACCATACACGCTACACGCTACACTCTACACCCTACACCCTACACGCTATACCCGACACCCTACACCCTACATGCTTCACCCTACACGCTACACTCTACACCCTACACGCTACACCCTACACTCTACACCCTACACCCTACACACTACACGCTACTCGCTACACTCTACACCCTACACGCTACACTCTACGCTCTACTCCCTACTCTCTACACGCTACACTCTATACCCTACACTCTACACGCTACGCGCTACACGCTACACACTACACACTACACGCTACACTTTACACTCTACACGCTACACGCTACACGCTACACGCTACACGCTACACTCTACACCCTGCACCCTACTCTACATGCTACACGCTACACGGTACATGATACACGCTACACCCTACACGCTACACGCTACACCCTACACGCTACACGCTACACTCCACACCCTGCACGCTACACCCTACACCCTACTCCCTACACTCTACACGCTACACGCTACACCCTACACCCTACACTGTACACCCTACACCCTACATGCTACACTCTACACTCTGCTCCCTACTCTCTACACGCTACACTCTATACCCTACACTCTACACGCTACGCGCTACACGCTACACACTACACGCTACACCCTACACGCTACACTTTACACTCTACACGCTACACTCCACACTCTACACACTACACTCTACACCCTACACCCTACTCTACATGCTACACGCTACACGCTACATGCTACACCCTACACGCTTCACCCTACACCGTACACGCTACACGCTACACGCTACACTTTACACCCTACACTCTACACCCTACACGCTACACGCTACACGCTACACTCTACACGCTAAACGCTACAGCTTATACCCTACACTCTACACCGTACACCCTACACGCTACACTCTACACCCTGCACGCTACACCCTACACCCTACACCCTACATGCTACACCCTACACTCTACACCCTACACCCTACATGCTACACTCTACACCCTACACCCTACTCTACGTGCTACACGCTACACGGTACATGATACACGCTACACCCTACACGCTACACGCTACACCCTACACGCTACACGCTACACTCTACACCCTACACGCTACACCCTACACCCTACTCCCTACACTCTACACGCTACACGCTACACCCTACACCCTACACTGTACACCCTACACCCTGCACGCTACACTCTACACTCTGCTCCCTACTCTCTACACGCTACACTCTATACCCTACACTCTACACGCTACGCGCTACATGCTACACACTACACGCTACACCCTACACACTACACTTTACACTCTACACGCTACACTCTACACTCTACACACTACACTCTACACCCTACACCCTACTCTACATGCTACACGCTACACGCTACATGCTACACCCTACACGCTACACCCTACACCCTACACGCTACACGCTACACGCTACACTCTACACCCTACACTCTACACCCTACACGCTACACGCTACACGCTACACGCTACACTCTACATGCTAAACGCTACAGCTTATACCCTACACTCTACACCGTACACCCTACACGTTACACTCTACACCCTACACGCTACACCCTACACCCTACACCCTACATGCTACACCCTACACTCTACACCCTACACCCTACACGCTACACCCTACGCCCTGCATGCCACACACTACACTCTACACGCTACACCCTACACGCTACACTCTACACGCTACACGCTACACGCTACACTCTACACCCTACACGCTACACTCTACACCCTACACACTACACTCTACACGCTACACGGTACACGCTACACGCTACGCCCTACACCCTACACGCTACATGTTACACTCTACACCCTACACCCTACACTCTACACCCTACACGCTACACCCTACACCCTACACGCTACACACTACACGCTACACTCTACACCCTACACGCTACTCTACACCATACACGCTACACGCTACACTCTACACCCTACACCCTACACGCTATACCCGACACCCTACACCCTACATGCTTCACCCTACACGCTACACTTTACACTCTACACGCTACACTCTACACACTACACTCTACACCCTACTCTACATGCTACACGCTACACGCTACATGCTACACCCTACACGCTACACCCTACACCCTACACGCTACACGCTACACGCTACACTCTACACCCTACACTCTACACCCTACACGCTACACGCTACACTCTACACGCTAAACGCTACAGCTTATACCCTACACTCTACACCGTACACCCTACACGCTACACTCTACACCCTACACGCTACACCCTACACCCTACACCCTACATGCTACACCCTACACTCTACACCCTACACCCTACACGCTACACCCTGCGCCCTGCACGCCACACACTACACTCTACACGCTACACCCTACACGCTACACTCTACACGCTACACGCTACACTTTACACCCTACACGCGACACTCTACACCTTACACACTACACTCTACACGCTACACGGTACACGCTACACGCTACGCCCTACACCCTACACGCTACATGTTACACTCTACACCCTACACGCTACACTCTACACCCTACACGCTACACCCTACACCCTACACGCTACACACTACACGCTACACTCTACACCCTACACGCTGCACTCTATACGCTACACGGTACACGCTACACGCTACACCCTACACCCTACATGCTACACGCTACACCCTACACTGTACACCCTACACCCTACACGCTACACTCTACACGCTACATGCTACACCCTACACTCTACACCCTACACGCTATACACTACACTCTACACCCTGCACGCTACACGCTACACGCTACACCCTACACGCTACACTCTACACCCTACACGCTACACTCTACATGCTACACGCTACACGCTACATGCTACACGCTACACCCTACACGCTACACTCTACACCCTACACCCTACACCCTACACGCTACACTCTACACCCTACACGCTACACCCTACACTCTACACCCTACACCCTACACGCTACTCGCTACACTCTACACCCTACCCGCTACACTCTACACGCTACACGCTACACTCTACACTCTACACGCTACACGCTACACTCTACACCCTACACGCAACACGCTACACTCTACACCCTACACGCTACACTGTGCACGCTACACTCTACACCCTACACCCTACACTCTATACCCGACACCCTACACCCTACATGCTTCACCCTACACGCTACACTCTACACTCTACACCCTACACGCTACATGCTACACTCTACACGCTACACTCTACACCCTACACGCTACACTCTACATCCTACACCCTACACGCTATACGCTACACTCTACACCCTACACGCTACACTCTACACCCTACACCCTACACCCTACACGCTACACGCTACACCCTACACCCTACACCCTACACGCTACAATCTACACGCTACACGCTACACCCTACACCCTACACCATACACGCTACAATCTACACGCTACACGCTACACACTATACGCTACACGCTAGACGCTACACTCTACACCCTACACGCTACACCCTACACTCTACACCCTACACCCTACACGCTACACGCTACACGCTACACCCTACACGCTACACCCTACACTCTACACCCTACACGCTACACCCTACACGCTACACGTTACACTCTACACCCTACACCCTACACTCTACACCCTACACCCTACTCTCTACACGCTACACTCTACACCCTACACGCTACACTCTACACTCTACACCCTACACCCTACACGCTACATGCTACACGCTACACTCTACACGCTAAACGCTACAGCTTATACCCTACACTCTACACCGTACACCCTACATGCTACACTCTACACCCTACACGCTACACCCTACACCCTACATGCTACACCCTACACTCTACACCCTACACCCTACACGCTACACCCTATGCCCTGCACGCCACACACTACACTCTACACGCTACACCCTACACTGTACACCCTACACCCTACACGCTACACGCTACACTCTACACGCTACACCCTACACTCTACACCCTACACCCTACACGCTATACGCTACACTCTACACCCTGCACGCTACACGCTACACCCTACACGCTACACTCTACACCCTACACGCTACACCCTACACTCTACACCCTACACACTACACGCTACTCGCTACACTCTACACCCTACACGCTACACTCTACACTCTACTCCCTACTCTCTACACGCTACACTCTATACCCTACACTCTACACGCTACGCGCTACACGCTACACACTACACACTACACGCTACACTTTACACTCTACACGCTACACACTACACGCTACACGCTACACTCTACACCCTACACCCTACTCTACATGCTACACGCTACACGGTACATAATACACGCTACACCCTACACGCTACACGCTACACCCTACACGCTACACGCTACACTCCACACCCTACACGCTACACCCTACACCCTACTCCCTACACTCTACACGCTACATGCTACACCCTACACCCTACACTGTACACCCTACACCCTACATGCTACACTCTACACTCTGCTCCCTACTCTCTACACGCTACACACTACACGCTACACCCTACACGCTACACTTTACACTCTACACGCTACACTCCACACTCTACACACTACACTCTACACCCTACACCCTACTCTACATGCTACACGCTACACGCTACATGCTACACCCTACACGCTTCACCCTACACCCTACACGCTACACGCTACACGCTACACTCTACACCCTACACTCTACACCCTACACGCTACACGCTACACTCTACACGCTAAACGCTACAGCTTATACCCTACACTCTACACCGTACACCCTACACGCTACACTCTACACCCTACACGCTACACCCTACACCCTACACCCTACATGCTACACCCTACACTCTACACCCTACACCCTACATGCTACACTCTACACGCTACACCCTACTCTACATGCTACACGCTACACGGTACATGATACACGCTACACCCTACACGCTACACGCTACACTCCACACCCTACACGCTACACCCTACACCCTACTCCCTACACTCTACACGCTACACGCTACACCCTACACCCTACACTGTACACCGTACACCCTGCATGCTACACTCTACACTCTGCTCCCTACTCTCTACACGCTACACTCTATACCCTACACTCTACACGCTACGCGCTACACGCTACACACTACACGCTACACCCTACACGCTACACTTTACACTCTACACGCTACACTCTACACTCTACACACTACACTCTACACCCTACACCCTACACCCTACTCTACATGCTACACGCTACACGCTACATGCTACACCCTACAAGCTACACCCTACACCCTACACGCTACACGCTACACGCTACACTCTACACCCTACACTCTACACCCTACACGCTACACGCTACACGCTACACTCTACACGCTAATTGCTACAGCTTATACCCTACACTCTACACTGTACACCCTACACGCTACACTCTACACCCTACACGCTACACCCTACACCCTACATGCTACACCCTACACTCTACACCCTACACCCTACACGCTACACCCTACACGCTACACTCTACACGCTACACGCTACACTCTACACCCTACACGCTACACTCTACACCCTACACACTACACTCTACACGCTACACGGTACACGCTACGCCCTACACCCTACACGCTACATGTTACACTCTACACCCTACACGCTACACTCTACACCCTACACGCTGCACCCTACACCCTACACGCTACACACTATACGCTACACTCTACACCCTACACGCTGCACTCTATACGCTACACGGTACACGCTACACGCTACACCCTACACCCTACATGCTACACGCTACACCCTACACTGTACACCCTACACGCTACACTCTACACGCTACATGCTACACCCTACACTCTACACCCTACACGCTATACGCTACACTCTATACCCTGCACGCTACACGCTACACCCTACACGCTACACTCTACACCCTACACGCTACACTCTACATGCTACACGCTACACGCTACATGCTACACGCTACACCCTACACGCTACACTCTACACCCTACACCCTACACCCTACACGCTACACTCTACACCCTACACGCTACACCCTACACTCTACACCCTACACCCTACACGCTACTTGCTACACTCTACACCCTACCCGCTACACTCTACACTCTACACGCTACACGCTACACTCTACACCCTACACGCAACATGCTACACTCTACACCCTACACGCTACACTCTGCACGCTACACGCTACACCCTACACCCTACACGCTACACTCTACACGCTACACGCTACACTCTACACCATACACGCTACACCCTACACTCTACACCCTACACCCTACACGCTACATGCTACACTCTAAACGCTACACTCTACACCCTACACGCTACACTCTACATCCTACACCCTACACGCTATACGCTACACTCTACACCCTGCACGCTACACGCTACACTCTACACCCTACACGCTACACTCTACACCCTACACGCTACACCCTACACTCTACACTCTCCACCCTACACGCTACAAGCTACACTCTACACGCTACACCCTACACGCTACACTCCACACCCTACACGCAACACCCTACACTCTACACCATACACCCTAAACCCTACACGCTACACCCTACTTGCTACACTCTACACCCTACACCCTACACTCTACACCCTACACGCTACACGCTACACTCTACACCCTACACCCTACACACGCTACACGCTACACGCTACACTCTACACCCTACACGCTACACTCTACACCCTACACGCTACACCCTACACTCTACACGCAACATGCTACACTCTACACCCTACACCCTACACGATACATGCTACACCCTACACGCTACAGCCTACACGCTACACGCTACACTCTACACCCTACAAGCTACACGCTACACCCTACACTCTACACCCTACACCGTACACGCTACACGCTACACTCTACACGCTACACCCTTCACTCTACACCCTACACCCTACATGCTACACTCTACACCCTAAACGGTACACCCTACAATCTACACGCTACATGCTACACTCTACACTCTACACCCTACACCCTACACGCTACATGCTACACTCTACACCCTACACGCTACACTCTACACCCTACACGCTACATGCTACACTCTACACCCTACACCCTACACGCTACATGCTACACGCTACACTCTACACCCTACACGCTACACGCTAGGGTGTAGAGTGTAATATGTAGCGTGTAGTTTGTAGCGTTTAGCTAGTAGGGTGTAGCATGTAGCGTGTAGGGTGTAGAGTGTAGCGTGTAGCGTGTAGCATGTAGGGTGTAGGGTGTAGAGTGTAGAGTGTAGCGTGTAGGGTGTAGAGTGTAGGGTGTAGGATGTAGAGTGTAGGGTTTAGAGTGTAATGTGTAGCGTGTAGGGTGTAGCGTGTAGCATGTAGGGTGTAGGGTGTGGAGTGTAGGGTGTAGCGTGTAGGGTGTAGAGTGTAGCGTGTAGCGTGTAGGGTGTAGGGTGTAGAGTGTAGGGTGTAGCGTGTAGGGTGTAGAGTGTAGCGTGTAGGGTGTAGCGAGTAGCGTGCAAGGTGTAGAGTGTAGCGTATAGCGTGTAGGGTGTAGAGTGTAGGGTGTAGCGTGTAGGGTGTAGAGTGTAGGGTGTAGCGTGTAGGTTGTAGAGTGTAGCGTGTAGCGTGTAGGGTGTAGGGTGTAGGGTGTAGCGTGTAGGGTGTAGAGTGTAGCGTGTAGCGTGTAGGGTGTAGGGTGTAGGGTGTAGCGTGTAGTGTGTAGCGTGTAGCGTGTAGGGTGTAGCGTGTAGCATGTAGAGTGTAGGGTGTAGGGTGTAGCATGTAGAGTGTAGGGTGTAGGGTGTAGCGTGTAGAGTGTAGGGTATAGAGTGTAGCGTCTAGGGTGTAGAGTGTAGCGTGTAGCGTGTAGGGTGTAGATTGTAGAGTCTAGGGTGTAGGGTGTAGAGTGTAATGTGTAGCGTGTAGGATGTAGCGTGTAGCGTGTAGCGTGTAGGGTGTAAGGTGTAGAGTGTAGGGTGTAGTGTGTAGGGAGTAGCGTGTATCGTGTAGCGTGTAGAGTGTAGCGTCTAGCGTATAGGGTGTAGCGTGTAGCGTGTAGATTGTAGCGTGTAGGGTGTAGGGTGTAGGGTGTAGCGTGTAGCGTGTAGGGTGTGGAGTGTAGCGTGTAGCGTGTAGGGTGTAGGGTGTAGAGTGCAGAGTGTAGGGTGTAGAGTGTAGCGTGTAGAGTGTAGGGTGTAGAGTGTAGGGTGTAGAGTGTAACGTGTAGTGTGTAGGGTGTAGCGTGTAGCATGTAGGGTGTAGCGTGTAGCGTGTAGGGTGCAGGGTGTAGAGTGTAACGTGTAGCGTGTAGGGTGTAGCGTGTAGCGTGTAGGGTGTAGCGTGTAGTGTGTAGCGTGTAGGGTGTAGGGTGTAGAGTGTAGCGTGTAGGGTGTAGCATGTAGCGTGTAGGGTGTAGGGTGTATAGTGTAGAGTGTAGCGTGTAGTGTGAAGCATGCAGGGTGTAGGGTGTCGGGTATAGCGTGTAGGGTGTATGGTGTAGAGTGTAGCGTGTAGAGTGTAGCGTGTAGGGTGTAGGGTGTAGCGTGTAGCGTGCAGAGTGTAGCGTGTAGGGTGTAGAGTGTAGCGTGTTGCGTGTAGGGTGTAGCGTGTAGGGTGTAGAGTATAGTGTGTAGCGTGTAGGGTGTAGGGTGTAGAGTGTAGGGTGTAGCGTGTAGCGTGTAGGGTGTAGGGTGTAGATTGTAGCGTGTAGGGTGTAGCGTGTAGCGTGTAGGGTGTAGGGTGTAGAGTGTAGCGTGTAGCGTGTAGGGTGTAGGGTGTAGAGTGTAGAGAGTAGGGTGTAGAGTGTAGCGTGTAGAGTGTAGGGTGTAGAGTGTAGGGTGTAGACTGTAACGTGTAGCGTGTACTGTGTAGCGTGTAGCATGTAGGGTGTAGCGTGTAGCGTGTAGGGTGCAGGGGGTAGAGTTTAGCGTGTAGGGTGTAGAGTGTAACGTGTAGCGTGTAGGGTGTAGCGTGTAGCGTGTAGGGTGTAGGGTGTAGAGTGTAACCTGTAGCGTGTAGGGTGTAGCGTGTAGCGTGTAGGGTGTAGCGTGTAGTGTGTAGCGTGTAGAGTGTAGGGTGTAGAGTGTAGCGTGTAGGTTGTAGCTTGTAGCGTGTAGGGTGTAGGGTGTAGAGTGTAGAGTGTAGCGTGTAGGGTGAAGCATGTAGGGTGTAGGGTGTCGGGTATAGCGTGTAGGGTGTAGGGTGTAGAGTGTAGGGTGTAGCGTGTATGGTGTAGAGTGTAGCGTGTAGCGTGCAGAGTGTAGCGTGCAGGGTGTAGGGTGTAGCGTGTAGAATGCAGAGTGTAGCGTGTAGGGTGTAGAGTGTAGCGTGTTGCGTGTAGGGTGTAGAGTGTAGCGTGTAGCGTGTAGCGTGTAGCGTGTAGAGTGTAGCGTGTAGGGTGTAGAGTATAGCGTGTAGCGTGTAGGGTGTAGGGTGTAGAGTGTAGAGTGTAGCGTGTAGCGTGTAGAGTGTAGCGTGTAGCGTGTAGCGTGTAGAGTGTAGGGTGTAGCGTGTAGAGTGTAGGGTGTAGCGTGTAGGGTGTAGAGTGTAGCGTGTAGCGTGTAGGGTGTAGGCTGTAGGGTGTAGCGTGTAGTGTGTAGAGTGTAGCGTGTAGCGTGTAGGGTGTAGCGTGTAGCATGTATCGTGTAGCGTGTAGCATGTAGAGTGTAGGGTGTAGGGTGTAGGGTGTAGCATGTAGAGTGTAGGGTGTAGGGTGTAGCGTGTAGAGTGTAGGGTATAGAGTGTAGCGTGTAGCGTGTAGAGAGTAGGGTGTAGAGTGTAGAGTGTAGCGTGTAGGGTGTAGAGTGTAGCGTGTAGAGTGTATTGTGTAGAATGTAGAGTGTAGCATGTAGCGTGTAGAATGTAGGGTGTAGAGTGTAGCGTGTAGGGTGTAGAGTGTAGCGTGTAGAGTGTAGCGTGTAGGGTGTAGCGTGTCGGGTGTAGGGTGTAGGGTGTAGCGTGTAGTTTGTAGGGTGTAGGGTGTTGCGTGTAGGGTGTAGAGTGTAGCGTGTAGCGTGTAGAGTGTAGCGTGTAGGGTGTAGGGTGTAGCGTGTAGTGTGTAGGGTGTAGGGTGTAGAGTGTAGGGTGTAGCGTGTAGGGTGTAGGGTGTAGCATGTAGGGTGTAGAGTGTAGCGTGTAGGGTGTACGGTGTAGAGTGTAGGGTATAAGCTGTAGCGTTTAACGTGTAGGGTGTAGCGTGTAGCGTGTAGGGTGTAGAGTGTAGCGTGTAGGGTGTAGAGTATAGCATGTAGACAGTAGGGTGTAGAGTGTAACGTGTAGCGTGTAGGGTGTAGCGTGTAGCGTGTAGGGTGTAGGGTGTAGAGTGTAGGGTGAAGGGTGTAGCGTGTAGCGTGTAGCGTTTAGAGTGTAGGGTGTAGAGTGTAGCGTGTAGCGTGTAGAGTGTAGAGTGTAGCGTGTAGCGTGTAGGGTGTAGAGTGTAGCGTGTAGCGTGTAGGGTGTAGAGTGTAGCGTGTAGAGTGTACGGTGTAGAGTGTAGGGTGTAGCGTGTAGGGTGTAGAGTGTAGCGTGTAGCGTGTAGGGTGTAGAGTGTAGCGTGTAGCGTGTAGGGTGTAGGGTGTAGGGTGTAGCGTGTAGGGTGTAGAGTGTAGCGTGTAGCGTGTAGGGTGTAGGGTGTAGGGTGTAGCGTGTAGTGTGTAGCGTGTAGCGTGTAGGGTGTAGCGTGTAGCATGTAGCGTGTAGCGTGTAGCATGTAGAGTGTAGGGTGTAGGGTGTAGGGTGTAGCGTGTAGAGTGTAGGGTATAGAGTGTAGCGTCTAGGGTGTAGAGTGTAGCGTGTAGCGTGTAGGGTGTAGCGTGTAGCGTGTAGGGTGTAGGGTGTAGAGTGTAGGGTGTAGCGTGTAGGGTGTAGCGTGTAGCGTGTAGCGTGTAGGGTGTAGGGTGTAGAGTGTAGGGTGTAGTGTGTAGGGTGTAGCGTGTATCGTGTAGCGTGTAGAGTGTAGCGTCTAGCGTATAGGGTGTAGCGTGTAGCGTGTAGATTGTAGCGTGTAGGGTGTAGGGTGTAGGGTGTAGCGTGTAGCGTGTAGGGTGTAGAGTGTAGCGTGTAGCGTGTAGGGTGTAGGGTGTAGAGTGCAGAGTGTAGGGTGTAGAGTGTAGCGTGTAGTGTAGGGTGTAGAGTGTAGGGTGTAGAGTGTAACGTGTAGTGTGTAGGGTGTAGCGTGTAGCGTGTAGGGTGTAGCGTGTAGCGTTTAGGGTGCAGGGTGTAGAGTGTAACGTGTAGCGTGTAGGGTGTAGCGTGTAGCGTGTAGGGTGTAGCGTGTAGCGTGTAGTGTGTAGCGTGTAGGGTGTAGGGTGTAGAGTGTAGCGTGTAGGGTGTAGCATGTAGCGTGTAGGGTGTAGGGTGTATAGTGTAGAGTGTAGCGTGTAGTGTGAAGCATGCTGTGTGTAGGGTGTCGGGTATAGCGTGTAGGGTGTAGGGTGTAGAGTGTAGGGTGTAGCGTGTATGGTGTAGAGTGTAGCGTGTAGAGTGTAGCGTGTAGGGTGTAGGGTGTAGCGTGTAGCGTGCAGAGTGTAGCGTGTAGGGTGTAGAGTGTAGCGTGTTGCGTGTAGGGTGTAGCGTGTAGGGTGTAGAGTATAGTGTGTAGCGTGTAGGGTGTAGAGTGTAGGGTGTAGCGTGTAGCGTGTAGGGTGTAGGGTGTAGATTGTAGCGTGTAGGGTGTAGCGTGTAGGGTGTAGGGTGTAGAGTGTAGCGTGTAGCGTGTAGGGTGTAGGGTGTAGAGTGTAGAGTGTAGGGTGTAGAGTGTAGCGTGTAGAGTGTAGGGTGTAGAGTGTAGGGTGTAGCGTGTATGGTGTAGAGTGTAGCGTGTAGCGTGCAGAGTGTAGCGTGCAGGGTGTAGGGTGTAGCGTGTAGAATGCAGAGTGTAGCGTGAAGGGTGTAGAGTGTAGCGTGTTGCGTGTAGGGTGTAGAGTGTAGCGTGTAGCTTGTAGCGTGTAGAGTGTAGCGTGTAGGGTGTAGAGTATAGCGTGTAGCGTGTAGGGTGTAGGGTGTAGAGTGTAGAGTGTAGCGTGTAGCGTGTAGAGTGTAGCGTGTAGCGTGTAGCGTGGAGAGTGTAGGGTGTAGCGTGTAGGGTGTAGAGTGTAGGGTGTAGCGTGTAGGGTGTAGAGTGTAGCGTGTAGCGTGTAGGGTGTAGGCTGTAGGGTGTAGCGTGTAGTGTGTAGAGTGTAGCGTGTAGCGTGTAGGGTGTAGCGTGTAGCATGTATCGTGTAGCGTGTAGCATGTAGAGTGTAGGGTGTAGGGTGTAGGGTGTAGCATGTAGAGTGTAGGGTGTAGGGTGTAGCGTGTAGAGTGTAGGGTATAGAGTGTAGCGTGTAGCGTGTAGAGAGTAGGGTGTAGAGTGTAGCGTGTAGGGTGTAGAGTGTAGCGTGTAGAGTGTATTGTGTAGAATGTAGAGTGTAGCATGTAGCGTGTAGAATGTAGGGTGTAGAGTGTAGCGTGTAGGGTGTAGAGTGTAGCGTGTAGAGTGTAGCGTGTAGGGTGTAGCGTGTCGGGTGTAGGGTGTAGCGTGTAGTTTGTAGGGTGTAGGGTGTTGCGTGTAGGGTGTAGAGTGTAGCGTGTAGCGTGTAGAGTGTAGCGTGTAGGGTGTAGGGTGTAGCGTGTAGTGTGTAGGGTGTAGGGTGTAGAGTGTAGGGTGTAGCATGTAGGGTGTAGGGTGTAGCATGTAGGGTGTAGAGTGTTGCGTGTAGGGTGTACGGTGTAGAGTGTAGGGTATAAGCTGTAGCGTTTAGCGTGTAGGGTGTAGCGTGTAGGGTGTAGAGTGTAGCGTGTAGGGTGTAGAGTATAGCATGTAGACAGTAGGGTGTAGGGTGTAGAGTGTAACGTGTAGCGTGTAGGGTGTAGCGTGTAGCGTGTAGGGTGTAGGGTGTAGAGTGTAGAGTGAAGGGTGTAGCGTGTAGCGTGTAGCGTTTAGAGTGTAGGGTGTAGAGTGTAGCGTGTAGCGTGTAGAGTGTAGAGTGTAGCGTGTAGCGTGTAGGGTGTAGAGTGTAGCGTGTAGCGTGTAGGGTGTAGGGTGTAGAGTGTAGCGTGTAGCGTGTAGAGTGTACGGTGTAGAGTGTAGGGTGTAGCGTGTAGGGTGTAGAGTGTAGCGTGTAGCGTGTAGGGTGTAGAGTGTAGCGTGTAGCGTGTAGGGTGTAGGGTGTAGGGTGTAGCGTGTAGGGTGTAGAGTGTAGCGTGTAGCGTGTAGGGTGTAGGGTGTAGGGTGTAGCGTGTAGTGTGTAGCGTGTAGCGTGTAGGGTGTAGCGTGTAGCATGTAGCGTGTAGCGTGTAGCATGTAGAGTGTAGGGTGTAGGGTGTAGGGTGTAGCATGTAGAGTGTAGGGTGTAGGGTGTAGCGTGTAGAGTGTAGGGTATAGAGTGTAGCGTCTAGGGTGTAGAGTGTAGCGTGTAGCGTGTAGCGTGTAGAGTGTAGGGTGTAGCGTGTAGGGTGTAGAGTGTAGGGTGTAGCGTATAGGGTGTAGAGTGTAGCGTGTAGCGTGTAGGGTGTAGGCTGTAGGGTGTAGCGTGTAGTGTGTAGAGTGTAGCGTGTAGCATGTAGAGTGTAGGGTGTAGGGTGTAGGGTGTAGCATGTAGAGTGTAGGGTGTAGGGTGTAGCGTGTAGAGTGTAGGGTATAGAGTGTAGCGTGTAACGTGTAGAGAGTAGGGTGTAGAGTGTAGAGTGTAGCGTGTAGGGTGTAGAGTGTAGCGTGTAGAGTGTATTGTGTAGAATGTAGAGTGTAGCATGTAGCGTGTAGAATGTAGGGTGTAGAGTGTAGCGTGTAGGGTGTAGAGTGTAGCGTGTAGAGTGTAGCGTGTAGGGTGTAGCGTGTCGGGTGTAGGGTGTAGGGTGTAGCGTGTAGTTTGTAGGGTGTAGGGTGTTGCGTGTAGGGTGTAGAGTGTAGCGTGTAGCGTGTAGAGTGTAGCGTGTAGGGTGTAGGGTGTAGCGTGTAGTGTGTAGGGTGTAGGGTGTAGAGTGTAGGGTGTAGCATGTAGGGTGTAGGGTGTAGCATGTAGGGTGTAGAGTGTAGCGTGTAGGGTGTACGGTGTAGAGTGTAGGGTATAAGCTGTAGCGTTTAGCGTGTAGGGTGTAGCGTGTAGCGTGTAGGGTGTAGAGTGTAGCGTGTAGGGTGTAGAGTGTAGCGTGTAGGGTGTAGGGTGTAGAGTGTAGGGTGAAGGGTGTAGCGTGTAGCGTGTAGCGTGTAGGGTGTAGCGTGTAGCGTGTAGGGTGTAGGGTGTAGAGTGTAGGGTGAAGGGTGTAGCGTGTAGAGTGTAGGGTGTAGAGTGTAGCGTGTAGCGTGTAGAGTGTAGAGTGTAGCGTGTAGCGTGTAGGAAGTAGAGTGTAGCGTGTAGCGTGTAGGGTGTAGGGTGTAGAGTGTAGCGTGTAGCGTGTAGAGTGTACGGTGTAGAGTGTAGGGTGTAGCGTGTAGGGTGTAGAGTGTAGCGTGTAGCGTGTAGGGTGTAGAGTGTAGCGTGTAGCGTGTAGGGTGTAGGGTGTAGCGTGTAGGGTGTAGAGTGTAGCGTGTAGCGTGTAGGGTGTAGGGTGTAGGGTGTAGCGTGTAGTGTGTAGCGTGTAGGGTGTAGCGTGTAGCATGTAGCGTGTAGCGTGTAGCATGTAGAGTGTAGGGTGTAGGGTGTAGGGTGTAGCATGTAGAGTGTAGGGTGTAGCGTGTAGAGTGTAGGGTATAGAGTGTAGCGTCTAGGGTGTAGAGTGTAGCGTGTAGCGTGTAGGGTGTAGATTGTAGAGTCTAGGGTGTAGGGTGTAGAGTGTAACGTGTAGCGTGTAGGGTGTAGTGTGTAGGGTGTAGCGTGTAGCGTGTAGGGTGCAGGGTGTAGAGTGTAGGGTGTAGTGTGTAGGGTGTAGCGTGTATCGTGTAGCGTGTAGAGTGTAGCGTCTAGCGTATAGGGTGTAGCGTGTAGCGTGTAGATTGTAGCGTGTAGGGTGTAGGGTGTAGGGTGTAGCGTGTAGCGTGTAGGGTGTAGAGTGTAGCGTGTAGGGTGTAGGGTGTAGAGTGCAGAGTGTAGGGTGTAGAGTGTAGCGTGTAGAGTGTAGGGTGTAGAGTGTAGGGTGTAGAGTGTAACGTGTAGTGTGTAGGGTGTAGCGTGTAGCGTGTAGGGTGTAGCGTGTAGCGTTTAGGGTGCAGGGTGTAGAGTGTAACGTGTAGCGTGTAGGGTGTAGCGTGTAGCGTGTAGGGTGTAGCGTGTAGCGTGTAGTGTGTAGCGTGTAGGGTGTAGGGTGTAGAGTGTAGCGTGTAGGGTGTAGCATGTAGCGTGTAGGGTGTAGGGTGTATAGTGTAGAGTGTAGCGTGTAGTGTGAAGCATGCAGGGTGTAGGGTGTCGGGTATAGCGTGTAGGGTGTAGGGTGTAGAGTGTAGGGTGTAGCGTGTATGGTGTAGAGTGTAGCGTGTAGAGTGTAGCGTGTAGGGTGTAGGGTGTAGCGTGTAGCGTGCAGAGTGTAGCGTGTAGGGTGTAGAGTGTAGCGTGTTGCGTGTAGGGTGTAGCGTGTAGGGTGTATAGTGTGTAGCGTGTAGGGTGTAGGGTGTAGAGTGTAGGGTGTAGCGTGTAGCGTGTAGGGTGTAGGGTGTAGATTGTAGCGTGTAGGGTGTAGCGTGTAGCGTGTAGGGTGTAGGGTGTTGAGTGTAGCGTGTAGCGTGTAGGGTGTAGGGTGTAGAGTGTAGAGTGTAGGGTGTAGAGTGTAGCGTGTAGAGTTTAGGGTGTAGAGTGTAGGGTGTAGAGTGTAACGTGTAGCGTGTATTGTGTAGCGTGTAGCATGTAGGGTGTAGCGTGTAGCGTGTAGGGTGCAGGGTGTAGAGTGTAGCGTGTAGGGTGTAGAGTGTAACGTGTAGCGTGTAGGGTGTAGCGTGTAGCGTGTAGGGTGTAGGGTGCAGAGTGTAACCTGTAGCGTGTAGGGTGTAGCGTGTAGCGTGTAGGGTGTAGCGTGTAGTGTGTAGCGTGTAGAGTGTAAGGTGTAGAGTGTAGCGTGTAGGTTGTAGCATGTAGCGTGTAGGGTGTAGGGTGTAGAGTGTAGAGTGTAGGGTGTAGCGTGTATGGTGTAGAGTGTAGCGTGTAGCGTGCAGAGTGTAGCGTGCAGGGTGTAGGGTGTAGCGTGTAGAATGCAGAGTGTAGCGTGTAGGGTGTAGAGTGTAGCATGTTGCGTGTAGGGTGTAGAGTGTAGCGTGTAGCGTGTAGAGTGTAGCGTGTAGCGTGTAGCGTGTAGAGTGTAGCGTGTAGGGTGTAGAGTATAGCGTGTAGGGTGTAGAGTGTAGAGTGTAGCGTGTAGCGTGTAGCGTGTAGAGTGTAGCGTGTAGCGTGTAGCGTGTAGAGTGTAGGGTGTAGCGTGTAGGGTGTAGAGTGTAGGGTGTAGCGTGTAGGGTGTAGAGTGTAGCGTGTAGCGTGTAGCGTGTAGGGTTAAGCTACACACACACTAAACACAAAAAGAAAAGGATATGCAAACCAATGGGATCCACGTTAAATAGTCAATTTTATTGTACAAAAGTAGTAATCCACAAACAGAACCAGGCAAAACATACATTTAAAAACATTTAAAACACTAGTATGGCTGAATAGGCCATAAGTAATTTTACCCGAGGGAATGAAGGAAGCTAATACTTTACAGCATATGTGAGACAGGAGAAATAACCAGAGAGAAAAAATTGCTAGGTATGCGGGTACACCAATCTTAGTCAAATCTACATATAAGAAGCCTATTGTTTACTGCCAACTGTGACCCCCTGAGTACTATGACAGGAAACATATACTCCAGCCTAGTATCTGGAAGAAATACATCATGGATCCTATTTTGTTCAACACAGCATGCGTGCGCACAGTTGGAAAGCAAATGAAAGCAGACCCCTATAGAAAGGTAATCAGGGAAATAGATATGCTGCAGTACTACAAAATCCTAGTTATTTGGATAAATGTATGCATACAGACGCCTTGTGGAAATACAAAGAATCAGGATCCATTGTCCTAAGGCTTGGAAAAATGCCAGGCCATGCATGAAGTAAATAGGTGTAATTCCATAGCAGTTGTAAAGATAAGTTACCCAAGTCCTGTCCCTCGGGAAAAAAACAAAGGAAGCCCTGAACCCCACGCGTATCGACACTACTCAAGCGTCTTCATCAGAGGAAAAAGTGACACCCTACACGCTACACGCTACACTCTACACCCTACACGCTACACTCTACACCCTACACGCTACACCCTACACTCTACACGCTACATGCTACACTCTACACCCTACACAATACACGCTACTTGCTACACCCTACATGCTACACTCTACACGCTACACCCTACATGGTACACCCTACACCCTACACCCTACACCCTACACGCTACACGCTACACCCTACACCCTACACGCTACAATCTACATGCTACACGCTACACACTATACGCTACACGCTAGACGCTACACTACACGCTACACGATACACGCTACACCCTACACACTGCACCCTACACTCTACACCCTACACCCTACACGCTACACGCTACACGCTACACCCTACACGCTACACCCTACACTCTACACCCTACACCCTACACGCTACACGCTACACGCTACACCCTACACGCTACACCCTACACTCTACACCCTACACGCTACACCCTACACGCTACACGTTACACTCTACACCCTACACTCTACACCCTACACCCTACTCTCTACACGCTACACTCTACACCCTACACGCTACACTCTACACTCTACACCCTACACCCTACACGCTACACGCTACACGCTACACTCTACACGCTAAACGCTACAGCTTATACCCTACACTCTACACCGTACACCCTACATGCTACACTCTACACCCTACACGCTACACCCTACACCCTACACCCTACATGCTACACCCTACACTCTACACCCTACACCCTACACGCTACACCCTACGCCCTGCACGCCACACACTACACTCTACACGCTACACCCTACACCCTACACTTTACACCCTACACCCTACACGCTACACGCTACACTCTGCTCCCTACTCTCTACACGCTACACTCTATACCCTACACTCTACACGCTACGCGCTACACGCTACACGCTACACGCTACACCCTACACGCTACACTTTACACTCTACACGCTACACTCCACACTCTACACACTACTCTCTACACCCTACACCCTACACCCTACTCTACATGCTACACGCTACACGCTACATGCTACACCCTACATGCTTCACCCTACACCCTACACGCTACACGCTACACGCTACACTCTACACCCTACACTCTACACCCTACACGCTACACGCTACACGCTACACTCTACACGCTAAACGCTACATCTTATACCCTACACTCTACACTGTACACCCTACACGCTACACTCTACACCCTACACGCTACACCCTACACCCTACACCCTACATGCTACACCCTACACTCTACACCCTACACCCTACATGCTACACTCTACACCCTACACCCTACTCTACATGCTACACACCTACACGGTACATGATACACGCTACACCCTACACGCTACACGCTATACCCTACATGCTACACGCTACACTCTACACCCTACACGCTACACCCTACACCCTACTCCCTACACTCTACACGCTACACCCTACACCCTACACTGTATACCCTACACCCTGCACGCTACACTCTACACTCTGCTCCCTACTCTCTACACGCTACACTCTATACCCTACACTCTACACGCTACGCGCTACACGCTACACACTACACGCTACACCCTACACGCTACACTTTACACTCTACACGCTACACTCTACACTCTACACACTACACTCTACACCCTACACCCTACTCTACATGCTACACGCTACACGCTACATGCTACACCCTACACGCTACACCCTACACCCTACACGCTACACGCTACACGCTACACTCTACACCCTACACTCTACACCCTACACGCTACACGCTACACGCTACACGCTACACTCTACACGCTAAACGCTACAGCTTATACCCTACACTCTACACCGTACACCCTACACGCTACACTCTACACCCTACACGCTACACCCTACACCGTACACCCTACATGCTACACCCTACACTCTACACCCTACACCCTACACGCTACACGCTACACCCTACGCCCTGCACGCCACACACTACACTCTACACGCTACACCCTACACGCTACACTCTACACGCTACACTCTACACCCTACACGCTACACTCTACACCCTACACACTACACTCTACACGGTACACGCTACACGCTATGCCCTACACCCTACACGCTACATGTTACACTCTACACCCTACACGCTACACTCTACACCCTACACCCTACACCCTACACGCTACACACTACACGCTACACTCTACACCCTACACGCTGCACTCTATACGCTACACGGTACACGCTACACCCTACACCCTACATGCTACACGCTACACCCTACACTGTACACCCTACACCCTACACGCTACACTCTACATGCTACATGCTACACCCTACACTCTACACCCTACACGCTATACGCTACACTCTACACCCTGCATGCTACACGCTACACGCTACACCCTACACGCTACACTCTACACCCTACACGCTACACTCTACATGCTACACGCTACACGCTACATGCTACACGCTACACCCTACACGCTACACTCTACACCCTACACCCTACACCCTTCACGCTACACTCTACACCCTACACGCTACACCCTACACTCTACACCCTACACCCTATACGCTACTCGCTACACTCTACACCCTACCCGCTACACTCTACACGCTACACGCTACACTCTACACTCTACACGCTACACGCTACACTCTACACCCTACACGCAACATGCTACACTCTACACCCTACACGCTACACTCTGCACGCTACACGCTACACCCTACACCCTACACGCTACACTCTACACGCTACACGCTACACTCTACACCATACACGCTACACCCTACACTCTACACCCTACACCCTACACGCTATACCCGACACCCTACACCCTACATGCTTCACCCTACACGCTACTCTACACTCTACACCCTACACCCTACACGCTACATGCTACACTCTACACGCTACACTCTACACCCTACACGCTACACTCTACATCCTACACCCTACACGCTATACGCTACACTCTACACCCTGCACGCTACACGCTACACTCTACACCCTACACGCTACACTCTACACCCTACACGCTACACCCTACACTCTACACTCTACACCCTACACGCTACACTCTACACCCTACATGCTACACCCTACACTCTACACCCTACACGCTATACGCTACACTCTACACCCTGCATGCTACACGCTACACCCTACACGCTACACTCTACACCCTACACGCTACACCCTACACGCTACACGTTACACTCTACACCCTACACTCTACACCCTACACCCTACTCTCTACACGCTACACTCTACACCCTACACGCTACACTCTACACTCTACACCCTACACCCTACACGCTACACGCTACACGCTACACTCTACACGCTAAACGCTACAGCTTATACCCTACACTCTACACCGTACACCCTACATGCTACACTCTACACCCTACACGCTACACCCTACACCCTACACCCTACATGCTACACCCTACACTCTACACCCTACACCCTACACGCTACACCCTACGCCCTGCACGCCACACACTACACTCTACACGCTACACCCTACACCCTACACTTTACACCCTACACCCTACACGCTACACGCTACACTCTGCTCCCTACTCTCTACACGCTACACTCTATACCCTACACTCTACACGCTACGCGCTACACGCTACACGCTACACGCTACACCCTACACGCTACACTTTACACTCTACACGCTACACTCCACACTCTACACACTACTCTCTACACCCTACACCCTACACCCTACTCTACATGCTACACGCTACACGCTACATGCTACACCCTACATGCTTCACCCTACACCCTACACGCTACACGCTACACTCTACACCCTACACTCTACACCCTACACGCTACACGCTACACGCTACACTCTACACGCTAAACGCTACATCTTATACCCTACACTCTACACTGTACACCCTACACGCTACACTCTACACCCTACACGCTACACCCTACACCCTACACCCTACATGCTACACCCTACACTCTACACCCTACACCCTACATGCTACACTCTACACCCTACACCCTACTCTACATGCTACACACCTACACGGTACATGATACACGCTACACCCTACACGCTACACGCTACACCCTACATGCTACACGCTACACTCTACACCCTACACGCTACACCCTACACCCTACTCCCTACACTCTACACGCTACACCCTACACCCTACACTGTATACCCTACACCCTGCACGCTACACTCTACACTCTGCTCCCTACTCTCTACACGCTACACTCTATACCCTACACTCTACACGCTACGCGCTACACGCTACACACTACACGCTACACCCTACACGCTACACTTTACACTCTACACGCTACACTCTACACTCTACACACTACACTCTACACCCTACACCCTACTCTACATGCTACACGCTACACGCTACATGCTACACCCTACACGCTACACCCTACACCCTACACGCTACACGCTACACGCTACACTCTACACCCTACACTCTACACCCTACACGCTACACGCTACACGCTACACGCTACACTCTACACGCTAAACGCTACAGCTTATACCCTACACTCTACACCGTACACCCTACACGCTACACTCTACACCCTACACGCTACACCCTACACCGTACACCCTACATGCTACACCCTACACTCTACACCCTACACCCTACACGCTACACGCTACACCCTACGCCCTGCACGCCACACACTACACTCTACACGCTACACCCTACACGCTACACTCTACACCCTACACGCTACACTCTACACCCTACACACTACACTCTACACGGTACACGCTACACGCTATGCCCTACACCCTACACGCTACATGTTACACTCTACACCCTACACGCTACACTCTACACCCTACACCCTACACCCTACACGCTACACACTACACGCTACACTCTACACCCTACACGCTGCACTCTATACGCTACACGGTACACGCTACACCCTACACCCTACATGCTACACGCTACACCCTACACTGTACACCCTACACCCTACACGCTACACGCTACACTCTACATGCTACATGCTACACCCTACACTCTACACCCTACACGCTATACGCTACACTCTACACCCTGCATGCTACACGCTACACGCTACACCCTACACGCTACACTCTACACCCTACACGCTACACTCTACATGCTACACGCTACACGCTACATGCTACACGCTACACCCTACACGCTACACTCTACACCCTACACCCTACACCCTTCACGCTACACTCTACACCCTACACGCTACACCCTACACTCTACACCCTACACCCTATACGCTACTCGCTACACTCTACACCCTACCCGCTACACTCTACACGCTACACGCTACACTCTACACTCTACACGCTACACGCTACACTCTACACCCTACACGCAACATGCTACACTCTACACCCTACACGCTACACTCTGCACGCTACACGCTACACCCTACACCCTACACGCTACACTCTACACGCTACACGCTACACTCTACACCATACACGCTACACCCTACACTCTACACCCTACACCCTACACGCTATACCCGACACCCTACACCCTACATGCTTCACCCTACACGCTACTCTACACTCTACACCCTACACCCTACACGCTACATGCTACACTCTACACGCTACACTCTACACCCTACACGCTACACTCTACATCCTACACCCTACACGCTATACGCTACACTCTACACCCTGCACGCTACACGCTACACTCTACACCCTACACGCTACACTCTACACCCTACACGCTACACCCTACACTCTACACTCTACACCCTACACGCTACACTCTACACCCTACATGCTACACCCTACACTCTACACCCTACACGCTATACGCTACACTCTACACCCTGCATGCTACACGCTACACCCTACACGCTACACTCTACACCCTACACGCTACACTCTACATGCTACACGCTACACGCTACATGCTACACGCTACACCCTACACGCTACACTCTACACCCTACACCCTACACCCTACACGCTACACTCTACACCCTACACGCTACACCCTACACTCTACACCCTACACCCTATACGCTACTCGCTACACTCTACACCCTACCCGCTACACTCTACATGCTACACGCTACACTCTACACTCTACACGCTACACGCTACACTCTACACCCTACACGCAACATGCTACACTCTACACCCTACACGCTACACTCTGCACGCTACACGCTACACCCTACACCCTACACGCTACACTCTACACGCTACACGCTACACTCTACACCATACACGCTACACCCTACACTCTACACCCTACACCCTACACGCTATACCCGACACCCTACACCCTACATGCTTCACCCTACACGCTACTCTACACTCTACACCCTACACCCTACACGCTACATGCTACACTCTACACGCTACACTCTACACCCTACACGCTACACTCTACATCCTACACCCTACACGCTATACGCTACACTCTACACCCTGCACGCTACACGCTACACTCTACACCCTACACGCTACACTCTACACCCTACACGCTACACCCTACACTCTACACTCTCCACCCTACACGCTACACGCTACACTCTACACGCTACACCCTACACGCTACACTCTACACCCTACACGCAACACCCTACACTCTACACCCTACACCCTAAACCCTACACGCTACACCCTACACGCTACACTCTACACCCTACACCCTAAACTCTACACCCTACACGCTACACGCTACACTCTACACCCTACACCCGCTACACGCTACACGCTACACTCTACACCCTACACGCTACACTCTACACCCTACACGCTACACCCTACACTCTACACGCTACATGCTACACTCTACACCCTACACGATACATGCTACACCCTACACGCTACAGCCTACACGCTACACGCTACACTCTACACCCTACAAGCTACACGCTACACGCTACACCCTACACTCTACACCCTACACCGTACACGCTACACGCTACACTCTACACGCTACACCCTTCACTCTACACCCTACACCCTACATACTACACTCTACACCCTACACGGTACACCCTACAATCTACACGCTACATGCTACACTCTACACTCTACACCCTACACCCTACACGCTACATGCTACACTCTACACCCTACACGCTACACTCTACACCCTACACGCTACATGCTACACTCTACACCCTACACCCTACACGCTAAATGCTACACGCTACACTCTACACCCTACACGCTACACGCTAGGGTGTAGAGTGTAATATGTAGCGTGTAGTTTGTAGCGTTTAGCTTGTAGGGTGTAGCGTGTAGCGTGTAGGGTGTAGAGTGTAGCGTGTAGCGTGTAGCATGTAGGGTGTAGGGTGTAGAGTGTAGAGTGTAGCGTGTAGGGTGTAGAGTGTAGGGTGTAGGATGTAGAGTGTAGGGTTTAGAGTGTAATGTGTAGCGTGTAGGGTGTAGCGTGTAGCATGTAGGATGTAGGGTGTGGAGTGTAGGGTGTAGCGTGTAGGGTCTAGAGTGTAGCGTGTAGCGTGTAGGGTGTAGGGTGTAGAGTGTTGGGTGTAGCGTGTAGGGTGTAGAGTGTAGCGTGTAGGGTGTAGCGTGTAGCGTGCAGGGTGTAGAGTGTAGCGTATAGCGTGTAGGGTGTAGAGTGTAGGGTGTAGCGTGTAGGGTGTAGAGTGTAGGGTGTAGCGTGTAGGGTGTAGAGTGTAGCGTGTAGCGTGTAGGGTGTAGCGTGTAGGGTGTAGAGTGTAGCGTGTAGCGTGTAGGGTGTAGGGTGTAGGGTGTAACGTGTAGTGTGTAGCGTGTAGCGTGTAGGGTGTAGCGTGTAGCATGTAGCGTGTAGCGTGTAGCATGTAGAGTGTAGGGTGTAGGGTGTAGGGTGTAGCATGTAGAGTGTAGGGTGTAGGGTGTAGCGTGTAGACTGTAGGGTATAGAGTGTAGCGTCTAGGGTGTAGAGTGTAGCGTGTAGGGTGTAGAGTGTAGCGTGTAGAGTGTAGAATATAGCGTGTAGAGAGTAGGGTGTAGGGTGTAGAGTGTAGGGTGTAGGGTGTAGAGTGTAACGTGTAGCGTGTAGGGTGTAGCGTGTAGGGTTTAGGGTGTAGAGTGTAGGGTGTAGCGTGTAGGGTGTAGCGTGTAGCGTGTAGCGTGTAGGGTGTAGGGTGTAGAGTGTAGGGTGTAGCGTGTAGGGTGTAGCGTGTATCGTGTAGAGTGTAGCGTCTAGCGTATAGGGTGTGGCGTGTAGCGTGTAGATTGTAGCGTGTAGGGTGTAGGGTGTAGGGTGTAGCGTGTAGCGTGTAGGGTGTAGAGTGTAGCGTGTAGTGTGTAGGGTGTAGGGTGTAGAGTGCAGAGTGTAGGGTGTAGAGTGTAGCGTGTAGAGTGTAGGGTGTAGAGTGTAGGGTGTAGAGTGTAACGTGTAGTGTGTAGGGTGTAGCGTGTAGCGTGTAGGGTGTAGCGTGTATCGTGTAGGGTGCAGGGTGTAGAGTGTAACGTGTAGCGTGTAGGGTGTAGCGTGTAGCGTGTAGCGTGTAGCGTGTAGTGTGTAGCGTGTAGGGTGTAGGGTGTAGAGTGTAGCGTGTAGGGTGTAGCATGTAGCGTGTAGGGTGTAGGGTGTATAGTGTAGAGTGTAGCGTGTAGTGTGAAGCATGCAGGGTGTAGGGTGTCGGGTATAGCGTGTAGGGTGTAGGGTGTAGAGTGTAGGGTGTAGCGTGTATGGTGTAGAGTGTAGCGTGTAGAGTGTAGCGTGTAGGGTGTAGGGTGTAGCGTGTAGCGTGCAGAGTGTAGCGTGTAGGGTGTAGAGTGTAGCGTGTTGCGTGTAGGGTGTAGAGTGTAGCGTGTAGAGTGTAGAGTGTAGCGTGTAGGGTGTAGAGTATAGTGTGTAGCGTGTAGGGTGTAGGGTGTAGAGTGTAGGGTGTAGCGTGTAGCGTGTAGGGTGTAGGGTGTGGATTGTAGCGTGTAGGGTGTAGGGTGTAGCGTGTAGCGTGTAGGGTGTAGGGTGTAGAGTGTAGCGTGTAGCGTGTAGGGTGTAGGGTGTAGAGTGTAGAGTGTAGGGTGTAGAGTGTAGCGTGTAGAGTGTAGGGTGTAGAGTGTAGGGTGTAGAGTGTAACGTGTAGCGTGTATTGTGTAGCGTGTAGCATGTAGGGTGTAGCGTGTAGCGTGTAGGGTGCAGGGTGTAAGAGTGTAGCGTGTAGGGTGTAGAGTGTAACGTGTAGCGTGTAGGGTGTAGCGTGTAGCGTGTAGGGTGTAGCGTGTAGCGTGTAGTGTGTAGCGTGTAGAGTGTAGGGTGTAGAGTGTAGAGTGTAGCGTGTAGGGTGAAGCATGTAGGGTGTAGGGTGTCGGGTATAGCGTGTAGGGTGTAGAGTGTAGGGTGTAGCGTGTATGGTGTAGAGTGTAGCGTGTAGCGTGCAGAGTGTAGCGTGCAGGGTGTAGGGTGTAGCGTGTAGCGTGCAGAGTGTAGCCTGTAGGGTGTAGGGTGTAGCGTGTAGAGTGTAGGGTATAGAGTGTAGCGTGTAGCGTGTAGAGAGTAGGGTGTAGAGTGTAGAGTGTAGCGTGTAGGGTGTAGAGTGTAGCGTGTAGAGTGTATTGTGTAGAATGTAGAGTGTAGCATGTAGCGTGTAGAGTGTAGGGTGTAGAGTGTAGCGTGTAGGGTGTAGAGTGTAGCGTGTAGAGTGTAGCGTGTAGGGTGTAGCGTGTCGGGTGTAGGGTGTAGGGTGTAGCGTGTAGTTTGTAGGGTGTAGTGTGTAGGGTGTTGCGTGTAGGGTGTAGGGTGTAGCGTGTAGGGTGTAGAGTGTAGCGTGTAGCGTGTAGGGTGTAGGCTGTAGGGTTTAGCGTGTAGTGTGTAGAGTGTAGCGTGTAGCGTGTAGGGTGTAGCGTGTAGCATGTATCGTGAAGCGTGTAGCATGTAGAGTGTAGGGTGTAGGGTGTAGCATGTAGAGTGTAGGGTGTAGGGTGTAGCGTGTAGAGTGTAGGGTATAGAGTGTAGCGTGTAGCGTGTAGAGAGTAGGGTGTAGTGTGTAGAGTGTAGCGTGTAGGGTGAAGAGTGTAGCGTGTAGAGTGTATTGTGTAGAATGTAGAGTGTAGCATGTAGCGTGTAGAGTGTAGGGTGTAGAGTGTAGCGTGTAGGGTGTAGAGTGTAGCGTGTAGAGTGTAGAGTGTAGCGTGTAGGGTGTAGCGTGTCGGGTGTAGGGTGTAGGGTGTAGCGTGTAGTTTGTAGGGTGTAGGGCGTTGCGTGTAGGGTGTAGCGTGTAGTGTGTACGGTGTAGGGTGTAGAGTGTAGGGTGTAGCATGTAGGGTGTAGGGTGTAGCATGTAGGGTGTAGAGTGTAGCGTGTAGGGTGTACAGTGTAGAGTGTAGGGTATAAGCTGTAGCGTTTAGCGTGTAGGGTGTAGCGTGTAGCGTGTAGGGTGTAGAGTGTAGAGTGTAGCGTGTAGGGTGTAGAATATAGCATGTAGAGAGTAGGGTGTAGGGTGTAGGGTGTAGAGTGTAACGTGTAGCGTGTAGGGTGTAGCGTGTAGCGTGTAGGGTGTAGGGTGTAGAGTGTAGCGTGTAGGGTGTAGCGTGTAGCGTGTAGGGTGTAGGGTGTAGATTGTAGCGTGTAGGGTGTAGGGTGTAGCGTGTAGCGTGTAGCGTGTAGGGTGTAGGGTGTAGAGTGTAGAGTGTAGGGTGTAGAGTGTAGCGTGTAGAGTGTAGGGTGTAGATTGTAGGGTGTAGAGTGTAACGTGTAGCGTGTAGGGTGTAGCGTGTAGCATGTAGGGTGTAGCGTGTAGCGTGTAGGGTGCAGGTTGTAGAGTGTAGCGTGTAGGGTGTAGAGTGTAACGTGTAGCGTGTAGGGTGTAGCGTGTACCGTGTAGGGTGTAGGGTGTAGAGTGTAACGTGTAGCGTGTAGGGTGTAGCGTGTAGCGTGTAGGGTGTAGCGTGTAGCGTGTAGTGTGTAGCGTGTAGAGTGTAGGGTGTAGAGTGTAGCGTGTAGGGTGTAGCATGTAGCGTGTAGGGTGTAGGGTGTAGAGTGTAGAGTGTAGCGTGTAGGGTGAAGCATGTAGGGTGTCGGGTATAGCGTGTAGGGTGTAGGGTGTAGAGTGTAGGGTGTAGAGTGTAGGGTGTAGCGTGTATGGTGTAGAGTGTAGCGTGTAGCGTGCAGAGTGTAGCGTGTAGGGTGTAGCGTGTAGCGTGCAGAGTGTAGCGTGTAGGGTGTAGAGTGTAGCGTGTTGCGTGTAGGGTGTAGAGTGTAGCGTGTAGCGTGTAGAGTGTAGAGTGTAGCGTGTAGCGTGTAGAGTGTAGCGTGTAGCGTGTAGAGTGTAGGGTGTAGCGTGTAGCGTGTAGCGTGTAGAGTGTAGGGTTTAGAGTGTAGCGTGTAGCGTGTAGAGTGTAGCGTGTAGCGTGTAGGGTGTAGAGTGTAGCGTGTAGCGTGTAGCGTGTAGGGTGTAGAGTGTAGCGTGTAGAGTGTAGCGTGTAGAGTGTAGGGTGTAGAGTGTAGCGTGTAGGGTGTAGCATGTAGCGTGTAGGGTGTAGGGTGTAGAGTGTAGAGTGTAGCGTGTAGGGTGAAGCATGTAGGGTGTAGGGTGTCGGGTATAGCGTGTAGGGTGTAGGGTGTAGAGTGTAGGGTGTAGAGTGTAGGGTGTAGCGTGTATGGTGTAGAGTGTAGCGTGTAGCGTGCAGAGTGTAGCGTGTAGGGTGTAGCGTGTAGCGTGCAGAGTGTAGCGTGTAGAGTGTAGCGTGTTGCGTGTAGGGTGTAGAGTGTAGCGTGTAGCGTGTAGAGTGTAGAGTGTAGCGTGTAGCGTGTAGAGTGTAGCGTGTAGCGTGTAGAGTGTAGAGTGTAGCGTGTAGCGTGTAGGGTGTAGAGTGTAGAGTGTAGCATGTAGCGTGTAGCGTGTAGAGTGTAGCGTGTAGCGTGTAGAGTGTAGGGTGTAGCGTGTAGCGTGTAGCGTGTAGAGTGTAGGGTTTAGAGTGTAGCGTGTAGCGTGTAGAGTGTAGCGTGTAGCGTGTAGGGTGTAGAGTGTAGCGTGTAGCGTGTAGGGTGTAGGGTGTAGAGTGTAGCGTGTAGAGTGTACGGTGTAGAGTGTAGGGTGTAGCGTGTAGCGTGTAGGGTTAAGCTACACGCTACACACTAAACACAAAAAGAAAAGGATATGCAAACCAATGGGATCCACGTTAAATAGTCAATTTTATTGTACAAAAATAGTAATCCACAAACAGAACCAGGCAAAACATACATTTAAAAACATTTAAAACACTAGTATGGCTGAATAGGCCATTAGTAATTTTACCCGAGGGAATGAAGGAAGCTAATACTTTACAGCATATGTGAGACAGGAGAAATAACCAGAGAGAAAAAATTGCTAGGTATGCGGGTACACCAATCTTAGTCAAATCTACATATAAGAAGCCTATTGTTTACTGCCAACTGTGACCCCCTGAGTACTATGACAGGAAACATATACTCCAGCCTAGTATCTGGAAGAAATACATCATGGATCCTATTTTGTTCAACACAGCATGCGTGCGCACAGTTGGTAAGCAAATGAAAGCAGACCCCTATAGAAAGGTAATCAGGGAAATAGATATGCTGCAGTACTACAAAATCCTAGTTATTTGGATAAATGTATGCATACAGACGCCTTGTGGAAATACAAAGAATCAGGATCCAGTGTCCTAAGGCTTGGAAAAATGCCAGGCCATGCATGAAGTAAATAGGTGTAATTCCATAGCAGTTGTAAAGATAAGTTACCCAAGTCCTGTCCCTCGGGAAAAAAACAAAGGAAGCCCTTTACCCCACGCGTATCGACGCTACTCAAGCGTCTTCATCAGAGGAAAAAGTGACACCCTACACGCTACACGCTACACTCTACACTCTACACGCTACACTCTACACCCTACACGCTACACCCTACACTCTACAAGCTACATGCTACACTCTACACCCTACACAATACACGCTACTTGCTACACCCTACACGCTACAATCTACACGCTACACGCTACACACTATACGCTACACGCTAGACGCTACACTCTACACGCTACACGCTACACGCTACACCCTACACGCTACACCCTACACTCTACACCCTACAACCTACACGCTACACGCTACACGCTACACGCTACACCCTACACGCTACACCCTACACTCTACACCCTACACCCTACACCCTACACGCTACACGCTACACCCTACACGCTACACCCTACACTCTACACCCTACACTCTACACCCTACACCCTACTCTCTACACTCTACACTCTACACCCTACACGCTACACTCTACACCCTACACCCTACACGCTACACGCTACACTCTACACGCTAAACGCTACAGCTTATACCCTACACTCTACACCGTACACCCTACATGCTACACTCTACACCCTACACGCTACACCCTACACCCTACACCCTACATGCTACACCCTACACTCTACACCCTACACCCTACACGCTACACCCTACGCCCTGCACGCCACACACTACACTCTACACGCTACACCCTACACTGTACACCCTACACCCTACACGCTACACGCTACACTCTACACGCTACACCCTACACTCTACACCCTACACCCTACACGCTATACGCTACACTCTACACCTGCACGCTACACGCTACACCCTACACGCTACACTCTACACCCTACACGCTACACCCTACACTCTACACCCTACACCCTACACACTACACGCTACTCGCTACACTCTACACCCTACACGCTACACTCTACACTCTACTCCCTACTCTCTACACGCTACACTCTATACCCTACACTCTACACGCTACGCGCTACACGCTACACGGTACATGATACACGCTACACCCTACTCACTACACGCTACACCCTACACGCTACACGCTACACTCCACACCCTACACGCTACACCCTACACCCTTCTCCCTACACTCTACACGCTACACGCTACACCCTACACCCTACACTGTACACCCTACACCCTACACGCTACACTCTACACTGCTCCCTACTCTCTACACGCTACACTCTATACCCTACACTCTACACGCTATGCGCTACACGCTACACACTACACGCTACACCCTACACGCTACACTTTACACTCTACACGCTACACTCCACACTCTACACACTACACTCTACACCCTACACCCTACACCCTACTCTACATGCTACACGCTACACGCTACATGCTACACCCTACAAGCTTCACCCTACACCCTACACGCTACACGCTACACTCTACACCCTACACTCTACACCCTACACGCTACACGCTACACGCTACACTCTACACGCTAAACGCTACAGCTTATACCCTACACTCTACACCGTACACCCTACACGCTACACTCTACACCCTACACGCTACACCCTACAACCTACACCCTACATGCTACACCCTACACTCTACACCCTACACCCTACACGCTACACTCTACACCCTACACCCTACTCTACATGCTACACGCTACACGGTACATGATACACGCTACACCCTACACGCTACACGCTACACCCTACACGCTACACGCTACATGCTACACTCTACACCCTACACGCTACACCCTACACCCTACTCCCTACACTCTACACGCTACACGCTACACCCTACACCCTACACTGTACACCCTACACTCTGCACGCTACACTCTACACTCTGCTCCCTACTCTCTACACGCTACACTCTATACCCTACACTCTACACGCTACGCGCTACACGCTACACACTACACGCTACACCCTACACGCTACACTTTACACTCTACACGCTACACTCTACACTCTACACACTACACTCTACACCCTACACCCTACACCCTACTCTACATGCTACACGCTACACGCTACATGCTACACCCTACACTCTACACCCTACACTCTACACGCTACACTCTACACCCTACACTCTGCACTCTACACCCTACACCCTACACACTACACGCTACACTCTACACCCTACACGCTACACGCTACACCCTACACCCTACACCCTACACGCTACAATCTACACGCTACACGCTACACCCTATACGCTAGACGCTACACTCTACACGCTACACGATACACGCTACACCCTACACGCTACACCCTACACTCTACACCCTACACGCTACACGCTACACCCTACACGCTACACCCTACACTCTACACCCTACACCCTACATGCTATACGCTACACTCTACACCTGCACGCTACACGCTACACCCTACACGCTACACTCTACACCCTACACGCTACACCCTACACTCTACTCCCTACACCCTACACACTACACGCTACTCGCTACACTCTACACCCTACACGCTACACTCTACACTCTACTCCCTACTCTCTACACGCTACACTCTATACCCTACACTCTACACGCTACGCGCTACACGCTACACACTACACACTACACGCTACACTTTACACTCTACACGCTACACACTACACGCTACACGCTACACTCTACACCCTACACCCTACTCTACATGCTACACGCTACACGGTACATGATACACGCTACACCCTACTCACTACAAGCTACACCCTACACGCTACACGCTACACTCCACACCCTACACGCTACACCCTACACCCTTCTCCCTACACTCTACACGCTACACGCTACACCCTACACCCTACACTGTACACCCTACACCCTACACGCTACACTCTACACTGCTCCCTACTCTCTACACGCTACACTCTATACCCTACACTCTACACGCTATGCGCTACACGCTACACACTACACGCTACACCCTACACGCTACACTTTACACTCTACACGCTACACTCCACACTCTACACACTACACTCTACACCCTACACCCTACACCCTACTCTACATGCTACACGCTACACGCTACATGCTACACCCTACACGCTTCACCCTACACCCTAAACGCTACACGCTACACGCTACACTCTACACCCTACACTCTACACCCTACACGCTACACGCTACACTCTACACGCTAAACGCTACAGCTTATACCCTACACTCTACACCGTACACCCTACACGCTACACTCTACACCCTACACGCTACACCCTACACCCTACACCCTACATGCTACACCCTACACTCTACACCCTACACCCTACACGCTACACTCTACACCCTACACCCTACTCTACATGCTACACGCTACACGGTACATGATACACGCTACACCCTACACGCTACACCCTACACGCTACACGCTACACGCTACACGCTACACTCTACACCCTACGCGCAACACCCTACACTCTACACCCTACACCCTAAACCCTACACGCTACACCCTACACGCTACACTCTACACCCTACACCCTAAACTCTACACCCTACACGCTACATGCTACACTCTACACCCTACACCCGCTACACGCTACACGCTACACTCTACACCCTACACGCTACACTCTACACCCTACACGCTACACCCTACACTCTACACGCTACATGCTACACTCTACACCCTACACGATACATGCTACACCCTACACGCTACAGCCTACACGCTACACGCTACACTCTACACCCTACAAGCTACACGCTACACGCTACACCCTACACTCTACACCCTACACCGTACACGCTACACGCTACACTCTACACGCTACACCCTTCACTCTACACCCTACACCCTACATACTACACTCTACACCCTACACGGTACACCCTACAATCTACACGCTACATGCTACACTCTACACTCTACACCCTACACCCTACACGCTACATGCTACACTCTACACCCTACACGCTACACTCTACACCCTACACGCTACATGCTACACTCTACACCCTACACCCTACACGCTAAATGCTACACGCTACACTCTACACCCTACACGCTACACGCTAGGGTGTAGAGTGTAATATGTAGCGTGTAGTTTGTAGCGTTTAGCTTGTAGGGTGTAGCGTGTAGCGTGTAGGGTGTAGAGTGTAGCGTGTAGCGTGTAGCATGTAGGGTGTAGGGTGTAGAGTGTAGAGTGTAGCGTGTAGGGTGTAGAGTGTAGGGTGTAGGATGTAGAGTGTAGGGTTTAGAGTGTAATGTGTAGCGTGTAGGGTGTAGCGTGTAGCATGTAGGATGTAGGGTGTGGAGTGTAGGGTGTAGCGTGTAGGGTCTAGAGTGTAGCGTGTAGCGTGTAGGGTGTAGGGTGTAGAGTGTTGGGTGTAGCGTGTAGGGTGTAGAGTGTAGCGTGTAGGGTGTAGCGTGTAGCGTGCAGGGTGTAGAGTGTAGCGTATAGCGTGTAGGGTGTAGAGTGTAGGGTGTAGCGTGTAGGGTGTAGAGTGTAGGGTGTAGCGTGTAGGGTGTAGAGTGTAGCGTGTAGCGTGTAGCGTGTAGGGTGTAGGGTGTAGCGTGTAGGGTGTAGAGTGTAGCGTGTAGCGTGTAGGGTGTAGGGTGTAGGGTGTAGCGTGTAGTGTGTAGCGTGTAGCGTGTAGGGTGTAGCGTGTAGCATGTAGCGTGTAGCGTGTAGCATGTAGAGTGTAGGGTGTAGGGTGTAGGGTGTAGCATGTAGAGTGTAGGGTGTAGGGTGTAGCGTGTAGACTGTAGGGTATAGAGTGTAGCGTCTAGGGTGTAGAGTGTAGCGTGTAGGGTGTAGAGTGTAGCGTGTAGAGTGTAGAATATAGCGTGTAGAGAGTAGGGTGTAGGGTGTAGAGTGTAGGGTGTAGGGTGTAGAGTGTAACGTGTAGCGTGTAGGGTGTAGCGTGTAGGGTGTAGGGTGTAGAGTGTAGGGTGTAGCGTGTAGGGTGTAGCGTGTAGCGTGTAGCGTGTAGGGTGTAGGGTGTAGAGTGTAGGGTGTAGCGTGTAGGGTGTAGCGTGTATCGTGTAGAGTGTAGCGTCTAGCGTATAGGGTGTGGCGTGTAGCGTGTAGATTGTAGCGTGTAGGGTGTAGGGTGTAGGGTGTAGCGTGTAGCGTGTAGGGTGTAGAGTGTAGCGTGTAGTGTGTAGGGTGTAGGGTGTAGAGTGCAGAGTGTAGGGTGTAGAGTGTAGCGTGTAGAGTGTAGGGTGTAGAGTGTAGGGTGTAGAGTGTAACGTGTAGTGTGTAGGGTGTAGCGTGTAGCGTGTAGGGTGTAGCGTGTATCGTGTAGGGTGCAGGGTGTAGAGTGTAACGTGTAGCGTGTAGGGTGTAGCGTGTAGCGTGTAGCGTGTAGCGTGTAGTGTGTAGCGTGTAGGGTGTAGGGTGTAGAGTGTAGCGTGTAGGGTGTAGCATGTAGCGTGTAGGGTGTAGGGTGTATTGTGTAGCGTGTAGCGTGTAGTGTGAAGCATGCAGGGTGTAGGGTGTCGGGTATAGCGTGTAGGGTGTAGGGTGTAGAGTGTAGGGTGTAGCGTGTATGGTGTAGAGTGTAGCGTGTAGAGTGTAGCGTGTAGGGTGTAGGGTGTAGCGTGTAGCGTGCAGAGTGTAGCGTGTAGGGTGTAGAGTGTAGCGTGTTGCGTGTAGGGTGTAGAGTGTAGCGTGTAGAGTGTAGAGTGTAGCGTGTAGGGTGTAGAGTATAGTGTGTAGCGTGTAGGGTGTAGGGTGTAGAGTGTAGGGTGTAGCGTGTAGCGTGTAGGGTGTAGGGTGTGGATTGTAGCGTGTAGGGTGTAGGGTGTAGCGTGTAGCGTGTAGGGTGTAGGGTGTAGAGTGTAGCGTGTAGCGTGTAGGGTGTAGGGTGTAGAGTGTAGAGTGTAGGGTGTAGAGTGTAGCGTGTAGAGTGTAGGGTGTAGAGTGTAGGGTGTAGAGTGTAACGTGTAGCGTGTATTGTGTAGCGTGTAGCATGTAGGGTGTAGCGTGTAGCGTGTAGGGTGCAGGGTGTAAGAGTGTAGCGTGTAGGGTGTAGAGTGTAACGTGAAGCGTGTAGGGTGTAGCGTGTAGCGTGTAGGGTGTAGCGTGTAGCGTGTAGTGTGTAGCGTGTAGAGTGTAGGGTGTAGAGTGTAGAGTGTAGCGTGTAGGGTGAAGCATGTAGGGTGTAGGGTGTCGGGTATAGCGTGTAGGGTGTAGAGTGTAGGGTGTAGCGTGTATGGTGTAGAGTGTAGCGTGTAGCGTGCAGAGTGTAGCGTGCAGGGTGTAGGGTGTAGCGTGTAGCGTGTAGAGTGTAACGTGTAGCGTGTAGGGTGTAGCGTGTAGCGTGTAGGGTGTAGCGTGTAGCGTGTAGTGTGTAGCGTGTAGAGTGTAGGGTGTAGAGTGTAGCGTGTAGGGTGTAGCATGTAGCGTGTAGGGTGTAGGGTGTAGAGTGTAGAGTGTAGCGTGTAGGGTGAAGCATGTAGGGTGTAGGGTGTCGGGTATAGCGTGTAGGGTGTAGGGTGTAGAGTGTAGGGTGTAGAGTGTAGGGTGTAGCGTGTATGGTGTAGAGTGTAGCGTGTAGCGTGCAGAGTGTAGCGTGTAGGGTGTAGCGTGTAGCGTGCAGAGTGTAGCGTGTAGGGTGTAGAGTGTAGCGTGTTGCGTGTAGGGTGTAGAGTGTAGCGTGTAGCGTGTAGAGTGTAGAGTGTAGCGTGTAGCGTGTAGAGTGTAGCGTGTAGCGTGTAGAGTGTAGAGTGTAGCGTGTAGCGTGTAGGGTGTAGAGTGTAGAGTGTAGCATGTAGCGTGTAGCGTGTAGAGTGTAGCGTGTAGCGTGTAGAGTGTAGGGTGTAGCGTGTAGCGTGTAGCGTGTAGAGTGTAGGGTTTAGAGTGTAGCGTGTAGCGTGTAGAGTGTAGCGTGTAGCGTGTAGGGTGTAGAGTGTAGCGTGTAGCATGTAGGGTGTAGGGTGTAGAGTGTAGCGTGTAGAGTGTAGCGTGTAGAGTGTAGGGTGTAGAGTGTAGCGTGTAGGGTGTAGCATGTAGCGTGTAGGGTGTAGGGTGTAGAGTGTAGAGTGTAGCGTGTAGGGTGAAGCATGTAGGGTGTAGGGTGTCGGGTATAGCGTGTAGGGTGTAGGGTGTAGAGTGTAGGGTGTAGAGTGTAGGGTGTAGCGTGTATGGTGTAGAGTGTAGCGTGTAGCGTGCAGAGTGTAGCGTGTAGGGTGTAGCGTGTAGCGTGCAGAGTGTAGCGTGTAGGGTGTAGAGTGTAGCGTGTTGCGTGTTGGGTGTAGAGTGTAGCGTGTAGCGTGTAGAGTGTAGAGTGTAGCGTGTAGCGTGTAGAGTGTAGCGTGTAGCGTGTAGAGTGTAGAGTGTAGCGTGTAGCGTGTAGGGTGTAGAGTGTAGCATGTAGCGTGTAGCGTGTAGAGTGTAGCGTGTAGCGTGTAGAGTGTAGGGTGTAGCGTGTAGCGTGTAGCGTGTAGAGTGTAGGGTTTAGAGTGTAGCGTGTAGCGTGTAGAGTGTAGCGTGTAGCGTGTAGGGTGTAGAGTGTAGCGTGTAGCGTGTAGGGTGTAGGGTGTAGAGTGTAGCGTGTAGAGTGTACGGTGTAGAGTGTAGGGTGTAGCGTGTAGCGTGTAGGGTTAAGCTACACGCTACACACTAAACACAAAAAGAAAAGGATATGCAAACCAATGGGATCCACGTTAAATAGTCAATTTTATTGTACAAAAATAGTAATCCACAAACAGAACCAGGCAAAACATACATTTAAAAACATTTAAAACACTAGTATGGCTGAATAGGCCATTAGTAATTTTACCCGAGGGAATGAAGGAAGCTAATACTTTACAGCATATGTGAGACAGGAGAAATAACCAGAGAGAAAAAATTGCTAGGTATGCGGGTACACCAATCTTAGTCAAATCTACATATAAGAAGCCTATTGTTTACTGCCAACTGTGACCCCCTGAGTACTATGACAGGAAACATATACTCCAGCCTAGTATCTGGAAGAAATACATCATGGATCCTATTTTGTTCAACACAGCATGCGTGCGCACAGTTGGTAAGCAAATGAAAGCAGACCCCTATAGAAAGGTAATCAGGGAAATAGATATGCTGCAGTACTACAAAATCCTAGTTATTTGGATAAATGTATGCATACAGACGCCTTGTGGAAATACAAAGAATCAGGATCCAGTGTCCTAAGGCTTGGAAAAATGCCAGGCCATGCATGAAGTAAATAGGTGTAATTCCATAGCAGTTGTAAAGATAAGTTACCCAAGTCCTGTCCCTCGGGAAAAAAACAAAGGAAGCCCTTTACCCCACGCGTATCGACGCTACTCAAGCGTCTTCATCAGAGGAAAAAGTGACACCCTACACGCTACACGCTACACTCTACACTCTACACGCTACACTCTACACCCTACACGCTACACCCTACACTCTACAAGCTACATGCTACACTCTACACCCTACACAATACACGCTACTTGCTACACCCTACACGCTACAATCTACACGCTACACGCTACACACTATACGCTACACGCTAGACGCTACACTCTACACGCTACACGCTACACGCTACACCCTACACGCTACACCCTACACTCTACACCCTACAACCTACACGCTACACGCTACACGCTACACGCTACACCCTACACGCTACACCCTACACTCTACACCCTACACCCTACACCCTACACGCTACACGCTACACGCTACACCCTACACGCTACACCCTACACTCTACACCCTACACTCTACACCCTACACCCTACTCTCTACACTCTACACTCTACACCCTACACGCTACACTCTACACCCTACACCCTACACGCTACACGCTACACTCTACACGCTAAACGCTACAGCTTATACCCTACACTCTACACCGTACACCCTACATGCTACACTCTACACCCTACACGCTACACGCTACACCCTACACCCTACATGCTACACCCTACACTCTACACCCTACACCCTACACGCTACACCCTACGCCCTGCACGCCACACACTACACTCTACACGCTACACCCTACACTGTACACCCTACACCCTACACGCTACACGCTACACTCTACACGCTACACCCTACACTCTACACCCTACACCCTACACGCTATACGCTACACTCTACACCTGCACGCTACACGCTACACCCTACACGCTACACTCTACACCCTACACGCTACACCCTACACTCTACACCCTACACCCTACACACTACACGCTACTCGCTACACTCTACACCCTACACGCTACACTCTACACTCTACTCCCTACTCTCTACACGCTACACTCTATACCCTACACTCTACACGCTACGCGCTACACGCTACACGGTACATGATACACGCTACACCCTACTCACTACACGCTACACCCTACACGCTACACGCTACACTCCACACCCTGCACGCTACACCCTACACCCTTCTCCCTACACTCTACACGCTACACGCTACACCCTACACCCTACACTGTACACCCTACACCCTACACGCTACACTCTACACTGCTCCCTACTCTCTACACGCTACACTCTATACCCTACACTCTACACGCTATGCGCTACACGCTACACACTACACGCTACACCCTACACGCTACACTTTACACTCTACACGCTACACTCCACACTCTACACACTACACTCTACACCCTACACCCTACACCCTACTCTACATGCTACACGCTACACGCTACATGCTACACCCTACAAGCTTCACCCTACACCCTACACGCTACACGCTACACTCTACACCCTACACTCTACACCCTACACGCTACACGCTACACGCTACACTCTACACGCTAAACGCTACAGCTTATACCCTACACTCTACACCGTACACCCTACACGCTACACTCTACACCCTACACGCTACACCCTACAACCTACACCCTACATGCTACACCCTACACTCTACACCCTACACCCTACACGCTACACTCTACACCCTACACCCTACTCTACATGCTACACGCTACACGGTACATGATACACGCTACACCCTACACGCTACACGCTACACCCTACACGCTACACGCTACACGCTACACTCTACACCCTACACGCTACACCCTACACCCTACTCCCTACACTCTACACGCTACACGCTACACCCTACACCCTACACTGTACACCCTACACTCTGCACGCTACACTCTACACTCTGCTCCCTACTCTCTACACGCTACACTCTATACCCTACACTCTACACGCTACGCGCTACACGCTACACACTACACGCTACACCCTACACGCTACACTTTACACTCTACACGCTACACTCTACACTCTACACACTACACTCTACACCCTACACCCTACACCCTACTCTACATGCTACACGCTACACGCTACATGCTACACCCTACACTCTACACCCTACACTCTACACGCTACACTCTACACCCTACACTCTGCACTCTACACCCTACACCCTACACACTACACGCTACACTCTACACCCTACACGCTACACGCTACACCCTACACCCTACACCCTACACGCTACAATCTACACGCTACACGCTACACCCTATACGCTAGACGCTACACTCTACACGCTACACGATACACGCTACACCCTACACGCTACACCCTACACTCTACACCCTACACGCTACACGCTACACCCTACACGCTACACCCTACACTCTACACCCTACACCCTACATGCTATACGCTACACTCTACACCTGCACGCTACACGCTACACCCTACACGCTACACTCTACACCCTACACGCTACACCCTACACTCTACTCCCTACACCCTACACACTACACGCTACTCGCTACACTCTACACCCTACACGCTACACTCTACACTCTACTCCCTACTCTCTACACGCTACACTCTATACCCTACACTCTACACGCTACGCGCTACACGCTACACACTACACACTACACGCTACACTTTACACTCTACACGCTACACACTACACGCTACACGCTACACTCTACACCCTACACCCTACTCTACATGCTACACGCTACACGGTACATGATACACGCTACACCCTACTCACTACAAGCTACACCCTACACGCTACACGCTACACTCCACACCCTACACGCTACACCCTACACCCTTCTCCCTACACTCTACACGCTACACGCTACACCCTACACCCTACACTGTACACCCTACACCCTACACGCTACACTCTACACTGCTCCCTACTCTCTACACGCTACACTCTATACCCTACACTCTACACGCTATGCGCTACACGCTACACACTACACGCTACACCCTACACGCTACACTTTACACTCTACACGCTACACTCCACACTCTACACACTACACTCTACACCCTACACCCTACACCCTACTCTACATGCTACACGCTACACGCTACATGCTACACCCTACAAGCTTCACCCTACACCCTACACGCTACACGCTACACTCTACACCCTACACTCTACACCCTACACGCTACACGCTACACGCTACACTCTACACGCTAAACGCTACAGCTTATACCCTACACTCTACACCGTACACCCTACACGCTACACTCTACACCCTACACGCTACACCCTACAACCTACACCCTACATGCTACACCCTACACTCTACACCCTACACCCTACACGCTACACTCTACACCCTACACCCTACTCTACATGCTACACGCTACACGGTACATGATACACGCTACACCCTACACGCTACACGCTACACCCTACACGCTACACGCTACACGCTACACTCTACACCCTACACGCTACACCCTACACCCTACTCCCTACACTCTACACGCTACACGCTACACCCTACACCCTACACTGTACACCCTACACTCTGCACGCTACACTCTACACTCTGCTCCCTACTCTCTACACGCTACACTCTATACCCTACACTCTACACGCTACGCGCTACACGCTACACACTACACGCTACACCCTACACGCTACACTTTACACTCTACACGCTACACTCTACACTCTACACACTACACTCTACACCCTACACCCTACACCCTACTCTACATGCTACACGCTACACGCTACATGCTACACCCTACACTCTACACCCTACACTCTACACGCTACACTCTACACCCTACACTCTGCACTCTACACCCTACACCCTACACACTACACGCTACACTCTACACCCTACACGCTACACGCTACACCCTACACCCTACACCCTACACGCTACAATCTACACGCTACACGCTACACCCTATACGCTAGACGCTACACTCTACACGCTACACGATACACGCTACACCCTACACGCTACACCCTACACTCTACACCCTACACGCTACACGCTACACCCTACACGCTACACCCCTACACTCTACACCCTACACCCTACATGCTATACGCTACACTCTACACCTGCACGCTACACGCTACACCCTACACGCTACACTCTACACCCTACACGCTACACCCTACACTCTACTCCCTACACGCTACACACTACACGCTACTCGCTACACTCTACACCCTACACGCTACACTCTACACTCTACTCCCTACTCTCTACACGCTACACTCTATACCCTACACTCTACACGCTACGCGCTACACGCTACACACTACACACTACACGCTACACTTTACACTCTACACGCTACACACTACACGCTACACGCTACACTCTACACCCTACACCCTACTCTACATGCTACACGCTACACGGTACATGATACACGCTACACCCTACTCACTACAAGCTACACCCTACACGCTACACGCTACACTCCACACCCTACACGCTACACCCTACACCCTTCTCCCTACACTCTACACGCTACACGCTACACCCTACACCCTACACTGTACACCCTACACCCTACACGCTACACTCTACACTGCTCCCTACTCTCTACACGCTACACTCTATACCCTACACTCTACACGCTATGCGCTACACGCTACACACTACACGCTACAACCCTACACGCTACACTTTACACTCTACACGCTACACTCCACACTCTACACACTACACTCTACACCCTACACCCTACACCCTACTCTACATGCTACACGCTACACGCTACATGCTACACCCTACACGCTTCCACCCTACACCCTAAACGCTACACGCTACACGCTACACTCTACACCCTACACTCTACACCCTACACGCTACACGCTACACTCTACACGCTAAACGCTACAGCTTATACCCTACACTCTACACCGTACACCCTACACGCTACACTCTACACCCTACACGCTACACCCTACACCCTACACCCTACATGCTACACCCTACACTCTACACCCTACACCCTACACGCTACACTCTACACCCTACACCCTACTCTACATGCTACACGCTACACGGTACATGATACACGCTACACCCTACACGCTACACGCTACACCCTACACGCTACACGCTACACGCTACACGCTACACTCTACACCCTACGCGCAACACCCTACACTCTACACCCTACACCCTAAACCCTACACGCTACACCCTACACGCTACACTCTACACCCTACACCCTAAACTCTACACCCTACACGCTACACGCTACACTCTACACCCTACACCCGCTACACGCTACACGCTACACTCTACACCCTACACGCTACACTCTACACCCTACACGCTACACCCTACACTCTACACGCTACATGCTACACTCTACACCCTACACGATACATGCTACACCCTACACGCTACAGCCTACACGCTACACGCTACACTCTACACCCTACAAGCTACACGCTACACGCTACACCCTACACTCTACACCCTACACCGTACACGCTACACGCTACACTCTACACGCTACACCCTTCACTCTACACCCTACACCCTACATACTACACTCTACACCCTACACGGTACACCCTACAATCTACACGCTACATGCTACACTCTACACTCTACACCCTACACCCTACACGCTACATGCTACACTCTACACCCTACACGCTACACTCTACACCCTACACGCTACATGCTACACTCTACACCCTACACCCTACACGCTAAATGCTACACGCTACACTCTACACCCTACACGCTACACGCTAGGGTGTAGAGTGTAATATGTAGCGTGTAGTTTGTAGCGTTTAGCTTGTAGGGTGTAGCGTGTAGCGTGTAGGGTGTAGAGTGTAGCGTGTAGCGTGTAGCATGTAGGGTGTAGGGTGTAGAGTGTAGAGTGTAGCGTGTAGGGTGTAGAGTGTAGGGTGTAGGATGTAGAGTGTAGGGTTTAGAGTGTAATGTGTAGCGTGTAGGGTGTAGCGTGTAGCATGTAGGATGTAGGGTGTGGAGTGTAGGGTGTAGCGTGTAGGGTCTAGAGTGTAGCGTGTAGCGTGTAGGGTGTAGGGTGTAGAGTGTTGGGTGTAGCGTGTAGGGTGTAGAGTGTAGCGTGTAGGGTGTAGCGTGTAGCGTGCAGGGTGTAGAGTGTAGCGTATAGCGTGTAGGGTGTAGAGTGTAGGGTGTAGCGTGTAGGGTGTAGAGTGTAGGGTGTAGCGTGTAGGGTGTAGAGTGTAGCGTGTAGCGTGTAGGGTGTAGGGTGTAGCGTGTAGGGTGTAGAGTGTAGCGTGTAGCGTGTAGGGTGTAGGTTGTAGGGTGTAGCGTGTAGTGTGTAGCGTGTAGCGTGTAGGGTGTAGCGTGTAGCATGTAGCGTGTAGCGTGTAGCATGTAGAGTGTAGGGTGTAGGGTGTAGGGTGTAGCATGTAGAGTGTAGGGTGTAGGGTGTAGCGTGTAGACTGTAGGGTATAGAGTGTAGCGTCTAGGGTGTAGAGTGTAGCGTGTAGGGTGTAGAGTGTAGCGTGTAGAGTGTAGAATATAGCGTGTAGAGAGTAGGGTGTAGGGTGTAGAGTGTAGGGTGTAGGGTGTAGAGTGTAACGTGTAGCGTGTAGGGTGTAGCGTGTAGGGTGTAGGGTGTAGAGTGTAGGGTGTAGCGTGTAGGGTGTAGCGTGTAGCGTGTAGCGTGTAGGGTGTAGGGTGTAGAGTGTAGGGTGTAGCGTGTAGGGTGTAGCGTGTATCGTGTAGAGTGTAGCGTCTAGCGTATAGGGTGTGGCGTGTAGCGTGTAGATTGTAGCGTGTAGGGTGTAGGGTGTAGGGTGTAGCGTGTAGCGTGTAGGGTGTAGAGTGTAGCGTGTAGTGTGTAGGGTGTAGGGTGTAGAGTGCAGAGTGTAGGGTGTAGAGTGTAGCGTGTAGAGTGTAGGGTGTAGAGTGTAGGGTGTAGAGTGTAACGTGTAGTGTGTAGGGTGTAGCGTGTAGCGTGTAGGGTGTAGCGTGTATCGTGTAGGGTGCAGGGTGTAGAGTGTAACGTGTAGCGTGTAGGGTGTAGCGTGTAGCGTGTAGCGTGTAGCGTGTAGTGTGTAGCGTGTAGGGTGTAGGGTGTAGAGTGTAGCGTGTAGGGTGTAGCATGTAGCGTGTAGGGTGTAGGGTGTATAGTGTAGAGTGTAGCGTGTAGTGTGAAGCATGCAGGGTGTAGGGTGTCGGGTATAGCGTGTAGGGTGTAGGGTGTAGAGTGTAGGGTGTAGCGTGTATGGTGTAGAGTGTAGCGTGTAGAGTGTAGCGTGTAGGGTGTAGGGTGTAGCGTGTAGCGTGCAGAGTGTAGCGTGTAGGGTGTAGAGTGTAGCGTGTTGCGTGTAGGGTGTAGAGTGTAGCGTGTAGAGTGTAGAGTGTAGCGTGTAGGGTGTAGAGTATAGTGTGTAGCGTGTAGGGTGTAGGGTGTAGAGTGTAGGGTGTAGCGTGTAGCGTGTAGGGTGTAGGGTGTGGATTGTAGCGTGTAGGGTGTAGGGTATAGCGTGTAGCGTGTAGGGTGTAGGGTGTAGAGTGTAGCGTGTAGCGTGTAGGGTGTAGGGTGTAGAGTGTAGAGTGTAGGGTGTAGAGTGTAGCGTGTAGAGTGTAGGGTGTAGAGTGTAGGGTGTAGAGTGTAACGTGTAGCGTGTATTGTGTAGCGTGTAGCATGTAGGGTGTAGCGTGTAGCGTGTAGGGTGCAGGGTGTAAGAGTGTAGCGTGTAGGGTGTAGAGTGTAACGTGTAGCGTGTAGGGTGTAGCGTGTAGCGTGTAGGGTGTAGCGTGTAGCGTGTAGTGTGTAGCGTGTAGAGTGTAGGGTGTAGAGTGTAGAGTGTAGCGTGTAGGGTGAAGCATGTAGGGTGTAGGGTGTCGGGTATAGCGTGTAGGGTGTAGAGTGTAGGGTGTAGCGTGTATGGTGTAGAGTGTAGCGTGTAGCGTGCAGAGTGTAGCGTGCAGGGTGTAGGGTGTAGCGTGTAGCGTGCAGAGTGTAGCCTGTAGGGTGTAGGGTGTAGCGTGTAGAGTGTAGGGTATAGAGTGTAGCGTGTAGCGTGTAGAGAGTAGGGTGTAGAGTGTAGAGTGTAGCGTGTAGGGTGTAGAGTGTAGCGTGTAGAGTGTATTGTGTAGAATGTAGAGTGTAGCATGTAGCGTGTAGAGTGTAGGGTGTAGAGTGTAGCGTGTAGGGTGTAGAGTGTAGCGTGTAGAGTGTAGCGTGTAGGTGTAGCGTTCGGGTGTAGGGTGTAGGGTGTAGCGTGTAGTTGTAGGGTGTAGTGTGTAGGGTGTTGCGTGTAGGGTGTAGAGTGTAGCGTGTAGCGTGTAGAGTGTAGTGTGTAGGGTGTAGGGTGTAGCGTGTAGTGTGTAGGGTGTAGGGTGTAGAGTGTAGGGTGTAGCATGTAGGGTGTAGGGTGTAGCATGTAGGGTGTAGAGTGTAGCGTGTAGGGTGTAGAGTGTAGCGTGTAGGGTGTAGAGTATAGCATGTAGAGAGTAGGGTGTAGGGTGTAGGGTGTAGAGTGTAACGTGTAGCGTGTAGGGTGTAGCGTGTAGCGTGTATGTGTGTGGGTGTAGAGTGTAGGGTGTAGGGTGTAGCGTGTAGCGTGTAGCGTGTAGGGTGTAGGGTGTAGATTGTAGCGTGTAGGGTGCAGGGTGTAGAGTGTAGCGTGTAGCATGTAGGGTGTACGTGTAGCGTGTAGGGTGTAGGGTGTAGAGTGTAACGTGTAGCGTGTTAGGGTGTAGCGTGTAGCGTGTAGGGTGTAGCGTGTAGCGTGTAGTGTGTAGCGTGTAGAGTGTAGGGAGTAGTGTGTAGCGTGTAGGGTGTAGCATGTAGCGTGTAGGGTGTAGGGTGTAGAGTGTAGAGTGTAGCGTGTAGGGTGAAGCATGTAGGGTGTAGGGTGTCGGGTATAGCGTGTAGGGTGTAGGGTGTAGAGTGTAGGGTGTAGCGTGTATGGTGTAGAGTGTAGCGTGCAGAGTGTAGCGTGCAGGGTGTAGGGTGTAGCGTGTAGCGTGCAGAGTGTAGCGTGTAGGGTGTAGAGTGTAGTGTGTTGCGTGTAGGGTGTAGAGTGTAGCGTGTAGCGTGTAGAGTGTAGCGTGTAGCGTGTAGCGTGTAGAGTGTAGCGTGTAGGGTGTAGAGTATAGCGTGTAGCGTGTAGGGTGTAGGGTGTAGAGTGTAGCGTGTAGTGTGTAGAGTGTAGAGTGTAGGGTGTAGCGTGTAGGGTGTAGAGTGTAGCGTGTAGCGTGTAGGGTGTAGGGTGTAGCGTGTAGGGTGTAGAGTGTAGCGTGTAGCGTGTAGGGTGTAGGCTGTAGGGTTTAGCGTGTAGTGTGTAGAGTGTAGCGTGTAGCGTGTAGGGTGTAGCGTGTAGCATGTATCGTGAAGCGTGTAGCATGTAGAGTGTAGGGTGTAGGGTGTAGCATGTAGAGTGTAGGGTGTAGGGTGTAGCGTGTAGAGTGTAGGGTATAGAGTGTAGCGTGTAGCGTGTAGAGAGTAGGGTGTAGTGTGTAGAGTGTAGCGTGTAGGGTGTAGAGTGTAGGCGTGTAGAGTGTATTGTGTAGAATGTAGAGTGTAGCATGTAGCGTGTAGAGTGTAGGGTGTAGAGTGTAGCGTGTAGGGTGTAGAGTGTAGCGTGTAGAGTGTAGAGTGTAGCGTGTAGGGTGTAGCGTGTCGGGTGTAGGGTGTAGGGTGTAGCGTGTAGTTTGTAGGGTGTAGGGCGTTGCGTGTAGGGTGTAGCGTGTAGTGTGTACGGTGTAGGGTGTAGAGTGTAGGGTGTAGCATGTAGGGTGTAGGGTGTAGCATGTAGGGTGTAGAGTGTAGCGTGTAGGGTGTACCAGTGTAGAGTGTAGGGTATAAGCTGTAGCGTTTAGCGTGTAGGGTGTAGCGTGTAGCGTGTAGGGTGTAGAGTGTAGAGTGTAGCGTGTAGGGTGTAGAATATAGCATGTAGAGAGTAGGGTGTAGGGTGTAGGGTGTAGGGTGTAGAGTGTAACGTGTAGCGTGTAGGGTGTAGCGTGTAGCGTGTAGGGTGTAGGGTGTAGAGTGTAGCGTGTAGGGTGTAGCGTGTAGCGTGTAGGGTGTAGGGTGTAGATTGTAGCGTGTAGGGTGTAGGGTGTAGCGTGTAGCGTGTAGCGTGTTAGGGTGTAGGGTGTAGGGTGTAGAGTGTAGAGTGTAGGGTGTAGAGTGTAGCGTGTAGAGTGTAGGGTGTAGATTGTAGGGTGTAGAGTGTAACGTGTAGCGTGTAGGGTGTAGCGTGTAGCATGTAGGGTGTAGCGTGTAGCGTGTAGGGTGCAGGTTGTAGAGTGTAGCGTGTAGGTGTAGAGTGTAACGTGTAGCGTGTAGGGTGTAGCGTGTACCGTGTAGGGTGTAGGGTGTAGAGTGTAACGTGTAGCGTGTAGGGTGTAGCGTGTAGCGTGTAGGGTGTAGCGTGTAGCGTGTAGTGTGTAGCGTGTAGAGTGTAGGGTGTAGAGTGTAGCGTGTAGGGTGTAGCATGTAGCGTGTAGGGTGTAGGGTGTAGAGTGTAGAGTGTAGCGTGTAGGGTGAAGCATGTAGGGTGTAGGGTGTCGGGTATAGCGTGTAGGGTGTAGGGTGTAGAGTGTAGGGTGTAGAGTGTAGGGTGTAGCGTGTATGTGTAGAGTGTAGCGTGTAGCGTGCAGAGTGTAGCGTGTAGGGTGCAGCGTGTAGCGTGCAGAGTGTAGCGTGTAGGGTGTAGAGTGTAGCGTGTTGCGTGTAGGGTGTAGAGTGTAGCGTGTAGCGTGTAGAGTGTAGAGTGTAGCGTGTAGCCGTGTAGAGTGTAGCGTGTAGCGTGTAGAGTGTAGAGTGTAGCGTGTAGCGTGTAGGGTGTAGAGTGTAGAGTGTAGCATGTAGCGTGTAGCGTGTAGAGTGTAGCGTGTAGCGTGTAGAGTGTAGGGTGTAGCGTGTAGCGTGTAGCGTGTAGAGTGTAGGGTTTAGAGTGTAGCGTGTAGCGTGTAGAGTGTAGCGTGTAGCGTGTAGGGTGTAGAGTGTAGCGTGTAGCGTGTAGGGTGTAGGGTGTAGAGTGTAGCGTGTAGAGTGTAGCGTGTAGAGTGTAGGGTGTAGAGTGTAGCGTGTAGGGTGTAGCATGTAGCGTGTAGGGTGTAGGGTGTAGAGTGTAGAGTGTAGCGTGTAGGGTGAAGCATGTAGGGTGTAGGGTGTCGGGTATAGCGTGTAGGGTGTAGGGTGTAGAGTGTAGGGTGTAGAGTGTAGGGTGTAGCGTGTATGGTGTAGAGTGTAGCGTGTAGCGTGCAGAGTGTAGCGTGTAGGGTGTAGCGTGTAGCGTGCAGAGTGTAGCGTGTAGGGTGTAGAGTGTAGCGTGTTGCGTGTTGGGTGTAGAGTGTAGCGTGTAGCGTGTAGAGTGTAGAGTGTAGCGTGTAGCGTGTAGAGTGTAGCGTGTAGCGTGTAGAGTTTAGAGTGTAGCGTGTAGCGTGTAGGGTGTAGAGTGTAGAGTGTAGCATGTAGCGTGTAGCGTGTAGAGTGTAGCGTGTAGCGTGTAGAGTGTAGGGTGTAGCGTGTAGCGTGTAGCGTGTAGAGTGTAGGGTTTAGAGTGTAGCGTGTAGCGTGTAGAGTGTAGCGTGTAGCGTGTAGGGTGTAGAGTGTAGCGTGTAGCGTGTAGGGTGTAGGGTGTAGAGTGTAGCGTGTAGAGTGTACGGTGTAGAGTGTAGGGTGTAGCGTGTAGCGTGTAGGGTTAAGCTACACGCTACACACTAAACACAAAAAGAAAAGGATATGCAAACCAATGGGATCCACGTTAAATAGTCAATTTTATTGTACAAAAATAGTAATCCACAAACAGAACCAGGCAAAACATACATTTAAAAACATTTAAAACACTAGTATGGCTGAATAGGCCATTAGTAATTTTACCCGAGGGAATGAAGGAAGCTAATACTTTACAGCATATGTGAGACAGGAGAAATAACCAGAGAGAAAAAATTGCTAGGTATGCGGGTACACCAATCTTAGTCAAATCTACATATAAGAAGCCTATTGTTTACTGCCAACTGTGACCCCCTGAGTACTATGACAGGAACATATACTCCAGCCTTGTATCTGGAAGAAATACATCATGGATCCTATTTTGTTCAACACAGCATGCGTGCGCACAGTTGGTAAGCAAATGAAAGCAGACCCCTATAGAAAGGTAATCAGGGAAATAGATATGCTGCAGTACTACAAAATCCTAGTTATTTGGATAAATGTATGCATACAGACGCCTTGTGGAAATACAAAGAATCAGGATCCAGTGTCCTAAGGCTTGGAAAAATGCCAGGCCATGCATGAAGTAAATAGGTGTAATTCCATAGCAGTTGTAAAGATAAGTTACCCAAGTCCTGTCCCTCGGGAAAAAAACAAAGGAAGCCCTTTACCCCACGCGTATCGACGCTACTCAAGCGTCTTCATCAGAGGAAAAAGTGACACCCTACACGCTACACGCTACACTCTACACTCTACACGCTACACTCTACACCCTACACGCTACACCCTACACTCTACAAGCTACATGCTACACTCTACACCCTACACAATACACGCTACTTGCTACACCCTACACGCTACAATCTACACGCTACACGCTACACACTATACGCTACACGCTAGACGCTACACTCTACACGCTACACGCTACACGCTACACCCTACACGCTACACCCTACACTCTACACCCTACAACCTACACGCTACACGCTACACGCTACACGCTACACGCTACACCCTACACGCTACACCCTACACTCTACACCCTACACCCTACACCCTACACGCTACACGCTACACGCTACACCCTACACGCTACACCCTACACTCTACACCCTACACTCTACACCCTACACCCTACTCTCTACACTCTACACTCTACACCCTACACGCTACACTCTACACCCTACACCCTACACGCTACACGCTACACTCTACACGCTAAACGCTACAGCTTATACCCTACACTCTACACCGTACACCCTACATGCTACACTCTACACCCTACACGCTACACCCTACACCCTACATGCTACACCCTACACTCTACACCCTACACCCTACACGCTACACCCTACGCCCTGCACGCCACACACTACACTCTACACGCTACACCCTACACTGTACACCCTACACCCTACACGCTACACGCTACACTCTACACGCTACACCCTACACTCTACACCCTACACCCTACACGCTATACGCTACACTCTACACCTGCACGCTACACGCTACACCCTACACGCTACACTCTACACCCTACACGCTACACCCTACACTCTACACCCTACACCCTACACACTACACGCTACTCGCTACACTCTACACCCTACACGCTACACTCTACACTCTACTCCCTACTCTCTACACGCTACACTCTATACCCTACACTCTACACGCTACGCGCTACACGCTACACGGTACATGATACACGCTACACCCTACTCACTACACGCTACACCCTACACGCTACACGCTACACTCCACACCCTGCACGCTACACCCTACACCCTTCTCCCTACACTCTACACGCTACACGCTACACCCTACACCCTACACTGTACACCCTACACCCTACACGCTACACTCTACACTGCTCCCTACTCTCTACACGCTACACTCTATACCCTACACTCTACACGCTATGCGCTACACGCTACACACTACACGCTACACCCTACACGCTACACTTTACACTCTACACGCTACACTCCACACTCTACACACTACACTCTACACCCTACACCCTACACCCTACTCTACATGCTACACGCTACACGCTACATGCTACACCCTACAAGCTTCACCCTACACCCTACACGCTACACGCTACACTCTACACCCTACACTCTACACCCTACACGCTACACGCTACACGCTACACTCTACACGCTAAACGCTACAGCTTATACCCTACACTCTACACCGTACACCCTACACGCTACACTCTACACCCTACACGCTACACCCTACAACCTACACCCTACATGCTACACCCTACACTCTACACCCTACACCCTACACGCTACACTCTACACCCTACACCCTACTCTACATGCTACACGCTACACGGTACATGATACACGCTACACCCTACACGCTACACGCTACACCCTACACGCTACACGCTACACGCTACACTCTACACCCTACACGCTACACCCTACACCCTACTCCCTACACTCTACACGCTACACGCTACACCCTACACCCTACACTGTACACCCTACACTCTGCACGCTACACTCTACACTCTGCTCCCTACTCTCTACACGCTACACTCTATACCCTACACTCTACACGCTACGCGCTACACGCTACACACTACACGCTACACCCTACACGCTACACTTTACACTCTACACGCTACACTCTACACTCTACACACTACACTCTACACCCTACACCCTACACCCTACTCTACATGCTACACGCTACACGCTACATGCTACACCCTACACTCTACACCCTACACTCTACACGCTACACTCTACACCCTACACTCTGCACTCTACACCCTACACCCTACACACTACACGCTACACTCTACACCCTACACGCTACACGCTACACCCTACACCCTACACCCTACACGCTACAATCTACACGCTACACGCTACACCCTATACGCTAGACGCTACACTCTACACGCTACACGATACACGCTACACCCTACACGCTACACCCTACACTCTACACCCTACACGCTACACGCTACACCCTACACGCTACACCCTACACTCTACACCCTACACCCTACATGCTATACGCTACACTCTACACCTGCACGCTACACGCTACACCCTACACGCTACACTCTACACCCTACACGCTACACCCTACACTCTACTCCCTACACCCTACACACTACACGCTACTCGCTACACTCTACACCCTACACGCTACACTCTACACTCTACTCCCTACTCTCTACACGCTACACTCTATACCCTACACTCTACACGCTACGCGCTACACGCTACACACTACACACTACACGCTACACTTTACACTCTACACGCTACACACTACACGCTACACGCTACACTCTACACCCTACACCCTACTCTACATGCTACACGCTACACGGTACATGATACACGCTACACCCTACTCACTACAAGCTACACCCTACACGCTACACGCTACACTCCACACCCTACACGCTACACCCTACACCCTTCTCCCTACACTCTACACGCTACACGCTACACCCTACACCCTACACTGTACACCCTACACCCTACACGCTACACTCTACACTGCTCCCTACTCTCTACACGCTACACTCTATACCCTACACTCTACACGCTATGCGCTACACGCTACACACTACACGCTACACCCTACACGCTACACTTTACACTCTACACGCTACACTCCACACTCTACACACTACACTCTACACCCTACACCCTACACCCTACTCTACATGCTACACGCTACACGCTACATGCTACACCCTACACGCTTCACCCTACACCCTAAACGCTACACGCTACACGCTACACTCTACACCCTACACTCTACACCCTACACGCTACACGCTACACTCTACACGCTAAACGCTACAGCTTATACCCTACACTCTACACCGTACACCCTACACGCTACACTCTACACCCTACACGCTACACCCTACACCCTACACCCTACATGCTACACCCTACACTCTACACCCTACACCCTACACGCTACACTCTACACCCTACACCCTACTCTACATGCTACACGCTACACGGTACATGATACACGCTACACCCTACACGCTACACGCTACACCCTACACGCTACACGCTACACGCTACACTCTACACCCTACGCGCTACACCCTACACCCTACTCCCTACACTCTACACGCTACACGCTACATCCTACACCCTACACTGTACACCCTACACTCTGCACGCTACACTCTACACTCTGCTCCCTACTCTCTACACGCTACACTCTATACCCTACACTCTACACGCTACGCGCTACACGCTACACACTACACGCTACACCCTACACGCTACACTTTACACTCTACACTACACTCTACACACTACACTCTACACACTACACTCTACACCCTACACCCTACACCCTACTCTACATGCTACACGCTACACGCTACATGCTACACCCTACACTCTACACCCTACACTCTACACGCTACACTCTACACCCTACACTCTGCACTCTACACCCTACACCCTACACACTACACGCTAAACTCTACACCCTACACGCTACACGCTACACCCTACACCCTACACCCTACACGCTACAATCTACACGCTACACGCTACACCCTATACGCTAGACGCTACACTCTACACGCTACACGATACACGCTACACCCTACACGCTACACCCTACACTCTACACCCTACACGCTACACGCTACACCCTACACGCTACACCCTACACTCTACACCCTACACCCTACACGCTACACGCTACACCCTAAACGCTACACGTTACACTCTACACCCTACACCCTACACTCTACACCCTACACCCTACTCTCTACACGCTATATTCTACACCCTACACGCTACACTCTACACCCTACACACTACACGCTACACTCTACACCCTAGACGCTACACTCTATACCCTACACTCTACACGCTACACCCTACACCCTACACTCTACATGCTACACCCTACACCCTACACTCTACATGCTACACGCTACACGCTACATGCTACACGCTACACCCTACACGCTACACTCTACACCCTACACGCTACACCCTACACTCTACACCCTACACCCTACACGCTACCCGCTACACTCTACACCGTACACGCAACACGCTACACTCTACACCCTACACGCTACACTCTGCACGCTACACGCTACACCCTACACCCTACACGCTACACTCTACACGCTACACGCTACACTCTATACCATACACGCTACACCCTACACTCTACACCCTACACCCTACACGCTATACCCGACACCCTACACCCTACATGCTTCACCCTACACGCTACACTCTACACCCTACACGATACATGCTACACTCTACACGCTACACTCTACACCCTACACGCTACACTCTGCACGCTACACGCTACACCCTACACCCTACACGCTACACTCTACACGCTACACGCTACACTCTACACCATACACGCTACACCCTACACTCTACACCCTACACCCTACACGCTATACCCGACACCCTACACCCTACATGCTTCACCCTACACGCTACACTCTACACCCTACACGATACATGCTACACTCTACACGCTACACTCTACACTCTGCACGCTACACTCTACACTCTGCTCCCTACTCTCTACACGCTACACTCTATACCCTACACTCTACACGCTACGCGCTACACGCTACACACTACACGCTACACCCTACACGCTACACTTTACACTCTACACGCTACACTCTACACTCTACACACTACACTCTACACCCTACACCCTACACCCTACTCTACATGCTACACGCTACACGCTACATGCTACACCCTACACTCTACACCCTACACTCTACACGCTACACTCTACACCCTACACTCTGCACTCTACACCCTACACCCTACACACTACACGCTACACTCTACACCCTACACGCTACACGCTACACCCTACACCCTACACGCTACAATCTACACGCTACACGCTACACCCTATACGCTAGACGCTACACTCTACACGCTACACGATACACGCTACACCCTACACGCTACACCCTACACTCTACACCCTACACGCTACACGCTACACCCTACACGCTACACCCTACACTCTACACCCTACACCCTACACGCTATACGCTACACTCTACACCTGCACGCTACACGCTACACCCTACACGCTACACTCTACACCCTACACGCTACACCCTACACTCTACTCCCTACACCCTACACACTACACGCTACTCGCTACACTCTACACCCTACACGCTACACTCTACACTCTACTCCCTACTCTCTACACGCTACACTCTATACCCTACACTCTACACGCTACGCGCTACACGCTACACACTACACACTACACGCTACACTTTACACTCTACACGCTACACACTACACGCTACACGCTACACTCTACACCCTACACCCTACTCTACATGCTACACGCTACACGGTACATGATACACGCTACACCCTACTCACTACAAGCTACACCCTACACGCTACACGCTACACTCCACACCCTACACGCTACACCCTACACCCTTCTCCCTACACTCTACACGCTACACGCTACACCCTACACCCTACACTGTACACCCTACACCCTACACGCTACACTCTACACTCTGCTCCCTACTCTCTACACGCTACACTCTATACCCTACACTCTACACGCTATGCGCTACACGCTACACACTACACGCTACACCCTACACGCTACACTTTACACTCTACACGCTACACTCCACACTCTACACACTACACTCTACACCCTACACCCTACACCCTACTCTACATGCTACACGCTACACGCTACATGCTACACCCTACACGCTTCACCCTACACCCTACACGCTACACGCTTCACGCTACACTCTACACCCTACACTCTACACCCTACACGCTACACGCTACACTCTACACGCTAAACGCTACAGCTTATACCCTACACTCTACACCGTACACCCTACACGCTACACTCTACACCCTACACGCTACACCCTACACCCTACACCCTACATGCTACACCCTACACTCTACACCCTACACCCTACACGCTACACTCTACACCCTACACCCTACTCTACATGCTACACGCTACTCGGTACATGATACACGCTACACCCTACACGCTACACCCTACACGCTACACGCTACACGCTACACTCTACACCCTACGCGCTACACCCTACACCCTACTCCCTACACTCTACACGCTACACGCTACACCCTACACCCTACACTGTACACCCTACACTCTGCACGCTACACTCTACACTCTGCTCCCTACTCTCTACACGCTACACTCTATACCCTACACTCTACACGCTACGCGCTACACGCTACACACTACACGCTACACCCTACACGCTACACTTTACACTCTACACGCTACACTCTACACTCTACACACTACACTCTACACCCTACACCCTACACCCTACTCTACATGCTACACGCTACACGCTACATGCTACACCCTACACTCTACACCCTACACTCTACACGCTACACTCTACACCCTACACTCTGCACTCTACACCCTACACCCTACACACTACACGCTACACTCTACACCCTACACGCTACACGCTACACCCTACACCCTACACCCTACACGCTACAATCTACACGCTACACGCTACACCCTATACGCTAGACGCTACACTCTACACGCTACACGATACACACTACACCCTACACGCTACACCCTACACTCTACACCCTACACGCTACACGCTACACCCTACACGCTACACCCTACACTCTACACCCTACACCCTACACGCTACACGCTACACCCTAAACGCTACACGTTACACTCTACACCCTACACCCTACACTCTACACCCTACACCCTACTCTCTACACGCTATATTCTACACCCTACACGCTACACTCTACACCCTACACACTACACGCTACACTCTACACCCTAGACGCTACACTCTATACCCTACACTCTACACGCTACACCCTACACCCTACACTCTACATGCTACACCCTACACCCTACACTCTACATGCTACACGCTACACGCTACATGCTACACGCTACACCCTACACGCTACACTCTACACCCTACACGCTACACCCTACACTCTACACCCTACACCCTACACGCTACTCGCTACACTCTACACCCTACCCGCTACACTCTACACTCTACACGCTACACGCTACACTCTACACCGTACACGCAACACGCTACACTCTACACCCTACACGCTACACTCTGCACGCTACACGCTACACCCTACACCCTACACGCTACACTCTACACGCTACACGCTACACTCTACACCATACACGCTACACCCTACACTCTACACCCTACACCCTACACGCTATACCCGACACCCTACACCCTACATGCTTCACCCTACACGCTACACTCTACACCCTACACGATACATGCTACACTCTACACGCTACACTCTACACCCTACACGCTACACTCTACATCCTACACCCTACACGCTATACGCTACACTCTACACCCTGCACGCTACACGCTACACTCTACACCCTACACGCTACACTCTACACCCTACACGCTACACCCTACACTCTACACTCTCCACCCTACACGCTACACGCTACACTCTACACGCTACACCCTACACGCTACACTCTACACCCTACACGCAACACCCTACACTCTACACCCTACACCCTAAACCCTACACGCTACACCCTACACGCTACACTCTACAACCTACACCCTACACTCTACACCCTACACGCTACACGCTACACTCTACACCCTACACCCTACACACGCTACACGCTACACCCTACACTCTACACGCTACATGCTACACTCTACACCCTACACGATACATGCTACACCCTACACGCTACAGCCTACACGCTACACGCTACACTCTACACCCTACAAGCTACACGCTACACCCTACACGCTACACGCTAGGGTGTAGAGTGTAATATGTAGCGTGTAGTTTGTAGTGTTTAGCTTGTAGGGTGTAGCGTGTAGCGTGTAGGGTGTAGAGTGTAGCGTGTAGCATGTAGGGTGTAGGGTGTAGAGTGTAGGGTGTAGCGTGTATGGTGTAGAGTGTAGCGTGTAGCGTGCAGAGTATAGCGTGTAGGGTGTAGCGTGTAGCGTGCAGAGTGTAGCGTGTAGGGTATAGAGTGTAGCGTGTTGCGTGTAGGGTGTAGAGTGTAGCGTGTAGCGTGTAGAGTGTAGAGTGTAGCGTGTAGCGTGTAGAGTGTAGCGTGTAGGGTGTAGAGTATAGCGTGTAGCGTGTAGGGTGTAGAGTGTAGAGTGTAGCATGTAGCGTGTAGCATGTAGAGTGTAGCGTGTAGCGTGTAGAGTGTAGGGTGTAGCGTGTAGCGTGTAGAGTGTAGGGTGTAGAGTGTAGCGTGTAGCGTGTAGAGTGTAGAGTGTAGCGTGTAGGGTGTAGAGTGTAGCGTGTAGCGTGTAGGGTGTAGGGTGTAGCGTGTAGCGTGTAGAGTGTACGGTGTAGAGTGTAGGGTGTAGCGTGTAGGGTGTAGAGTGTAGCGTGTAGCGTGTAGCGTGTAGGGTTAAGCTACACACTACACACTAAACACAAAAAGAAAAGGATATGCAAACCAATGGGATCCACGTTAAATAGTCAATTTTATTGTACAAAAATAGTAATCCACAAACAGAACCAAGCAAAACATACATTTAAAAACATTTAAAACACTAGTATGGCTGAATAGGCCATAAGTAATTTCACCCGAGGGAATGAAGGAAGCTAATACTTTACAGCATATGTGAGACAGGAGAAATAACCAGAGAGAAAAAATTGCTAGGTATGCGGGTACACCAATCTTAGTCAAATCTACATATAAGAAGCCTATTGTTTACTGCCACCTGTGACCCCCTGAGTACTATGACAGGAAACATATACTCCAGCCTAGTATCTGGAAGAAATACATCATGGATCCTATTTTGTTCAACACAGCATGCGTGCGCACAGTTGGTCAGCAAATGAAAGCAGACCCCTATAGAAAGGTAATCAGGGAAATAGATATGCTGCAGTACTACAAAATCCTAGTTATTTGGATAAATGTATGCATACAGACGCCTTGTGGAAATACAAAGAATCAGGATCCATTGTCCTAAGGCTTGGAAAAATGCCAGGCCATGCATGAAGTAAATAGGTGTAATTCCATAGCAGTTGTAAAGATAAGTTACCCAAGTCCTGTCCCTCGGGAAAAAAACAAAGGAAGCCCTTTACCCCACGCGTATCGACGCTACTCAAGCGTCTTCATCAGAGGAAAAAGTGACACCCTACACGCTACACGCTACACTCTACACTCTACACGCTACACTCTACACCCTACACGCTACACCCTACACTCTACACGCTACATGCTACACTCTACACCCTACACAATACACGCTACTTGCTACACCCTACATGCTACACTCTACACGCTACACGCTACACCCTACACGGTACACCCTACACCCTACACCCTACACGCTACAATCTACACGCTACACACTATACGCTACATGCTAGACGCTATACTCTACACGCTACACGCTACACGCTACACCCTACACGCTACACCCTACACTCTACACCCTACAACCTACACGCTACACGCTACACGCTATACGCTACACCCTACACGCTACACCCTACACCCTACACCCTACACCCTACACGCTACACGCTACACGCTACACCCTACACGCTACACCCTACACTCTACACCCTACACGCTACACCCTACACGCTACACGTTACACTCTACACCCTACACCCTACACTCTACACCCTACACCCTACTCTCTACACTCTACACTCTACACCCTACACGCTACACTCTACACCCTACACCCTACACGCTACACGCTACACGCTAAACGCTACAGCTTATACCCTACACTCTACACCGTACACCCTACATGCTACACTCTACACCCTACACGCTACACCCTACACCCTACACCCTACATGCTACACCCTACACTCTACACCCTACACCCTACACGCTACACCCTACGCCCTGCACGCTACACGCTACACTCTACACGCTACACCCTACACTCTACACCCTACACCCTACACGCTATACGCTACACTCTACACCTGCACGCTACACGCTACACCCTACACGCTACACTCTACACCCTACACGCTACTCCCTACACTCTACACCCTACACCCCACACACTACACGCTACTCGCTACACTCTACACCCTACACGCTACACTCTACACTCTACTCCCTACTCTCTACACGCTACACTCTATACCCTACACTCTACACGCTACGCGCTACACGCTACACACTACACACTACACGCTACACTTTACACTCTACACGCTACACACTACACGCTACACGCTACACTCTACACCCTACACCCTACTCTACATGCTACACGCTACACGGTACATGATACACGCTACACCCTACTCGCTACACGCTACACCCTACACGCTACACGCTACACTGCACACCCTACACGCTACACCCTACACCCTTCTCCCTACACTCTACACGCTACACGCTACACCCTACACCCTACACTGTACACCCTACACCCTACACGCTACACTCTACACTCTGCTCCCTACTCTCTACACGCTACACTCTATACCCTACACTCTACACGCTACGCACTACACACTACACACTACACGCTACACCCTACACGCTACACTTTACACTCTACACGCTACACTCCACACTCTACACACTACACTCTACACCCTACACCCTACACCCTACTCTACATGCTACACGCTACATGCTACACCCTACACGCTTCACCCTACACCCTACACGCTACACGCTACACGCTACACTCTACACCCTACACTCTACACCCTACACGCTACACGCTACACGCTACACTCTACACGCTAAACGCTACAGCTTTTACCCTATACTCTACACCGTACACCCTACACGCTACACTCTACACCCTACACGCTACACCCTACACCCTACACCCTACATGCTACACCCTACACTCTACACCCTACACGCTACACCCTACACTCTAGCGTGTAGCATGTGGCGTGTAGCGGGTAGGGTGTAGGGTGTAGAGTGCAGGGTGTAGCATGTAGCGTGTAGCGTGTAGGGTGTAGAGTGCAGCGTGTAGGGTGTAGCGTGTAGAGTGTAGCATGTGGGGTGTAGGGTGTAGAGTGTAGGGTGTAGCGTGTATCGTGTAGAGTGTAGCATGTAGGGTGTAGGGTGTAGAGTGTAGGGTGTAGCGTGTAGGGTGTAGAGTGTAGCGTGTATCATGTAGCGTGTAGCGTGTAGGGTGTAGAGTGTAGAGTGTAGAGTGTAGGGTGTAGCGTACAGGGTGTAGAGTGTAGCGTGTAGGGTGTAGGGTGTAGAGTGTAGGGTGTAGCGTGTAGGGTGTAGAGTGTAGCGTGTAGGGTGTAGGGTGTAGAGTGTAGGGTGTAGCGTGTAGGGTGTAGAGTGTAGCGTGTAGGGTGTAGAGTGTAGCGCGTAGCGTGTAGCGTATAGCGTGTAGGGTGTAGAGTGTAGGGTGTAGCGTGTAGGGTGTAGTGTAGTGTGTAGCATGTAGGGTGTGTGTAGAGTGTTGCATGTAGCGTGTAGCGTGTAGGGTGTAGAGTGTAGGGTGTAGCGTGTAGCGTGTAGGGTGTAGGGTGTAGAGTGTAGTGTAGCGTGTAGGGTGTAGAGTGTAGCGTGTATCGTGTAGCGTGTAGCGTGTAGGGTGTAGGGTGTAGAGTGTAGCGTGTACCGTGTAGAGAGTAGCGTGTAGGGTGTAGGGTGTAGCGTGTAGAGTGTAGCGTGTAGTGTGTAGTTTGTAGCGTGTAGCGTGTAGGGTGTAGGGTGTAGGGTGTAGCGTGTAGGTTGTAGAGTGTAACGTGTAGGGTGTAGGGTGTATCGTGTATCGTTTAGCGTGTAGCGTGTAGGGTGTAGAGTGTAGCGTGTAGCGTGCAGGGTGTAGCGTGTAGGGTGTAGCCTGCAGGGTGTGGAGTGTAGCGTGTAGGCTGTAGGGTGTAGAGTGTAGGGTGTAGCATGTAGGGTGTAGGGTGTAGCGTGTAGGGTGTAGAGTGTAGCATGTAGCGTGTAGGGTGTAGAGTGTAGCGTGTAGCGTGTAGGGTGTAGGGTGTAGAGTGTAGGGTGTAGCGTGTAGAGTGTAGGGTGTAGGGTATAGAGTGTAGGGTGTAGCGTGTAGCGTGTACGGTGTTGAATGTCGAGTGTAGGGTGTATGGTGTAGAGTGTAGCGTGTAGCGTGTAGCGTGTAGTGTGTAGGGTGTAGAGTGTAGGGTGTAGCGTGTAGGGTGTAGAGTGTAGCGTGTAGCGTGTAGGGTGTAGAGTGTAGCGTGTAGGGTGTAGAGTGTAGCGTATAGTGTGTAGAGTGTAGCGTGTAGGGTGTAGCGTGTAGCGGGTAGGGTGTAGAATGTCGAGTGTAGGGTGTATGGTGTAGAGTGTAGGGTGTAGAGTGTAGCGTGTAGCGTGTAGCGTGTAGGGTGTAGGGTGTAGAGTGTAGGGTGTAGCGTGTAGGGAGTAGGTTGTAGGGTGTAGCGTGTAGGGTGTAGCGTGTAGGGTGTAGCATGTAGCATGTAGCGTGTAGTGTGTAGAGTGTAGTGTGTAGGGTGTAGCGTGTAGGGTGTAGCGTGTAGCGTGTAGGGTGTAGCATGTAGGGTGTAGAGTGTAGCATGTAGCGTGCAGCGTGTAGGGTGTAGGGTGTAGAGTGTAGGGTGTAGCGTGTAGGGTGTAAAGTGTAGCGTGTAGCGTGTAGCTTGTAGCGTGTAGAGTGTAGGGTGTAGCGTGTAGGGTGTAGAGTGTAGCGTGTAGGGTGTAGAGTGTAGCGTGTAGCGTGTAGAGTGTAGCGTGTAGCGTGTAGGGTGTAGAGTGTAGGGTGTAGCGTGTAGCGTGTAGCGTGTAGCGTGTAGGGAGTAGGCTGTAGGGTGTAGCGTGTGGGGTGTAGCGTGTAGGGTGTAGGGTGTAGAGTGTAGCGTGTAGCATGTAGCATGTAGCGTGTAGCATGTAGGGTGTAGAGTGTAGAGTGTAGCATGTAGCGTGTAGCGTGTAGGGTGTAGTGTGTAGGGTGTAGCGTGTAGGGTGTAGCGTGTAGGGTGTAGAGTTTAGCGTGTAGCGTGTATCGTGTAGGGTGTAGGGTGTAGAGTGTAGGGTGTAGCGTGTAGGGTGTAGAGTCTAGCGTGTAGCGTGTATAATGTAGCGTGTAGCGTGTAGGGTGTAGCGTGTAGAGTGTAGCGTGTAGTGTGTAGCGTGTAGGGTGTAGCATGTAGGGTGTAGAGTGTAGCATGTAGCGTGTAGGGTGTAGGGTGTAGAGTGTAGAGTGTAGCGTGTAGGGTGTAGAGTGTAGCGTGTAGCTTGTAGCGTGTAGAGTGTAGGGTGTAGCGTGTAGGGTGTAGAGTGTAGCGTGTAGGGTGTAGAGTGTAGCGTGTAGCGCGTAGAGTGTAGCGTGTAGGGTGTAGCGTGTAGCGTGTAGGTAGTAGGGTGTAGGGTGTAGCATGTAGAGTGTAGGGTGTAGAGTATAGGGTGTAGCGTGTAGCGTGTAGCGTGTGGTGTGTAGAGTGTAGAGTGTAGCATGTAGCGTATAGCGTGTAGGGTGTAGAGGGTAAGGTGTAGCATGTAGGGTGTAGGGTGTAGCGTGTAGGGTGTAGATTGTAGAGTGTAGGGTGGAGAGTGCACATTTTTCCCCATTTCCCCACTGGGTCAAAACTTCTGTTAGAATGATGCGTTTTCTTGCTATTTCCAATGTCCTACAAGCATAAGTGAAGCAGTGAGCAGCAGTCTCTATTAGTATAGGAGATAACAGAAAACATTTCACATTTTTCCCCATTGGGTCATAACTTCTGTTACAATGATCAGAGGTTGAAATTTTTTGCGTTTTCCTGCTCTTTCCAATGGCTTACAAGCATAAGTGAGGCGGTGAGCAGCAGTTTCTATTAGTATAGGACCCAATGGGGAAATGGGGAAAAATGTGAAATGTTGGGGGGCGTGGCCAGCGCTGAGACAGAGAGGACGTCTCTGTTGTGAGCTCTGCTTTGGGGCCACCTAATTAAGCGATATTATAAAGCATATCTCCGAGATTCCACTTAAAAGCTACAGCCTCCGACACCGGAATATCTGCTGCACCTATCGGTACCAAGCTGGTATGGATGTCCGCAACAATCGCGGAGAAAAAGACACTGAGAGTGACCGCTGCAGCACTAAGATGAAAAATCAAGATGGCGGCAGCGACTCACCGCACTCTGAATGTAAAAATCCAGGAAGTGCAGGCAAGTCCCGAAACTATAGCCGTGGACGCCAGTACTTCAGAGCGACCCCACAAAGGCAGAAACATGCCGCCTTTAAAGCAAGAATCAACCCGCGATTCTCGCAGAGGAAGTCGGCGGCAATCGTGAGTAGCATGAAGCGGAGGGAACCGCTGGAGGGAGGCCCGGCACGGAGCTCCCGCTCACGCTCGTCTTCTCGCGAGAGCCGCCATCTTGAGAAGGAGAGCGAGCGCTCTCAGCGCTCAGACACAAAGCGCCGGAAAGGCTGTTAAACGCTCGCTAGCTAAATTAACCGCTAGTAATCAATGCACAACGCCGGTTAAGGGAGCTACATCATGCCCGGACATATCATTAATATCTGACGCTCCCTTTACCCCATCAGTCCCAGGGGAGGCTGCTTGTGATAAATATAGCGCCAGATCTGATAATAGTACCAGCCCCATTACGGTGCCAGCCAGCACCCATGACACTCCCCATCCCAGAGAGAATATCCTGGTTGCTGCAGCACAGGAAAGCCCTCAAAATAAGGAGTCAGTTTATATACACTCTCCTAAGGATCTCAGCAGCCCAAAACTTGCTGATACTCTCTTACAAACACTATCTGATGTGAATGCCTCTAACAAAAATGCATCAGAAATATTCATAAAAAACATTATTCTTCTTTTGGCCCAATCTTTCCAATCACAATTAGAATCTCATAATCTCTCCCTCCGCAAAGATATAGATAACCTTGGACAACGTGTGGACCACCTGGAACGGAAAATGGGAGAACTGGTGGAGTCCCACAATAAATTGATTGATGCCCACTATAACCTAGAAGACGAGGTAGCCCAAATAAAATCAAAACAGGTTGAACAAGAAGATAGAAGCAGACGAAGCAACTTAAAATTTAGAGGGATACCAGAATCGGTCAAAGATCGTGATCTGACAGAATATACCCAAAAAATGCTCCACACAGTCCTCCCCAAAGCTTCTAGGGGAGATCTAACGCTGGAACGTATCCACAGGCTACCCAAATCCAAATACGCACCAACTACAGCTCCTAGAGACGTCATAGCCTGTTTCCACTACTTCCAAATTAAAGAAGAAATTCTCAGGAAAAGCAGACAATTACCAAATTTACCGACCCCCTACAACAAGATAAAGATTTTTGCAGACTTTTCAAGGGCCACCCTACAAAAACGAAGAGAGTATATTCCTGTCACTGACCATCTTAGGAACAACAAGATACTGTATAAATGGGGTTTTCCAACTAAATTGATTGTAATTAAGGAGGATGTCATTTTTGCGCTAACTGACTTAAATAACTGATAAATTTATTCATGATATAGGCCTACCTCCCATAGAGAGATCAAGTTCTGGACACAAAGACAGCAGAGTTTCTGATCATTTTCCAAGACATGTCAAGCCCTCGTGGATCACGAAGAAAAACAGATGAAGATCTTGAACTATGTTAGGCTGGCCCCACTCACTTGGCCCTTAAATTCACCCCCTGAACTTTAAATGAGTATTTACTCATTTACATACACACTTTGGTGTGCATTAACTGTTGGTTTTATAACCCACTTTCTTGCTGGTTGCAATTATGTTATTTTTGTTTTTTGTCTGTATGCAGGTCTGTGTGCGCTTCTGCTAAACGGAAATCGTCGTTTGCCTTCGCTTTCATCTGATCTGGAGGGGTTCATCATCACCGTCATGTTGGGGATACCGGTTCTGTGCAGGTTGCCTCTTTTGTTTCTACAGGATTTGCTGGTCTCACTGATCTCCCTCTCTGTGGGCAATTCTAAATGTAAATGCAGCCGTCACTACATAATTCACAAACTCCACTACTATGTCTTTAAATATTGTGTCCTATAATGTGAATGGTTTGAACAGCCCCTATAAGAGATTTGCTCTTTGGAAAGATATGCGTAGCCTTAAAGCTGATATAGTGCTGCTTCAGGAAACTCATTTATTAGAATCTGATAACCATAGACTCCGAAATAAACATTTCTCGCAAATATTCTTTTCAAACAGTAAAAAGAAGAAAGCGGGGGTTGCGATAGCCATTCACAAAGATTTACCTTTTAAAATAATAGATACAAAGACGAGGAAGGTAGACAAATCAGTATTAAGGGAAGATTGGGAGATGTTAATTTTACCATTGCTAACATACATGCCCCCAATTCAAGTCAAATTCGCTTTCTTAATAAATTAAAAAAAAACTGGAAGACTTTAGCGAGGGTCATGTTGTATGGGGCGGGGATTTTAATCACATTGTTGACCCCCATTTGGATTGCTCCTACCCACTGACCTATTATAAACAACAAAATTTATCTAACTGGCTAAGACAATCTGGACTACAAGACAGCTGTAGAGTGCTGAATACTAATTCTAAAGAATTTACAAGGTATTGCCCACATAACAAATCCTTCACAAGGATTGACCACATCTTCACAAGTCTTTCAGTATTAGATCTATATGAAAAATTTGTCACGGGCCCAATCACTTGGTCGGACCATGCACCTATCCTCCTTAAACTCAAAAACACAGACAGAGAAAATAAATCATATAATTGGAAATACAGTAAATTTATAGCCAACACACAGGATAATTCTAAATTAATAGAACAAGCCATCTCTCACTATTTTGCTGAGAATTCTACACACGACATCAATCCAGAAACATTATGGCAAGCTCACAAATGCATGATTAGGGGAATTTTAATCCAGTTTGGAGCTAAACAAAAGAAAATTAGGGAATTCAGACAAAAAGAATTGATAGAAAAAATAGGAATTCTAGAGGCCGCCGCCCAAAATGATATAAGTTTTGATAAGCATAAAGAGTTACATACTTGTAGGCTAGATCTTAGGAATCTGTTAATCGCTCAATATGAGAAAAAAAGCCATTTTCTTTGGCGCTGGATACTATACAGATAATAATAGACCAACCAGGCTGATGGCCAATAAATTTAAGCCTATAAAGATGAGAAAAGTAGTTGATAGAATCTCTTTGGCGTCTGGCGATGTCCTAAAACCAAAGGACATTGCGGAGGCTTTCAAGGATTATTATTTTAATTTATATAACTTGAAGGATAGCAGTGATGTCTTACCCCCCTCCCAAGACCAGATTGATTCATTTTTAAAGAAGGTAAAACTTGGGAGCCTTACACCAGAACATAGAGAAATACTTGATATGCCTTTTAGTGAGAAGGAGGTTACGAACGTTATTAAAGCTTTTAAACTCAATAAGGCGCCAGGCCCAGATGGATTCACAAATGAATATTACAGACAGTTTCAACAATTGCTTACTCCCCACCTAACCCAGACACTTAATTTTATTAGAATGAATGGAACATGTAACAAGGAAATGCTCAGAGCCACAATAGTAGTTATCCCTAAAGCTGATAAAGATACAACAAAAGTGGAAAATTTTAGACCAATATCACTGCTAAATACTGATATCAAAACATACGCCAAAATTATAGCAAACAGGTTGCAACACATTATTCCAGATATTATTCATCCCGATCAAGTAGGGTTTGTGAAACAGAGACAAACATACGATAGCACCAGACGTGTGTTGAATCTTCTCTCTCTGTGTAACCGCAGGCAGACTCCCAGTTTGTTCATCACCTTAGACGCAGAAAAAGCGTTCGATCGTTTGAGCTGGGATTTTGCATTTGCGGTACTTAAGAAATTAAATTTTAGTCCAGATCTAATCAAAAGCATTCAAACATTATATTCTGCTCCATCGGCTGCTGTATTTGTGAACAACATATTGTCAGATCAGTTCCCAATTTCTAACGGTACTAGACAGGGATGCCCACTTTCCCCTTTGATTTTTATCCTTAGTCTGGAGCCGCTAGCACAATATATCAGGGATTCTGATGGGGTTAGAGGTATTCCCTCAGATAATACTGTCCACAAAATTGGATTATACGCAGATGACATTATCCTGACCTTGTCGGATCCAGTTAATTCGATCAAACATGTTTGGGATATCATAAATGATTTTAGCAAAGTGTCCTTTTATAAACTGAACTATTCAAAAACTATCGTGCTGTCTCTATCACTTCAGACGAGGCGAATCCTGCACAGTTCCTATCCCTTCATATGGAACCGCACTCAAACCCCATATCTTGGCATTCTGCTGACCGATAATGTACATAATCTACATAAAATCAATGCTGACCATGTCCATAATGAGTTGAAGGAAAATATTAAGAATATCTCAAGATCCCCCTCCTCGTGGCTTGGAAGAGTCACTTTATATAAAATGCTTTTCCTCCCTAAAATCCTGTATTTCTTTAGAAATGTCCCCCTACCACTTCCCAAACCTACTCTACAAAACTTAACCAATCAAATGAATAAATATATATGGTCTGGGGGGAAAACTAGAATAAAAAAACAACTCTTGATCCGCTCCAAAGAGAATGGTGGAATTGCCCTTCCTGATATAAATGCATATTATCACTCCATTATACTTGACCAAACCAAATTATGGTTTAAAAACACTGAAAATTTGGAATGGCCAAAAATGGAACTTGCTTCCATGCCTAATCAAGAACCCCTTCTATATTTATACAATTTTTTCATAAAACAACAAAAGATCAAGGACATCCATAACCCCATCATTAGAGCATCGATTCAAAGCTGGTTATACTTCCAATCTCATAAATCTAACAGACTCCCTCACTCTGCTAAACCACTTCCCATCTCATATTTACTTCCAATTAGGCCCTCACTTAGATCCCACTTTGAAACTTGGTCAAGTCAAGGGATTAAATCCATCTATGATATGGTGGAAAATGATCAATTTATTTCCTTCCATACACTGAAAGACAAATTCAAAATTAACAGTAGTGAATTCATGCACTATTATTTTCTTAAAGAGGAATATAAAAGACTAAAAATAGGCATACCCAAGAAAATATTTTTTAACCAAACTGCCATTAACTTCCTTACGAATCCACCTCCGAAAAGTAAAAGTTGTTTGAGAGCCTTCTACAATATCTTAACTGACAAACACACTTTTAGTGTCTCGGGTCCCTTTGAAAAATGGGAACAAAGCTTAAATATAAAAATTTCGCCACTTCAGTGGTCACAATCCTTTAAATTGGCGGCGAAAGCCTCCAGATGCTCAAATACCCTTGAAACTCATTACAAATTAACCCAGAGATACTATTTGACTCCTAATAGACTGAAACATTTTGTTAAGGGCCATGATGGGATGTGCTGGAGAAAATGTGGTCAGCCAGCAAACTTACTACATACTTTCTGGTCTTGTCCCCTCCTTACAAGCTTTTGGTCAGATTTTTGTGATAATTTCATTTTTGATTAAAAGGACCATGTCACCACGCCCTGATATGGCCTTACTACTCATCAATCTAAACCAACTCAAATCGGACAGATTTCTAACCAGCCATATTTTAATGTCTGCGAGCTACTTGATTGCCAGGGAATGGAATAATGTTCGTCCCCCCAATGTGAAACATCTAATATTGTTGATTGACAGACATTTTATATACAAAAAAATTTACTATACAAACCTTCTCTCCAAGGATTGTTTTCAGGTCAGATGGGGTAAATGGCTACAGTTGAAAGAACAACTTGACGGTTTCTTCCGTTAAATGAACATTTACACCTGCTGTGGACATTTATTCACTACAGTTATTCAGATGCTGTTCACGTTACTGTTTATGTTTTTGATATATACTCAAAGAGCTACTCGACGGTTTCTTTTTTTTCTAGGTGTACACTTGTGCCTGCTGTAGACATATTTTCATTACAGTTACTCAGATACTGTTTATGTTACTGTTTATGTTTTGTTTCTTTTTTTTTCCCTTTGATATATACCCAATAAAAACTAATTGGAAAGAAAAATGTGAAATGTTTTCTGTTATCTCCTATACTAATAGAGACTGCTGCTCACTGCTTCACTTATGCTTGTAGGCCATTGGAAATAGCAGGAAAACGCATCATTCTAACAGAAGTTTTGACCCAGTGGGGAAATGGGGAAAAATGTGCACATTACACCTTACACTCTATAATCTACACCCAACACGCTACACCCTACACCCTACATGCTACACCCTACCCTCTACACCCTACACCCTACACGCTACACGCTACATGCTACACTCTACACTCTACACGCTACACGCTACACGCTACACCCTACACTCTACACCCTACACCCTACACGCTACACCCTACACCCTACTACCTACACGCTACACGCTAGACGCTACACCCTACACCCTACACCCTACACGCTACACGCTACACTCTACACGCTACACGCTACACTCTACACCCTACACTCTACACCATACACCTTACACTCTACGTTCTACACCCTACACGCTACACGCTACACCCTACACGCTACACTCTACGCGCTACACACTTCACTCTACACCCTACACGCTACACTCTACACCCTACACGCTACACCCTACACTCTACACGCTACAAGCTACACGCTACACTCTACACCCTACACGCTACACCCTACACTCTACACCCTACAGCCTACACGCTACATGCTACACTCTACATCCTACATGCTACACCCTACACGCTACACGCTACACACTACACTCTACACTCTACACTCTACACGCTACACGCTACACTCTACACCCTACAGGCTACACTCTACACGCTACACCCTACACCCTTCACTCTACACCCTACACCCTACACCCTACACGCTACACCATACACCTTACACCCTACACGCTACACTCTACACGTTACACGCTACACCCTACACGCTGCACTCTACACGCTACACGCTACTCGCTACACTCTACACCCTATACGCTACACCCTACACTCAACACCCTACACCCTACGAGCTACACGCTACACGATACACGCTACACTGTACACCCTACACGCTACACTACACTCTACACCCTTCACCCTACACGCTACACCATACACTCTACACGCTACACGCTACACCCTACACTCTACACCCTACACGCTACACCCTACACCCTACATGCTACACGCTACACTCTCCACCCTTCACGCTACACCCTACACTCTACACCTTACACGCTACATGCTACACGCTACATGCTACACTCTACACCCTACACGCTACACCACACACTCTACACCCTACACCCTACATGCTACACGCTACACTCTACACCCTACACGCTACACTCTACACCCTTCACGCTACACTCTACACCCTACACGCTACAACCTACACTCTACACCCTACACCCTACACGCTACACTCTACACCCTATACGCTACACCCTACACAATACACCCTACACCTTACACGCTACACCCTACACCCTACATGCTACACGCTACACGCTACACCCTACACTCTACACCCTACACCCTACACGCTACACTCTACACCCTACATTCTACACTCTACACCCTACACGCTACACCCTACACCCTACATGCAGCACACTACACGCTACAATCTACACCCTACACGCTACACCATACACTCTACACCCTACACGCTACACTCTACACCCTATACGCTACACCCTACAATCTACACCCTACACCCTACACCCTTCATGCTACACGCTACACGATACATGCTACACTCTACACCCTACACCTTACATGCTACACGCTACACGCAACACCCTACATTCTACACCCTACACCCTACACGCTACACGCTACACTCTACACCCTACATTCTACACTCTACACCCTACACGCTACACACTACACCCTACATGCAGCACACTACACGCTACAATCTACACCCTACACGCTACACCATACACTCTACACCCTACACGCTACACTCTACACCCTATACGCTACACCCTACAATCTACACCCTACACCCTACACCCTTCACGCTACACGCTACACGATACATGCTACACTCTACACCCTACACGCTACACCCTACACGCTACACCCTACACGCTACACCCTACACGCTACACTCTACACCCTACACGCTACACACTACACTCTACACCCTACACCCTACACGCTACACTCTACACCCTACACGCTACACCCTACACTCTACACCCTACACCCTACACGCTACACGCTACACGCTACACTCTACACCCTACACGCTACACGCTACACCCAACACCCTACACTGTGCACCCTACACGCTACACTCTACACTCTACACTCTACACCCTACACCCTACACGCTACACCCTACACGCTACACCCTACACGCTACACTCTACACCCTACACGCTACACTCTACACCCTACACACTACACTCTACACCCTACACCCTACACGCTACACTCTACACCCTACACGCTACATCCTACACTCTACACCCTACACCCTACACGCTACACTCTACACCCTACACGCTACACCCTACACTCTAGCGTGTAGCATGTGGCGTGTAGCGGGTAGGGTGTAGGGTGTAGAGTGCAGGGTGTAGCATGTAGCGTGTAGCGTGTAGGGTGTAGAGTGCAGCGTGTAGGGTGTAGCGTGTAGAGTGTAGCATGTGGGGTGTAGGGTGTAGAGTGTAGGGTGTAGCGTGTATCGTGTAGAGTGTAGCATGTAGGGTGTAGGGTGTAGAGTGTAGGGTGTAGCGTGTAGGGTGTAGAGTGTAGCGTGTATCATGTAGCGTGTAGCGTGTAGGGTGTAGAGTGTAGAGTGTAGGGTGTAGCGTACAGGGTGTAGAGTGTAGCGTGTAGGGTGTAGGGTGTAGAGTGTAGGGTGTAGCGTGTAGGGTGTAGAGTGTAGCGTGTAGGGTGTAGGGTGTAGAGTGTAGGGTGTAGCGTGTAGGGTGTAGAGTGTAGCATGTAGGGTGTAGAGTGTAGCGCGTAGCGTGTAGCGTATAGCGTGTAGGGTGTAGAGTGTAGGGTGTAGCGTGTAGGGTGTAGTGTAGTGTGTAGCATGTAGGGTGTAGGGTGTAGCGTGTAGGGTGTAGAGTGTAGGGTGTAGCATGTAGTGTGTAGAGTGTTGCATGTAGCGTGTAGGGTCTAGGGTGTAGAGTGTAGGGTGTAGCGTGTAGCGTGTAGGGTGTAGGGTGTAGAGTGTAGTGTAGCGTGTAGGGTGTAGAGTGTAGCGTGTATCGTGTAGCGTGTAGCGTGTAGGGTGTAGGGTGTAGAGTGTAGCGTGTACCGTGTAGAGAGTAGCGTGTAGGGTGTAGCATGTAGAGTGTAGCGTGTAGTGTGTAGTTTGTAGCGTGTAGCGTGTAGGGTGTAGGGTGTAGGGTGTAGGGTGTAGCGTGTAGGTTGTAGAGTGTAACGTGTAGGGTGTAGGGTGTATCGTGTATCGTTTAGCGTGTAGCGTGTAGGGTGTAGAGTGTAGCGTGTAGCATGCAGGGTGTAGCGTGTAGGGTGTAGCCTGCAGGGTGTGGAGTGTAGCGTGTAGGCTGTAGGGTGTAGAGTGTAGGGTGTAGCATGTAGGGTGTAGCGTGTAGGGTGTAGAGTGTAGCATGTAGCGTGTAGGGTGTAGAGTGTAGCGTGTAGCGTGTAGGGTGTAGGGTGTAGAGTGTAGGGTGTAGCGTGTAGAGTGTAGGGTGTAGGGTATAGAGTGTAGGGTGTAGCGTGTAGCGTGTACGGTGTTGAATGTCGAGTGTAGGGTGTATGGTGTAGAGTGTAGCGTGTAGCGTGTAGGGTGTAGAGTGTAGCGTGTAGCGTGTAGGGTGTAGAGTGTAGCGTGTAGGGTGTAGAGTGTAGCGTATAGCGTGTAGAGTGTAGCGTGTAGGGTGTAGCGTGTAGCGGGTAGGGTGTAGAATGTCGAGTGTAGGGTGTATGGTGTAGAGTGTAGGGTGTAGAGTGTAGCGTGTAGCGTGTAGCGTGTAGGGTGTAGGGTGTAGAGTGTAGGGTGTAGCGTGTAGGGAGTAGGTTGTAGGGTGTAGCGTGTAGGGTGTAGCATGTAGGGTGTAGGGTGTAGAGTGTAGGGTGTAGCATGTAGCATGTAGCGTGTAGTGTGTAGAGTGTAGTGTGTAGGGTGTAGCGTGTAGGGTGTAGCGTGTAGCGTGTAGGGTGTAGCATGTAGGGTGTAGAGTGTAGCATGTAGCGTGCAGCGTGTAGGGTGTAGGGTGTAGAGTGTAGGGTGTAGCGTGTAGGGTGTAAAGTGTAGCGTGTAGCGTGTAGCTTGTAGCGTGTAGGGTGTAGCGTGTAGGGTGTAGAGTGTAGCGTGTAGGGTGTAGAGTGTAGCGTGTAGCGTGTAGAGTGTAGCGTGTAGCGTGTAGGGTGTAGGGTGTAGAGTGTAGGGTGTAGCGTGTAGCGTGTAGCGTGTAGGGAGTAGGCTGTAGGGTGTAGCGTGTGGGGTGTAGCGTGTAGGGTGTAGGGTGTAGAGTGTAGCGTGTAGCATGTAGCGTGTAGCGTGTAGCGTGTAGGGTGTAGAGTGTAGAGTGTAGCATGTAGCGTGTAGCGTGTAGGGTATAGTGTGTAGGGTGTAGCGTGTAGGGTGTAGCGTGTAGGGTGTAGAGTTTAGCGTGTAGCGTGTATCGTGTAGGGTGTAGGGTGTAGAGTGTAGGGTGTAGCGTGTAGGGTGTAGAGTCTAGCGTGTAGCGTGTAGAATGTAGCGTGTAGCGTGTAGGGTGTAGCGTGTTGAGTGTAGCGTGTAGCGTGTAGTGTGTAGCGTGTAGGGTGTAGCATGTAGGGTGTAGAGTGTAGCATGTAGCGTGTAGGGTGTAGGGTGTAGAGTGTAGAGTGTAGCGTGTAGGGTGTAGAGTGTAGCGTGTAGCTTGTAGCGTGTAGAGTGTAGGGTGTAGCGTGTAGGGTGTAGAGTGTAGCGTGTAGGGTGTAGAGTGTAGCGTGTAGCGCGTAGAGTGTAGCGTGTAGGGTGTAGCGTGTAGCGTGTAGGGTGTAGAACGTAGAGTGTAAGGTGTATGGTGTAGAGTGTAGGGTGTAGAGTGTAGCGTGTAGCGTGTAGAGTGTAGCGTGTAGCGTGTAGGTAGTAGGGTGTAGGGTGTAGCATGTAGAGTGTAGGGAGTAGAGTATAGGGTGTAGCGTGTAGCGTGTAGCGTGTGGTGTGTAGAGTGTAGAGTGTAGCATGTAGCGTATAGCGTGTAGGGTGTAGGGTGTAGAGGGTAAGGTGTAGCATGTAGGGTGTAGGGTGTAGCGTGTAGGGTGTAGATTGTAGAGTGTAGGGTGGAGAGTGCACATTTTTCCCCATTTCCCCACTGGGTCAAAACTTCTGTTAGAATGATGCGTTTTCTTGCTATTTCCAATGGCCTACAAGCATAACTGAAGCAGTGAGCATCAGTCTCTATTAGTATAAGAGATAACGGAAAACATTTCACATTTTTCCCCATTTCCCCATTGGGTCCTATACTAATAGAAACTGCTGCTCACCGCCTCGCTTATGCTTGTAAGCCATTGGAAAGAGCAGGAAAACGCAAAAAAATTCAACCTCTGATCATTGTAACAGAAGTTATGACCCAATGGGGAAAAATGTGAAATGTTTTCTCTTATCTCCTACACTAATAGAGACTGCTGCTCACTGCTTCACTTATGCTTGTAGGCCATTGGAAATAGCAGGAAAACGCATCATTCTAACAGAAGTTTTGACCCAGTGGGGAAATGGGGAAAAATGTGCACATTACACCCTACACTCTATAATCTACACCCTACACGCTACACCCTACACCCTACATGCTACACCCTACCCTCTACACCCTACACCCTACACGCTACACGCTACATGCTACACTCTACACTCTACACGCTACACGCTACACCCTACACTCTACACCCTACACCCTACACGCTACACCCTACTACCTACACGCTACACGCTACACGCTACACCCTACACTCTACACCCTACACCCTACACCCTACACGCTTCACGCTACACGCTACACTCTACACCCTACACTCTACACCATACACCTTACACTCTACGTTCTACACCCTACACGCTACACGCTACACCCTACACGCTACACTCTACGCGCTACACGCTTCACTCTACACCCTACACGCTACACTCTACACCCTACACGCTACACCCTACACTCTACACGCTAGAAGCTACACGCTACACGCTACACTCTACACCCTACACGCTACACCCTACAGCCTACACGCTACATGCTACACTCTACATCCTACATGCTACACCCTACACGCTACACGCTACACTCTACTCTCTACACTCTACACGCTACACTCTACACCCTACAGGCTACACTCTACACGCTACACCCTACACCCTTCACTCTACACCCTACACCCTACACGCTACACGCTACATGCTACACTCTACACTCTACAACCTACATGCTACACGCTACACGCTACATGCTACACGCTACACCCTACACTCTACACCCTACACCCTACACGCTACACCCTACACGCTACACCCTACACCCTACTCCCTACACGCTACACTCTACACTCTACACCCTACACCCTACACGCTACACGCTACACACTACACTCTACAACCTACACTCTACACCATACACCCTACACTCTACATTCTACACCCTACACACTACACCCTACACGCTACACTACATGCTACACACTACACTCTACACCCTACACGCTACACTCTACACCCTACTCGCTACACCCTACACTACACGCTACATGCTACACTCTACACCCTACACGCTACACTCTACACTCTACACCCTACACCCCACACGCTACACGCTACACTCTACAACCTACACTCTACACCATACACCCTACACTCTACATTCTACACCCTACACACTACACCCTACACGCTACACTCTACACGCTACACGCTACACTCTACACCCTACACGCTACACTCTACACCCTACACGCTACACCCTACACTACACGCTACATGCTACACTCTACACCATACACGCTACACTTTACACCCTACACACTACACCCTACACCCTACACACTACACTATACACCCTACATGCTACACCCTACACTCTACACCCTACACCCTACACGCTACACTCTACACCCTATACGCTACACCCTACACTCAACACCCTACACCCTACACCCTACACGCTACACGCTACACGATACACGCTACACTCTACACCCTACACACTAATCTACACCCTACAACCTACACGCTACACCCTACACTCTACACCCTACACCCTACACGCTACATGCTACACTCTACACCCTACAAGCTACACCCTACACGCTACACCCTACACCCTACACGCTACACGCTACACGCTACACCCTACACGCTACACCCTACACTCTACACCCTACACCCTACATGCTACACGCTACACGCTACACTCTACACCCTACACGCTACACCCTACACTCTGCACCCTACACCCTACACGCTACACTTTACATCCTATATGCTACACCCCACACTCTACACCCTACACCCTACACGCTACACGCTACACGATACACGCTACACTCTACACTCTACGCCCTACACCCTACATGCTACACGCTACACCCTACACTCTACACCCTGCATACTACATGCTACATGCTACACGCTACACCCTACACCCTACACGCTACACGCTACACTCTACACCCTACACGCTACACTCTACACCCTACAAGCTACATGCTACACTCTACACCATTCACGCTACACTTTACACCCTACACACTACACCCTACACCCTACATGCTACACGCTACACTCTACACTCTACACACTACACTATACACCCTACACCCTACACGCTACACTCTACACCCTATACGCTACACCCTACACTCAACACCCTACACCCTACACCCTACACGCTACACGCTACACGATACACTCTACACCCTACACAATACTCTACACCCTACACCCTACACGCTACACCCTACACTCTACACCCTACACGCTACACCCTACACCCTACAAGCTACACGCTACACTCTACACCCTACACGCTACACCCTACACTCTACACCCTACACCCTACACGCTACACGCTACACGCTACACTCTACACCCTACACGCTACACCCTACACTCTACACCCTACACGCTACACGCTACACTCTACACCCTACACGCTACACGCTACATGCAACACACTACACTGTACACGTTACACTTTACACCCTACACCCTACACGCTACACTCTACACGCTACACCCTACACCCTACACCCTACACGCTACACGCTACACACTACACGCTACAGGCTACACTCTACACGCTACATGCTACACCCTACACGCTACACTCTACACCCTACACGCTACACCCCACACTCTACACGCTACATGCTACACGCTACACTCTACACCCTACACGCTACACCCTACACCCTATACGCTACACTCTACACGCTACACCCTACACGCTGCACTCTACACGCTACATGCTACTCGCTACACTCTACACCCTATACGCTACACCCTACACTCAACACCCTACACCCTACACCCTACGCGCTACACGCTACACGATACACGCTACACTGTACACCCTACACGCTACACTACACTCTACACCCTACACCCTTCACCCTACACGCTACACGCTACACCATGCACTCTACACCCTACACGCTACATGCTACACTCTACACGCTACACCCTACCCTCTACACTCTACACGCTACACCCTACACCCTACATGCTACACGCTACACTCTCCACCCTTCACGCTACACCCTACACTCTACACCCTACACGCTACATGCTACACACTACACGCTACACTCTACACCCTACACGCTACACCACACACTCTACACCCTACACCCTACATGCTACACGCTGCACTCTACACCCTTCACGCTACACTCTACACCCTACACGCTACAACCTACACTCTACACCCTGAGTGTAGCATGTAGCGTATAGCGTGTAGGGTGTAGGGTGTAGAGGGTAAGGTGTAGCATGTAGGGTGTAGGGTGTAGCGTGTAGGGTGTAGATTGTAGAGTGTAGGGTGGAGAGTGCACATTTTTCCCCATTTCCCCACTGGGTCAAAACTTCTGTTAGAATGATGCGTTTTCTTGCTATTTCCAATGGCCTACAAGCATAACTGAAGCAGTGAGCATCAGTCTCTATTAGTATAAGAGATAACGGAAAACATTTCACATTTTTCCCCATTTCCCCATTGGGTCCTATACTAATAGAAACTGCTGCTCACCGCCTCGCTTATGCTTGTAAGCCATTGGAAAGAGCAGGAAAACGCAAAAAAATTCAACCTCTGATCATTGTAACAGAAGTTATGACCCAATGGGGAAAAATGTGAAATGTTTTCTCTTATCTCCTACACTAATAGAGACTGCTGCTCACTGCTTCACTTATGCTTGTAGGCCATTGGAAATAGCAGGAAAACGCATCATTCTAACAGAAGTTTTGACCCAGTGGGGAAATGGGGAAAAATGTGCACATTACACCCTACACTCTATAATCTACACCCTACACGCTACACCCTACACCCTACATGCTACACCCTACCCTCTACACCCTACACCCTACACGCTACACGCTACATGCTACACTCTACACTCTACACGCTACACGCTACACCCTACACTCTACACCCTACACCCTACACGCTACACCCTACTACCTACACGCTACACGCTACACGCTACACCCTACACTCTACACCCTACACCCTACACCCTACACGCTACACGCTACACGCTACACTCTACACCCTACACTCTACACCATACACCTTACACTCTACGTTCTACACCCTACACGCTACACGCTACACCCTACACGCTACACTCTACGCGCTACACGCTTCACTCTACACCCTACACGCTACACTCTACACCCTACACGCTACACCCTACACTCTACACGCTAGAAGCTACACGCTACACGCTACACTCTACACCCTACACGCTACACCCTACAGCCTACACGCTACATGCTACACTCTACATCCTACATGCTACACCCTACACGCTACACGCTACACTCTACTCTCTACACTCTACACGCTACACTCTACACCCTACAGGCTACACTCTACACGCTACACCCTACACCCTTCACTCTACACCCTACACCCTACACGCTACACGCTACATGCTACACTCTACACTCTACAACCTACATGCTACACGCTACACGCTACATGCTACACGCTACACCCTACACTCTACACCCTACACCCTACACGCTACACCCTACACACTACACCCTACACCCTACTCCCTACACGCTACACTCTACACTCTACACCCTACACCCTACACGCTACACGCTACACACTACACTCTACAACCTACACTCTACACCATACACCCTACACTCTACATTCTACACCCTACACACTACACCCTACACGCTACACTACACGCTACACACTACACTCTACACCCTACACGCTACACTCTACACCCTACTCGCTACACCCTACACTACACGCTACATGCTACACTCTACACCCTACACGCTACACTCTACACTCTACACCCTACACCCCACACGCTACACGCTACACTCTACAACCTACACTCTACACCATACACCCTACACTCTACATTCTACACCCTACACACTACACCCTACACGCTACACTCTACACGCTACACGCTACACTCTACACCCTACACGCTACACTCTACACCCTACACGCTACACCCTACACTACACGCTACATGCTACACTCTACACCATACACGCTACACTTTACACCCTACACACTACACCCTACACCCTACACACTACACTATACACCCTACATGCTACACCCTACACTCTACACCCTACACCCTACACGCTACACTCTACACCCTATACGCTACACCCTACACTCAACACCCTACACCCTACACCCTACACGCTACACGCTACACGATACACGCTACACTCTACACCCTACACACTAATCTACACCCTACAACCTACACGCTACACCCTACACTCTACACCCTACACCCTACACGCTACATGCTACACTCTACACCCTACAAGCTACACCCTACACGCTACACCCTACACCCTACACGCTACACGCTACACGCTACACCCTACACGCTACACCCTACACTCTACACCCTACACCCTACATGCTACACGCTACACGCTACACTCTACACCCTACACGCTACACCCTACACTCTGCACCCTACACCCTACACGCTACACTTTACATCCTATATGCTACACCCCACACTCTACACCCTACACCCTACACGCTACACGCTACACGATACACGCTACACTCTACACTCTACGCCCTACACCCTACATGCTACACGCTACACCCTACACTCTACACCCTGCATACTACATGCTACATGCTACACGCTACACCCTACACCCTACACGCTACACGCTACACTCTACACCCTACACGCTACACTCTACACCCTACAAGCTACATGCTACACTCTACACCATTCACGCTACACTTTACACCCTACACACTACACCCTACACCCTACATGCTACACGCTACACTCTACACTCTACACACTACACTATACACCCTACACCCTACACGCTACACTCTACACCCTATACGCTACACCCTACACTCAACACCCTACACCCTACACCCTACACGCTACACGCTACACGATACACTCTACACCCTACACAATACTCTACACCCTACACGCTACACCCTACACTCTACACCCTACACGCTACACCCTACACCCTACAAGCTACACGCTACACTCTACACCCTACACGCTACACCCTACACTCTACACCCTACACCCTACACGCTACACGCTACACGCTACACTCTACACCCTACACGCTACACCCTACACTCTACACCCTACACGCTACACGCTACACTCTACACCCTACACGCTACACGCTACATGCAACACACTACACTGTACACGTTACACTTTACACCCTACACCCTACACGCTACACTCTACACGCTACACCCTACACCCTACACCCTACACGCTACACGCTACACACTACACGCTACAGGCTACACTCTACACGCTACATGCTACACCCTACACGCTACACTCTACACCCTACACGCTACACCCCACACTCTACACGCTACATGCTACACGCTACACTCTACACCCTACACGCTACACCCTACACCCTATACGCTACACTCTACACGCTACACCCTACACGCTGCACTCTACACGCTACATGCTACTCGCTACACTCTACACCCTATACGCTACACCCTACACTCAACACCCTACACCCTACACCCTACGCGCTACACGCTACACGATACACGCTACACTGTACACCCTACACGCTACACTACACTCTACACCCTACACCCTTCACCCTACACGCTACACGCTACACCATGCACTCTACACCCTACACGCTACATGCTACACTCTACACGCTACACCCTACCCTCTACACTCTACACGCTACACCCTACACCCTACATGCTACACGCTACACTCTCCACCCTTCACGCTACACCCTACACTCTACACCCTACACGCTACATGCTACACACTACACGCTACACTCTACACCCTACACGCTACACCACACACTCTACACCCTACACCCTACATGCTACACGCTGCACTCTACACCCTTCACGCTACACTCTACACCCTACACGCTACAACCTACACTCTACACCCTACACCCTACACGCTACACTCTACACCCTATACGCTACACCCTACACTCTACACCCTACACCCTACACGCAACACTATACATGCTACACTCTACACCCTACATGCTACACTCTAAACCCTACACCCTACATGCTACACGCTACACGCTACACCCTACATTCTACACTCTACACCCTACACGCTACACCCTAAACGCTGCACACTACACGCTACAATCTACACCCTACACACTACACCCTACACTCTACACCCTACACCCTACACGCTACATGCTACACTCTACACCCTACACGCTGCACCCTACACCCTACATGCTACACCCTACACTCTACACCCTACACCCTACACGCTACACTCTACACCCTACACGCTACACCCTACACGCTACACTCTACACCCTACACGCTACACGCTACACTCTACACCCTACACGCTACACGCTACATGCTACACTCTACACCCTACACGCTACACTTTACACCCTACACCCTACACGCTACACTCTACACGCTACACCCTACACCCTACACGCTACACGCTACACACTACACGCTACACGCTACAATCTACACGCTACATGCTACACCCTACACGCTACACTGTACACCCTACACGCTACACCCTACACTCTACACGCTACATGCTACACGCTATACGCTACACTCTACACCCTACACGCTACACCATACACCCTACACCCTACACGCTACACTCTACACGCTACACGCTACACGCTACACCCTACACGCTGCACTCTACACGCTAAACGCTACTCGCTACACTCTACACCCTATACGCTACACCCTACACTCAACACCCTACACCCTACACCCTACGAGCTACACGCTACACGCTACACTGTACACCCTACACGCTACACTACACTCTACACCCTACACCCTTCACCCTACACGCTACACGCTACACCATACACTCTACACGCTACACGCTACACCCTACACTCTACACCCTACACGCTACACCCTACACCCTACATGCTACACGCTACACTCTCCACCCTTCACGCTACACCCTACACTCTACACCCTACACGCTACATGCTACACGCTACACTCTACACCCTACACGCTACACCACACACTCTACACCCTACACCCTACATGCTGCACGCTACACGCTACACTCTACAGCCTACACGCTACACTCTACACCCTTCACGCTACACTCTACACCCTACACGCTACAACCTACACTCTACACCCTACACCCTACACGCTACACTCTACACCCTATACGCTACACCCTACACTCTACACCCTACACCCTACACGCTACACTATACACGCTACACTCTACACCCTACACGCTACACTCTACACCCTACACCCTACACCCTACGAGCTACACGCTACACGCTACACTGTACACCCTACACGCTACACTACACTCTACACCCTACACCCTTCACCCTACACGCTACACGCTACACCATACACTCTACACGCTACACGCTACACCCTACACTCTACACCCTACACGCTACACCCTACACCCTACATGCTACACGCTACACTCTCCACCCTTCACGCTACACCCTACACTCTACACCCTACACGCTACATGCTACACGCTACACTCTACACCCTACACGCTACACCACACACTCTACACCCTACACCCTACATGCTGCACGCTACAGGCTACACTCTACAGCCTACACGCTACACTCTACACCCTTCACGCTACACTCTACACCCTACACGCTACAACCTACACTCTACACCCTACACCCTACACGCTACACTCTACACCCTATACGCTACACCCTACACTCTACACCCTACACCCTACACGCTACACTATACATGCTACACTCTACACCCTACACGCTACACTCTACACCCTACACCCTACATGCTACACGCTACACGCCACACCCTACACTCTACACCCTACACGCTACACGCTACACTCTACACCCTACATTCTACACTCTACACCCTACACGCTACACCCTACTCCCTACATGCAGCACACTACACGCTACAGTCTACACCCTACACGCTACACCATACACTCTACACCCTACACGCTACACTCTATACCCTATACGCTACACCCTACAATCTACACCCTACACCCTACACCCTTCACGCTACACGCTACACGATACATGCTACACTCTACACCCTACACGCTACACCCTACACTCTACACCCTACACCCTACACCCTTCACGCTACACGCTACACGATACATGCTACACTCTACACCCTACACGCTACACCCTACACTCTACACCCTACATCCTACATGCTACATGCTACACGCTACACCCTACACCCTACACGCTACACGCTACACTTTACACCCTACACGCTACACTCTACACCCTACACGCTACACCCTACACGCTACACTCTACACCCTACACCCTACACGCTACACCCTACACGCTACACCCTACACGCTCCACTCTACACCCTACACGCTACACACTACACTCTACACCCTACACCCTACACGCTACACTCTACACCCTACACGCTACACCCTACACTCTACACCCTACACCCTACACGCTACACGCTACACGCTACACGCTACATGCTACACTCTACACCCTACACGCTACACCCTACACTCTACACCCTACACCCTACACCCTTCACGCTACACGCTACACCCTACATTCTACACTCTACACCCTACACGCTACACCCTACACGCTGCACACTACACGCTACAATCTACACCCTACACACTACACCCTACACTCTAAACCCTACACCCTACACGCTACATGCTACACTCTACACCCTACACGCTGCACCCTACACCCTACATGCTACACCCTACACTCTACACCCTACACCCTACACGCTACACTCTACACCCTACACGCTACACCCTACACGCTACACTCTACACCCTACACGCTACACGCTACACTCTACACCCTACACGCTACACGCTACATGCTACACTCTACACCCTACACGCTACACTTTACACCCTACACCCTACACGCTACACTCTACACGCTACACCCTACACCCTACACCCTACACGCTACACGCTACACACTACACGCTACACGCTACAATCTACACGCTACATGCTACACCCTACACGCTACACTCTACACCCTACACGCTACACCCTACACTCTACACGCTACATGCTACACGCTATACGCTACACTCTACACCCTACACGCTACACCATACACCCTACACCCTACACGCTACACTCTACACGCTACACGCTACGCGCTACACCCTACACGCTGCACTCTACACGCTAAACGCTACTCGCTACACTCTACACCCTATACGCTACACCCTACACTCAACACCCTTCACCCTACACGCTACACGCTACACCATACACTCTACACGCTACACACTACACCCTACACTCTACACCCTACACGCTACACCCTACACCCTACATGCTACACGCTACACTCTCCACCCTTCACGCTACACCCTACACTCTACACCCTACACGCTACATGCTACACGCTACACTCTACACCACACACTCTACACCCTACACCCTACATGCTGCACGCTACACGCTACACTCTACAGCCTACACGCTACACTCTACACCCTTCACGCTACACTCTACACCCTACACGCTACAACCTACACTCTACACCCTACACCCTACACGCTACACTCTACACCCTATACGCTACACCCTACACTCTACACCCCACACCCTACACGCTACACTATACACGCTACACTCTACACCCTACACGCTACACTCTACACCCTACACCCTACATGCTACACGCTACACGCCACACCCTACACTCTACACCCTACACGCTACACGCTACACTCTACACCCTACATTCTACACTCTACACCCTACTCCCTACATGCAGCACACTACACGCTACAATCTACACCCTACACGCTACACCATACACTCTACACCCTACACGCTACACTCTACACCCTATACGCTACACCCTACAATCTACACCCTACACCCTACACCCTTCACGCTACACGCTACACGATACATGCTACACTCTACACCCTACACGCTACACCCTACACTCTACACCCTACACCCTACACCCTTCACGCTACACGCTACACGATACATACTACACTCTACACCCTACACGCTACACCCTACACTCTACACCCTACATCCTACATGCTACATGCTACACGCTACACCCTACACGCTACACGCTACACTCTACACCCTACACGCTACACTCTACACCCTACACGCTACACCCTACACGCTACACTCTACACCCTACACCCTACACGCTACACCCTACACGCTACACCCTACACGCTCCACTCTACACCCTACACGCTACACACTACACTCTACACCCTACACCCTACACGCTACACTCTACACCCTACACGCTACACCCTACACTCTACACCCTACACCCTACACGCTACAAGCTACACGCTACACGCTACATGCTACACTCTACACCCTACACGCTACACCCTACACTCTACACCCTACACCCTACACCCTTCACTCTACACGCTACACGATACACGCTACACTCTACACCCTACATGCTACACCCTACACTCTACACCCTACACCCTACACGCTACACGCTACACGCTACACTCTACACCCTACACGCTACACCCTACACTCTGCACCCTACACGCTACACCCTACACCCTACACGCTACACCCTACACTCTACACCCTACACCCTACACGCTACATGCTACACTCTACACCCTACACGCTACACCCTACACTCTACACCCTACACGCTACACCCTACACCCTACAAGCTACACGCTGCACTCTACACCCTACACGCTACACCCTACACTCTACACCCTACACCCTACACGCTACACGCTACACGCTACACTCTACACCCTACACGCTACACCCTACACTCTACACCCTACACGCTACACGCTACACTCTACACACTACACGCTACACGCTACATGCAACACACTACACTGTACACGTTACACTTTACACCCTACACCCTACACGCTACACTCTACACGCTACACCCTACACCCTACACCCTACACGCTACACGCTACACACTACACGCTACAGGCTACACTCTACACGCTACATGCTACACCCTACACGCTACACTCTACACCCTACACGCTACACCCCACACTCTACACGCTACATGCTACACGCTACACTCTACACCCTACACGCTACACCCTACACCCTATACGCTACACTCTACACGCTACACCCTACACGCTGCACTCTACACGCTACATGCTACTCGCTACACTCTACACCCTATACGCTACACCCTACACTCAACACCCTACACCCTACACCCTACGCGCTACACGCTACACGATACACGCTACACTGTACACCCTACACGCTACACTACACTCTACACCCTACACCCTTCACCCTACACGCTACATGCTACACCATGCACTCTACACCCTACACGCTACATGCTACACTCTACACGCTACACCCTACACTCTACACTCTACACGCTACACCCTACACCCTACATGCTACACGCTACACTCTCCACCCTTCACGCTACACCCTACACTCTACACCCTACACGCTACATGCTACACACTACACGCTACACTCTACACCCTACACGCTACACCACACACTCTACACCCTACACCCTACATGCTACACGCTACACTCTACACCCTTCACGCTACACTCTACACCCTACACGCTACAACCTACACTCTACACCCTACACCCTACACGCTACACTCTACACCCTATACGCTACACCCTACACTCTACACCCTACACCCTACACGCTACACTATACATGCTACACTCTACACCCTACATGCTACACTCTAAACCCTACACCCTACATGCTACACGCTACACGCTACACCCTACATTCTACACTCTACACCCTACACGCTACACCCTACACGCTGCACACTACACGCTACAATCTACACCCTACACACTACACCCTACACTCTACACCCTACACCCTACACGCTACATGCTACACTCTACACCCTACACGCTGCACCCTACACCCTACATGCTACACCCTACACTCTACACCCTACACCCTACACGCTACACTCTACACCCTACACGCTACACCCTACACGCTACACTCTACACCCTACACGCTACACGCTACACTCTACACCCTACACGCTACACGCTACATGCTACACTCTACACCCTACACGCTACACTTTACACCCTACACCCTACACGCTACACTCTACACGCTACACCCTACACCCTACACCCTACACGCTACACGCTACACACTACACGCTACACGCTACAATCTACACGCTACATGCTACACCCTACACGCTACACTCTACACCCTACACGCTACACCCTACACTCTACACGCTACATGCTACACGCTATACGCTACACTCTACACCCTACACGCTACACCATACACCCTACACCCTACACGCTACACTCTACACGCTACACGCTACACGCTACACCCTACACGCTGCACTCTACACGCTAAACGCTACTCGCTACACTCTACACCCTATACGCTACACCCTACACTCAACACCCTACACCCTACACCCTACGAGCTACACGCTACACGCTACACTGTACACCCTACACGCTACACTACACTCTACACCCTACACCCTTCACCCTACACGCTACACGCTACACCATACACTCTACACGCTACACGCTACACCCTACACTCTACACCCTACACGCTACACCCTACACCCTACATGCTACACGCTACACTCTCCACCCTTCACGCTACACCCTACACTCTACACCCTACACGCTACATGCTACACGCTACACTCTACACCCTACACGCTACACCACACACTCTACACCCTACACCCTACATGCTGCACGCTACACGCTACACTCTACAGCCTACACGCTACACTCTACACCCTTCACGCTACAATCTACACCCTACACGCTACAACCTACACTCTACACCCTACACCCTACACGCTACACTCTACACCCTATACGCTACACCCTACACTCTACACCCTACACCCTACACGCTACACTATACACGCTACACTCTACACCCTACACGCTACACTCTACACCCTACACCCTACATGCTACACGCTACACGCCACACCCTACACTCTACACCCTACACGCTACACGCTACACTCTACACCCTACATTCTACACTCTACACCCTACACGCTACACCCTACTCCCTACATGCAGCACACTACACGCTACAATCTACACCCTACACGCTACACCATACACTCTACACCCTACACGCTACACTCTACACCCTATACGCTACACCCTACAATCTACACCCTACACCCTACACCCTTCACGCTACACGCTACACGATACATGCTACACTCTACACCCTACACGCTACACCCTACACTCTACACCCTACACCCTACACCCTTCACGCTACACGCTACACGATACATGCTACACTCTACACCCTACACGCTACACCCTACACTCTACACCCTACATCCTACATGCTACATGCTACACGCTACACCCTACACCCTACACGCTACACGCTACACTTTACACCCTACACGCTACACTCTACACCCTACACGCTACACCCTACACGCTACACTCTACACCCTACACCCTACACGCTACACCCTACACGCTACACCCTACACGCTCCACTCTACACCCTACACGCTACACACTACACTCTACACCCTACACCCTACACGCTACACTCTACACCCTACACGCTACACCCTACACTCTACACCCTACACCCTACACCCTACACGCTACACGCTACACGCTACATGCTACACTCTACACCCTACACGCTACACCCTACACTCTACACCCTACACCCTACACCCTTCACGCTACACGCTACACGATACATGCTACACTCTACACCCTACACGCTACACCCTACACTCTACACCCTACATCCTACATGCTACATGCTACACGCTACACCCTACACCCTACACGCTACACGCTACACTCTACACCCTACACGCTACACTCTACACCCTACACGCTACACCCTACACTCTACACCCTACATCCTACATGCTACATGCTACACGCTACACCCTACACCCTACACGCTACACGCTACACTCTACACCCTACACGCTACACTCTACACCCTACACGCTACACCTTACACGCTACACTCTACACCCTACACGCTACACCCTACACGCTACACCCTACACGCTACACTCTACACGCTACACGCTACACACTACACTCTACACCCTACACGCTACACCCTACACTCTACACCCTACACCCTACACGCTACACGCTACACGCTACACTCTACACCCTACACGCTACACGCTACACCCAACACCCTACACTGTGCACCCTACACGCTACACTCTACACTCTACACTCTACACCCTACACCCTACACCCTACACCCTACACGCTACACCCTACACGCTACACCCTACACGCCACACTCTACACCCTACACGCTACACTCTACACCCTACACACTACACTCTACACCCTACACCCTACACGCTACACTCTACACCCTACATGCTACATCCTACACTCTACACCCTACACCCTACTCTACATGCTACACGCTACACGGTACATGATACACGCTACACCCTACACGCTACACGCTACACCCTACACGCTACACGCTACACGCTACACTCTACACCCTACACGCTACACCCTACACCCTACTCCCTACACTCTACACGCTACACCCTACACCCTACACTGTACACCCTACACTCTGCACGCTACACTCTACACTCTGCTCCCTACTCTCTACACGCTACACTCTATACCCTACACTCTACACGCTACGCGCTACACGCTACACGCTACACCCTACACGCTACACTTTACACTCTACACGCTACACTCTACACTCTACACACTACACTCTACACCCTACACCCTACTCTACATGCTACACGCTACATGCTACACCCTACACGCTACACCCTACACCCTACACGCTACACTCTACACTCTGCTCCCTACTCTCTACACGCTACACTCTATACCCTACACTCTACACGCTACGCGCTACACGCTACACACTACACGCTACACCCTACACGCTACACTTTACACTCTACACGCTACACTCTACACTCTACACACTACACTCTACACCCTACACCCTACACCCTACTCTACATGCTACACGCTACATGCTACACCCTACACGCTACACCCTACACCCTACACGCTACACTCCACACCCTACACTCTACACCCTACACGCTACACGCTACACGCTACACGCTACACGCTACACTCTACACGCTAAACGCTACAGCTTATACCATACTCTCTACACCGTACACCCTACACGCTACACTCTACACGCTACACGCTACACCCTACACCCTACACCCTACATGCTACACCCTACACTCTACACCCTACACCCTACACGCTACACGCTACACCCTATGCCCTGCACGCCACACACTACACTACACGCTACACCCTACACGCTACACTCTACACGCTACACGCTACACGCTACACTCTACACCCTACACGCTACACTCTACACCCTACACACTACACTCTACACGCTACACGGTACACGCTTCACGCTACGCCCTACACCCTACACGCTACATGTTACACTCTACACCCTACACGCTACACTCTACACCCTACACGCTACACCCTACACCCTACACGCTACACACTACACGCTACACTCTACACGCTACACGCTACACTCTACACTCTACATGCTACACGCTACACTCTACACCCTACACGCAACACGTTACACTCTACACCCTACACGCTACACTCTGCACGCTACACGCTACACCCTACACCCTACACGCTACACTCTACACGCTACACGCTACACTCTACACCATACACGCTACACCCTACACTCTACACCCTACACCCTACATGCTATACCCGACACCCTACACCCTACATGCTTCACCCTACACGCTACACTCTACACTCTACACCCTACACCCTACACGCTACATGCTACACCCTACACGCTACATCCTACACTCTACACCCTACACCCTACACGCTACACGCTACACGCTACACTCTACACCCTACACCCTACACGCTACACGCTACACGATACACCCTACATGCTACACCCTACACTCTACACCCTACACGCTACACCCTACACGCTACATGTTACACTCTACACCCTACACCCTACACGCTACACGCTACATGCTACACTCTACACGCTAAACGCTACAGCTTATACCCTACACTCTACACCGTACACCCTACATGCTACACTCTACACCCTACACGCTACACCCTACACCCTACATGCTACACCCTACACTCTACACCCTACACCCTACACGCTACACCCTATGCCCTGCACGCCACACACTAAACTCTACACGCTACACCCTACACCCTACACTGTACACCCTACACCCTACACGCTACACGCTACACTCTACACGCTACACCCTACACTCTACACCCTACACCCTACACGCTATACGCTACACTCTACACCCTGCACGCTACACGCTACACCCTACACGCTACACTCTACACCCTACACGCTACACCCTACACTCTACACCCTACACCCTACACACTACACGCTACTCGCTACACTCTACACCCTACACGCTACACTCTACACTCTACTCCCTACTCTCTACACGCTACACTCTATACCCTACACTCTACACGCTACGCGCTACACGCTACACACTACACACTACACGCTACACTTTACACTCTACACGCTACACTCTACACGCTAAACGCTACAGCTTATACCCTACACTCTACACCGTACACCCTACATGCTACACTCTACACCCTACACGCTACACCCTACACCCTACACCCTACATGCTACACCCTACACTCTACACCCTACACCCTACACGCTACACCCTATGCCCTGCACGCCACACACTAAACTCTACACGCTACACCCTACACTGTACACCCTACACCCTACACGCTACACGCTACACTCTACACGCTCCACACTCTACATACTACACTCTACACCCTACACCCTACACCCTACTCTACATGCTACACGCTACACGCTACATGCTACACCCTACACGCTTCACCCTACACCCTACACGCTACACGCTACACGCTACACGCTACACGCTACACGCTACACTCTACACGCTAAACGCTACAGCTTATACCATACTCTCTACACCGTACACCCTACACGCTACACTCTACACGCTACACGCTACACCCTACACCCTACACCCTACATGCTACACCCTACACTCTACACCCTACACCCTACACGCTACACGCTACACCCTATGCCCTGCACGCCACACACTACACTACACGCTACACCCTACACGCTACACTCTACACGCTACACGCTACACGCTACACTCTACACCCTACACGCTACACTCTACACCCTACACACTACACTCTACACGCTACACGGTACACGCTTCACGCTACGCCCTACACCCTACACGCTACATGTTACACTCTACACCCTACACGCTACACTCTACACCCTACACGCTACACCCTACACCCTACACGCTACACACTACACGCTACACTCTACACGCTACACGCTACACTCTACACTCTACATGCTACACGCTACACTCTACACCCTACACGCAACACGTTACACTCTACACCCTACACGCTACACTCTGCACGCTACACGCTACACCCTACACCCTACACGCTACACTCTACACGCTACACGCTACACTCTACACCATACACGCTACACCCTACACTCTACACCCTACACCCTACATGCTATACCCGACACCCTACACCCTACATGCTTCACCCTACACGCTACACTCTACACTCTACACCCTACACCCTACACGCTACATGCTACACCCTACACGCTACATCCTACACTCTACACCCTACACCCTACACGCTACACGCTACACGCTACACTCTACACCCTACACCCTACACGCTACACGCTACACGATACACCCTACATGCTACACCCTACACTCTACACCCTACACGCTACACCCTACACGCTACATGTTACACTCTACACCCTACACCCTACACGCTACACGCTACATGCTACACTCTACACGCTAAACGCTACAGCTTATACCCTACACTCTACACCGTACACCCTACATGCTACACTCTACACCCTACACGCTACACCCTACACCCTACATGCTACACCCTACACTCTACACCCTACACCCTACACGCTACACCCTATGCCCTGCACGCCACACACTAAACTCTACACGCTACACCCTACACCCTACACTGTACACCCTACACCCTACACGCTACACGCTACACTCTACACGCTACACCCTACACTCTACACCCTACACCCTACACGCTATACGCTACACTCTACACCCTGCACGCTACACGCTACACCCTACACGCTACACTCTACACCCTACACGCTACACCCTACACTCTACACCCTACACCCTACACACTACACGCTACTCGCTACACTCTACACCCTACACGCTACACTCTACACTCTACTCCCTACTCTCTACACGCTACACTCTATACCCTACACTCTACACGCTACGCGCTACACGCTACACACTACACACTACACGCTACACTTTACACTCTACACGCTACACTCTACACGCTAAACGCTACAGCTTATACCCTACACTCTACACCGTACACCCTACATGCTACACTCTACACCCTACACGCTACACCCTACACCCTACACCCTACATGCTACACCCTACACTCTACACCCTACACCCTACACGCTACACCCTATGCCCTGCACGCCACACACTAAACTCTACACGCTACACCCTACACTGTACACCCTACACCCTACACGCTACACGCTACACTCTACACGCTCCACACTCTACATACTACACTCTACACCCTACACCCTACACCCTACTCTACATGCTACACGCTACACGCTACATGCTACACCCTACACGCTTCACCCTACACCCTACACGCTACACGCTACACGCTACACTCTACACCCTACACTCTACACCCTACACGCTACACGCTACACGCTACACTCTACACGCTAAACGCTACAGCTTATACCCTACACTCTACACCGTACACCCTACACGCTACACTCTACACCCTGCACGCTACACCCTACACCCTACACCCTACATGCTACACCCTACACCCTACACCCTACATGCTACACTCTACACCCTACACCCTACTCTACATGTTACACGCTACACGGTACATGATACACGCTACACCCTACACGCTACACGCTACACCCTACACGCTACACGCTACACGCTACACTCTACACCCTACACGCTACACCCTACTCCCTACACTCTACACGCTACACGCTACACCCTACACTGTACACCCTACACCCTGCACGCTACACTCTACACTCTGCTCCCTACTCTCTACACGCTACACTCTATACCCTACACTCTACACGCTACGCGCTACATGCTACACACTACACGCTACACCCTACACGCTACACTTTACACTCTACACGCTACACTCTACACTCTACACACTACACTCTACACCCTACACCCTACACCCTACTCTACATGCTACACGCTACACGCTACATGCTACACCCTACACGCTACACCCTACACCCTACAAACTACACGCTACACTCTACACCCTACACTCTACACCCTACACGCTACACGCTACACGCTACACTCTACACGCTAAACGCTACAGCTTATACCCTACACTCTACACCGTACACCCTACACGCTACACTCTACACCCTACACGCTACACCCTACACCCTACACCCTACATGCTACACCCTACACTCTACACCCTACACCCTACACGCTACACCCTACGCCCTGCACGCCACACACTACACTCTACACGCTACACCCTACACGCTACACTCTACACGCTACACGCTACACGCCACACTCTGCACCCTACACGCTACACTCTACACCCTACACACTACACTCTACACGCTACACGGTACACGCTACACGCTACGCCCTACATTCTACACGCTATATGTTACACTCTACACCCTACACGCTACACTCTACACCCTACACGCTACACCCTACACCCTACACGCTACACACTACACGCTACACTCTACACCCTACACGCTGCACTCTATACGCTACACGGTACACGCTACACGCTACACCCTACACCCTACATGCTACACGCTACACCCTACACTGTACACCCTACACCCTACACGCTACACTCTACACGCTACATGCTACACCCTACACTCTACACCCTACACGCTATACGCTACACTCTACACCCTGCACGCTACACGCTACACGCTACACCCTACACGCTACACTCTACACCCTACACGCTACACTCTACATGCTACACGCTACACGCTATATGCTACACGCTACACCCTACACGCTACACTCTACACCCTACACCCTACACCCTACACGCTACACTCTACACCCTACACGCTACACCCTACACTCTACACCCTACACCCTACACGCTACTCGCTACACTCTACACCCTACCCGCTACACTCTACACGCTACACTCTACACTCTACACGCTACACGCTACACTTTACACCCTACACGCAACACGCTACACTCTACACCCTACACGCTACACTCTGCACGCTACACGCTACACCCTACACCCTACACGCTACACTCTACACGCTACACGCTACACTCTACACCATACACGCTACACCCTACACCCTACACCCTACACCCTACACGCTATACCCGACACCCTACACCCTACATGCTTCACCCTACACGCTACACTCTACACGCTACACGCTACACTCTACACCCTACACTCTACACCATACACCTTACACTCTACGTTCTACACCCTACACGCTACACGCTACACCCTACACGCTACACTCTACGCGCTACACGCTTCACTCTACACCCTACACGCTACACCCTACACGCTACACCCTACACTCTACACGCTACAAGCTACACGCTACACTCTACACCCTACACGCTACACCCTACACTCTACACCCTACAGCCTACACGCTACATGCTACACTCTACATCCTACATGCTACACCCTACATGCTACACGCTACACACTACACTCTACACTCTACACTCTACACGCTACACGCTACACTCTACACCCTACAGGCTACACTCTACACGCTACACCCTACACCCTTCACTCTACACCCTACACCCTACACGCTACACCATACACACTACACCCTACACGCTACACTCTACACGCTGCACTCTACACGCTACACGCTACTCGCTACACTCTACACCCTATACGCTACACCCTACACTCAACACCCTACACCCTACACCCTACGAGCTACACGCTACACGATACACGCTACACTGTACACCCTACACGCTGCACTACACTCTACACCCTACACCCTTCACCCTACACGCTACACGCTACACCATACACTCTACATGCTACATGCTACACCCTACACTCTACACCCTACACGCTACACCCTACACCCTACATGCTACACGCTACACTCTCCACCCTTCACGCTACACCCTACACTCTACACCCTACACGCTACATGCTACACGCTACACGCTACACTCTACACCCTACACGCTACACCACACACTCTACACCCTACACCCTACATGCTACATGCTACACGCTACACGCTACACTCTACACCCTACACGCTACACTCTACACCCTTCACGCTACACTACACCCTACACGCTACAACCTACACTCTACATTCTACACCCTACACACTACACCCTACACGCTACACTACACGCTACACACTACACTCTACACCCTACACGCTACACTCTACACCCTACTCGCTACACCCTACACTACACGCTACACACTACACTCTACACCCTACACGCTACACTCTACACCCTACTCGCTACACCCTACACTACACGCTACATGCTACACTCTACACCCTACACGCTACACCCTACACTCTACACCCTACACCCTGCACGCTACACGCTACATGCTACACTCTACACTCTACAACCTACATGCTACACGCTACACGCTACATGCTACACGCTACACCCTACACTCTACATCCTACACCCTACACGCTACACCCTACACGCTACACCCTACACCCTACTCCCTACACGCTACACTCTACACTCTACACCCTACACCCCACACGCTACACGCTACACTCTACAACCTACACTCTACACCATACACCCTACACTCTACATTCTACACCCTACACACTACACCCTACACGCTACACTCTACACGCTACACGCTACACTCTACACCCTACACGCTACACTCTACACCCTACACGCTACACCCTACACTACACGCTACATGCTACACTCTACACCATACACGCTACACTTTACACCCTACACACTACACCCTACACCCTACACACTACACTATACACCCTACATGCTACACCCTACACTCTACACCCTACACCCTACACGCTACACTCTACACCCTATACGCTACACCCTACACTCAACACCCTACACCCTACACCCTACACGCTACACGCTACACGATACACGCTACACTCTACACCCTACACACTAATCTACACCCTACAACCTACACGCTACACCCTACACTCTACACCCTACACCCTACACGCTACATGCTACACTCTACACCCTACAAGCTACACCCTACACGCTACACCCTACACCCTACACGCTACACGCTACACGCTACACCCTACACGCTACACCCTACACTCTACACCCTACACCCTACATGCTACACGCTACACTCTACACCCTATACGCTACACCCTACACTCTACACCCTACACCCTACACCCTTCACTCTACACGCTACACGATACACGCTACACTCTACACCCTACATGCTACACCCTACACTCTACACCCTACACCCTACACGCTACACGCTACACGCTACACTCTACACCCTACACGCTACACCCTACACTCTGCACCCTACACCCTACACGCTACACTTTACATCCTATATGCTACACCCCACACTCTACACCCTACACCCTACACCCTACACGCTACACGCTACACGATACACGCTACACTCTACACTCTACGCCCTACACCCTACATGCTACACCCTACACTCTACACCCTGCATACTACATGCTACATGCTACACGCTACACCCTACACCCTACACGCTACACGCTACACTCTACACCCTACACGCTACACTCTACACCCTACAAGCTACATGCTACACTCTACACCATTCACGCTACACTTTACACCCTACACACTACACCCTACACCCTACATGCTACACGCTACACTCTACACTCTACACACTACACTATACACCCTACACCCTACACGCTACACTCTACACCCTATACGCTACACCCTACACTCAACACCCTACACCCTACACCCTACACGCTACACGCTACACGATACACTCTACACCCTACACACTACTCTACACCCTACACCCTACACGCTACACCCTACACTCTACACCCTACACCCTACACGCTACATGCTACACTCTACACCCTACACGCTACACCCTACACTCTACACCCTACACGCTACACCCTACACCCTACAAGCTACACGCTGCACTCTACACCCTACACGCTACACCCTACACTCTACACCCTACACCCTACACGCTACACGCTACACGCTACACTCTACACCCTACACGCTACACCCTACACTCTACACCCTACACGCTACACGCTACACTCTACACACTACACGCTACACGCTACATGCAACACACTACACTGTACACGTTACACTTTACACCCTACACCCTACACGCTACACTCTACACGCTACACCCTACACCCTACACCCTACACGCTACACGCTACACACTACACGCTACAGGCTACACTCTACACGCTACATGCTACACCCTACACGCTACACTCTACACCCTACACGCTACACCCCACACTCTACACGCTACATGCTACACGCTACACTCTACACCCTACACGCTACACCCTACACCCTATACGCTACACTCTACACGCTACACCCTACACGCTGCACTCTACACGCTACATGCTACTCGCTACACTCTACACCCTATACGCTACACCCTACACTCAACACCCTACACCCTACACCCTACGCGCTACACGCTACACGATACACGCTACACTGTACACCCTACACGCTACACTACACTCTACACCCTACACCCTTCACCCTACACGCTACATGCTACACCATGCACTCTACACCCTACACGCTACATGCTACACTCTACACGCTACACCCTACACTCTACACTCTACACGCTACACCCTACACCCTACATGCTACACGCTACACTCTCCACCCTTCACGCTACACCCTACACTCTACACCCTACACGCTACATGCTACACACTACACGCTACACTCTACACCCTACACGCTACACCACACACTCTACACCCTACACCCTACATGCTACACGCTACACTCTACACCCTTCACGCTACACTCTACACCCTACACGCTACAACCTACACTCTACACCCTACACCCTACACGCTACACTCTACACCCTATACGCTACACCCTACACTCTACACCCTACACCCTACACGCTACACTATACATGCTACACTCTACACCCTACATGCTACACTCTAAACCCTACACCCTACATGCTACACGCTACACGCTACACCCTACATTCTACACTCTACACCCTACACGCTACACCCTACACGCTGCACACTACACGCTACAATCTACACCCTACACACTACACCCTACACTCTACACCCTACACCCTACACGCTACATGCTACACTCTACACCCTACACGCTGCACCCTACACCCTACATGCTACACCCTACACTCTACACCCTACACCCTACACGCTACACTCTACACCCTACACGCTACACCCTACACGCTACACTCTACACCCTACACGCTACACGCTACACTCTACACCCTACACGCTACACGCTACATGCTACACTCTACACCCTACACGCTACACTTTACACCCTACACCCTACACGCTACACTCTACACGCTACACCCTACACCCTACACCCTACACGCTACACGCTACACACTACACGCTACACGCTACAATCTACACGCTACATGCTACACCCTACACGCTACACTCTACACCCTACACGCTACACCCTACACTCTACACGCTACATGCTACACGCTATACGCTACACTCTACACCCTACACGCTACACCATACACCCTACACCCTACACGCTACACTCTACACGCTACACGCTACACGCTACACCCTACACGCTGCACTCTACACGCTAAACGCTACTCGCTACACTCTACACCCTATACGCTACACCCTACACTCAACACCCTACACCCTACACCCTACGAGCTACACGCTACACGCTACACTGTACACCCTACACGCTACACTACACTCTACACCCTACACCCTTCACCCTACACGCTACACGCTACACCATACACTCTACACGCTACACGCTACACCCTACACTCTACACCCTACACGCTACACCCTACACCCTACATGCTACACGCTACACTCTCCACCCTTCACGCTACACCCTACACTCTACACCCTACAAGCTACATGCTACACGCTACACTCTACACCCTACACGCTACACCACACACTCTACACCCTACACCCTACATGCTGCACGCTACACGCTACACTCTACAGCCTACACGCTACACTCTACACCCTTCACGCTACAATCTACACCCTACACGCTACAACCTACACTCTACACCCTACACCCTACACGCTACACTCTACACCCTATACGCTACACCCTACACTCTACACCCTACACCCTACACGCTACACTATACACGCTACACTCTACACCCTACACGCTACACTCTACACCCTACACCCTACATGCTACACGCTACACGCCACACCCTACACTCTACACCCTACACGCTACACGCTACACTCTACACCCTACATTCTACACTCTACACCCTACACGCTACACCCTACTCCCTACATGCAGCACACTACACGCTACAATCTACACCCTACACGCTACACCATACACTCTACACCCTACACGCTACACTCTACACCCTATACGCTACACCCTACAATCTACACCCTACACCCTACACCCTTCACGCTACACGCTACACGATACATGCTACACTCTACACCCTACACGCTACACCCTACACTCTACACCCTACACCCTACACCCTTCACGCTACACGCTACACGATACATGCTACACTCTACACCCTACACGCTACACTCTACACCCTACACGCTACACACTACACTCTACACCCTACACCCTACACGCTACACTCTACACCCTACACGCTACACCCTACACGCTACACGCTACACGCTACATGCTACACTCTACACCCTACACGCTACACTCTACACCCTACACGCTACACCCTACACTCTACACCCTACACCCTACACCCTACACGCTACACGCTACACGCTACATGCTACACTCTACACCCTACACGCTACACCCTACACTCTACACCCTACACCCTACACCCTTCACGCTACACGCTACACGATACATGCTACACTCTACACCCTACACGCTACACCCTACACTCTACACCCTACATCCTACATGCTACATGCTACACCCTACACCCTACACGCTACACGCTACACTTTACACCCTACACGCTACACTCTACACCCTACACGCTACACCCTACACGCTACACTCTACACCCTACACCCTACACGCTACACCCTACACGCTACACCCTACACGCTCCACTCTACACCCTACACGCTACACACTACACTCTACACCCTACACCCTACACGCTACACTCTACACCCTACACGCTACACCCTACACTCTACACCCTACACCCTACACCCTACACGCTACACGCTACACGCTACATGCTACACTCTACACCCTACACGCTACACCCTACACTCTACACCCTACACCCTACACCCTTCACGCTACACGCTACACGATACATGCTACACTCTACACCCTACACGCTACACCCTACACTCTACACCCTACATCCTACATGCTACATGCTACACGCTACACCCTACACCCTACACGCTACACGCTACACTCTACACCCTACACGCTACACTCTACACCCTACACGCTACACCCTACACTCTACACCCTACATCCTACATGCTACATGCTACACGCTACACCCTACACCCTACACGCTACACGCTACACTCTACACCCTACACGCTACACTCTACACCCTACACGCTACACCTTACACGCTACACTCTACACCCTACACGCTACACCCTACACGCTACACCCTACACGCTACACTCTACACGCTACACGCTACACACTACACTCTACACCCTACACGCTACACCCTACACTCTACACCCTACACCCTACACGCTACACGCTACACGCTACACGCTACACTCTACACCCTACACGCTACACGCTACACCCAACACCCTACACTGTGCACCCTACACGCTACACTCTACACTCTACACTCTACACCCTACACCCTACACCCTACACGCTACACCCTACACGCTACACCCTACACGCCACACTCTACACCCTACACGCTACACTCTACACCCTACACACTACACTCTACACCCTACACCCTACACGCTACACTCTACACCCTACATGCTACATCCTACACTCTACACCCTACACCCTACTCTACATGCTACACGCTACACGGTACATGATACACGCTACACCCTACACGCTACACGCTACACCCTACACGCTACACGCTACACGCTACACTCTACACCCTACACGCTACACCCTACACCCTACTCCCTACACTCTACACGCTACACCCTACACCCTACACTGTACACCCTACACTCTGCACGCTACACTCTACACTCTGCTCCCTACTCTCTACACGCTACACTCTATACCCTACACTCTACACGCTACGCGCTACACGCTACACGCTACACCCTACACGCTACACTTTACACTCTACACGCTACACTCTACACTCTACACACTACACTCTACACCCTACACCCTACTCTACATGCTACACGCTACATGCTACACCCTACACGCTACACCCTACACCCTACACGCTACACTCTACACTCTGCTCCCTACTCTCTACACGCTACACTCTATACCCTACACTCTACACGCTACGCGCTACACGCTACACACTACACGCTACACCCTACACGCTACACTTTACACTCTACACGCTACACTCTACACTCTACACACTACACTCTACACCCTACACCCTACACCCTACTCTACATGCTACACGCTACATGCTACACCCTACACGCTACACCCTACACCCTACACGCTACACTCCACACCCTACACTCTACACCCTACACGCTACACGCTACACGCTACACGCTACACGCTACACTCTACACGCTAAACGCTACAGCTTATACCATACTCTCTACACCGTACACCCTACACGCTACACTCTACACGCTACACGCTACACCCTACACCCTACACCCTACATGCTACACCCTACACTCTACACCCTACACCCTACACGCTACACGCTACACCCTATGCCCTGCACGCCACACACTACACTACACGCTACACCCTACACGCTACACTCTACACGCTACACGCTACACGCTACACGCTACACTCTACACCCTACACGCTACACTCTACACCCTACACACTACACTCTACACGCTACACGGTACACGCTTCACGCTACGCCCTACACCCTACACGCTACATGTTACACTCTACACCCTACACGCTACACTCTACACCCTACACGCTACACCCTACACCCTACACGCTACACACTACACGCTACACTCTACACGCTACACGCTACACTCTACACTCTACATGCTACACGCTACACTCTACACCCTACACGCAACACGTTACACTCTACACCCTACACGCTACACTCTGCACGCTACACGCTACACCCTACACCCTACACGCTACACTCTACACGCTACACGCTACACTCTACACCATACACGCTACACCCTACACTCTACACCCTACACCCTACATGCTATACCCGACACCCTACACCCTACATGCTTCACCCTACACGCTACACTCTACACTCTACACCCTACACCCTACACGCTACATGCTACACCCTACACGCTACATCCTACACTCTACACCCTACACCCTACACGCTACACGCTACACGCTACACTCTACACCCTACAACCTACACGCTACACGCTACACGATACACCCTACATGCTACACCCTACACTCTACACCCTACACGCTACACCCTACACGCTACATGTTACACTCTACACCCTACACCCTACACGCTACACGCTACATGCTACACTCTACACGCTAAACGCTACAGCTTATACCCTACACTCTACACCGTACACCCTACATGCTACACTCTACACCCTACACGCTACACCCTACACCCTACATGCTACACCCTACACTCTACACCCTACACCCTACACGCTACACCCTATGCCCTGCACGCCACACACTAAACTCTACACGCTACACCCTACACCCTACACTGTACACCCTACACCCTACACGCTACACGCTACACTCTACACGCTACACCCTACACTCTACACCCTACACCCTACACGCTATACGCTACACTCTACACCCTGCACGCTACACGCTACACCCTACACGCTACACTCTACACCCTACACGCTACACCCTACACTCTACACCCTACACCCTACACACTACACGCTACTCGCTACACTCTACACCCTACACGCTACACTCTACACTCTACTCCCTACTCTCTACACGCTACACTCTATACCCTACACTCTACACGCTACGCGCTACACGCTACACACTACACACTACACGCTACACTTTACACTCTACACGCTACACTCTACACGCTAAACGCTACAGCTTATACCCTACACTCTACACCGTACACCCTACATGCTACACTCTACACCCTACACGCTACACCCTACACCCTACACCCTACATGCTACACCCTACACTCTACACCCTACACCCTACACGCTACACCCTATGCCCTGCACGCCACACACTAAACTCTACACGCTACACCCTACACTGTACACCCTACACCCTACACGCTACACGCTACACTCTACACGCTCCACACTCTACATACTACACTCTACACCCTACACCCTACACCCTACTCTACATGCTACACGCTACACGCTACATGCTACACCCTACACGCTTCACCCTACACCCTACACGCTACACGCTACACGCTACACGCTACACGCTACACTCTACACGCTAAACGCTACAGCTTATACCATACTCTCTACACCGTACACCCTACACGCTACACTCTACACGCTACACGCTACACCCTACACCCTACACCCTACATGCTACACCCTACACTCTACACCCTACACCCTACACGCTACACGCTACACCCTATGCCCTGCACGCCACACACTACACTACACGCTACACCCTACACGCTACACTCTACACGCTACACGCTACACGCTACACTCTACACCCTACACGCTACACTCTACACCCTACACACTACACTCTACACGCTACACGGTACACGCTTCACGCTACGCCCTACACCCTACACGCTACATGTTACACTCTACACCCTACACGCTACACTCTACACCCTACACGCTACACCCTACACCCTACACGCTACACACTACACGCTACACTCTACACGCTACACGCTACACTCTACACTCTACATGCTACACGCTACACTCTACACCCTACACGCAACACGTTACACTCTACACCCTACACGCTACACTCTGCACGCTACACGCTACACCCTACACCCTACACCCTACATCCTACATGCTACATGCTACACGCTACACCCTACACCCTACACGCTACACGCTACACTCTACACCCTACACGCTACACTCTACACCCTACACGCTACACCCTACACTCTACACCCTACATCCTACATGCTACATGCTACACGCTACACCCTACACCCTACACGCTACACGCTACACTCTACACCCTACACGCTACACTCTACACCCTACACGCTACACCTTACACGCTACACTCTACACCCTACACGCTACACCCTACACGCTACACCCTACACGCTACACTCTACACGCTACACGCTACACACTACACTCTACACCCTACACGCTACACCCTACACTCTACACCCTACACCCTACACGCTACACGCTACACGCTACACGCTACACTCTACACCCTACACGCTACACGCTACACCCAACACCCTACACTGTGCACCCTACACGCTACACTCTACACTCTACACTCTACACCCTACACCCTACACCCTACACCCTACACGCTACACCCTACACGCTACACCCTACACGCCACACTCTACACCCTACACGCTACACTCTACACCCTACACACTACACTCTACACCCTACACCCTACACGCTACACTCTACACCCTACATGCTACATCCTACACTCTACACCCTACACCCTACTCTACATGCTACACGCTACACGGTACATGATACACGCTACACCCTACACGCTACACGCTACACCCTACACGCTACACGCTACACGCTACACTCTACACCCTACACGCTACACCCTACACCCTACTCCCTACACTCTACACGCTACACCCTACACCCTACACTGTACACCCTACACTCTGCACGCTACACTCTACACTCTGCTCCCTACTCTCTACACGCTACACTCTATACCCTACACTCTACACGCTACGCGCTACACGCTACACGCTACACCCTACACGCTACACTTTACACTCTACACGCTACACTCTACACTCTACACACTACACTCTACACCCTACACCCTACTCTACATGCTACACGCTACATGCTACACCCTACACGCTACACCCTACACCCTACACGCTACACTCTACACTCTGCTCCCTACTCTCTACACGCTACACTCTATACCCTACACTCTACACGCTACGCGCTACACGCTACACACTACACGCTACACCCTACACGCTACACTTTACACTCTACACGCTACACTCTACACTCTACACACTACACTCTACACCCTACACCCTACACCCTACTCTACATGCTACACGCTACATGCTACACCCTACACGCTACACCCTACACCCTACACGCTACACTCCACACCCTACACTCTACACCCTACACGCTACACGCTACACGCTACACGCTACACTCTACACGCTAAACGCTACAGCTTATACCATACTCTCTACACCGTACACCCTACACGCTACACTCTACACGCTACACGCTACACCCTACACCCTACACCCTACATGCTACACCCTACACTCTACACCCTACACCCTACACGCTACACGCTACACCCTATGCCCTGCACGCCACACACTACACTACACGCTACACCCTACACGCTACACTCTACACGCTACACGCTACACGCTACACTCTACACCCTACACGCTACACTCTACACCCTACACACTACACTCTACACGCTACACGGTACACGCTTCACGCTACGCCCTACACCCTACACGCTACATGTTACACTCTACACCCTACACGCTACACTCTACACCCTACACGCTACACCCTACACCCTACACGCTACACACTACACGCTACACTCTACACGCTACACGCTACACTCTACACTCTACATGCTACACGCTACACTCTACACCCTACACGCAACACGTTACACTCTACACCCTACACGCTACACTCTGCACGCTACACGCTACACCCTACACCCTACACGCTACACTCTACACGCTACACGCTACACTCTACACCATACACGCTACACCCTACACTCTACACCCTACACCCTACATGCTATACCCGACACCCTACACCCTACATGCTTCACCCTACACGCTACACTCTACACTCTACACCCTACACCCTACACGCTACATGCTACACCCTACACGCTACATCCTACACTCTACACCCTACACCCTACACGCTACACGCTACACGCTACACTCTACACCCTACACCCTACACGCTACACGCTACACGATACACCCTACATGCTACACCCTACACTCTACACCCTACACGCTACACCCTACACGCTACATGTTACACTCTACACCCTACACCCTACACGCTACACGCTACATGCTACACTCTACACGCTAAACGCTACAGCTTATACCCTACACTCTACACCGTACACCCTACATGCTACACTCTACACCCTACACGCTACACCCTACACCCTACATGCTACACCCTACACTCTACACCCTACACCCTACACGCTACACCCTATGCCCTGCACGCCACACACTAAACTCTACACGCTACACCCTACACCCTACACTGTACACCCTACACCCTACACGCTACACGCTACACTCTACACGCTACACCCTACACTCTACACCCTACACCCTACACGCTATACGCTACACTCTACACCCTGCACGCTACACGCTACACCCTACACGCTACACTCTACACCCTACACGCTACACCCTACACTCTACACCCTACACCCTACACACTACACGCTACTCGCTACACTCTACACCCTACACGCTACACTCTACACTCTACTCCCTACTCTCTACACGCTACACTCTATACCCTACACTCTACACGCTACGCGCTACACGCTACACACTACACACTACACGCTACACTTTACACTCTACACGCTACACTCTACACGCTAAACGCTACAGCTTATACCCTACACTCTACACCGTACACCCTACATGCTACACTCTACACCCTACACGCTACACCCTACACCCTACACCCTACATGCTACACCCTACACTCTACACCCTACACCCTACACGCTACACCCTATGCCCTGCACGCCACACACTAAACTCTACACGCTACACCCTACACTGTACACCCTACACCCTACACGCTACACGCTACACTCTACATGCTCCACACTCTACATACTACACTCTACACCCTACACCCTACACCCTACTCTACATGCTACACGCTACACGCTACATGCTACACCCTACACGCTTCACCCTACACCCTACACGCTACACGCTACACGCTACACGCTACACGCTACACTCTACACGCTAAACGCTACAGCTTATACCATACTCTCTACACCGTACACCCTACACGCTACACTCTACACGCTACACGCTACACCCTACACCCTACACCCTACATGCTACACCCTACACTCTACACCCTACACCCTACACGCTACACGCTACACCCTATGCCCTGCACGCCACACACTACACTACACGCTACACCCTACACGCTACACTCTACACGCTACACGCTACACGCTACACTCTACACCCTACACGCTACACTCTACACCCTACACACTACACTCTACACGCTACACGGTACACGCTTCACGCTACGCCCTACACCCTACACGCTACATGTTACACTCTACACCCTACACGCTACACTCTACACCCTACACGCTACACCCTACACCCTACACGCTACACACTACACGCTACACTCTACACGCTACACGCTACACTCTACACTCTACATGCTACACGCTACACTCTACACCCTACACGCAACACGTTACACTCTACACCCTACACGCTACACTCTGCACGCTACACGCTACACCCTACACCCTACACGCTACACTCTACACGCTACACGCTACACTCTACACCATACACGCTACACCCTACACTCTACACCCTACACCCTACATGCTATACCCGACACCCTACACCCTACATGCTTCACCCTACACGCTACACTCTACACTCTACACCCTACACCCTACACGCTACATGCTACACCCTACACGCTACATCCTACACTCTACACCCTACACCCTACACGCTACACGCTACACGCTACACTCTACACCCTACACCCTACACGCTACACGCTACACGATACACCCTACATGCTACACCCTACACTCTACACCCTACACGCTACACCCTACACGCTACATGTTACACTCTACACCCTACACCCTACACGCTACACGCTACATGCTACACTCTACACGCTAAACGCTACAGCTTATACCCTACACTCTACACCGTACACCCTACATGCTACACTCTACACCCTACACGCTACACCCTACACCCTACATGCTACACCCTACACTCTACACCCTACACCCTACACGCTACACCCTATGCCCTGCACGCCACACACTAAACTCTACACGCTACACCCTACACCCTACACTGTACACCCTACACCCTACACGCTACACGCTACACTCTACACGCTACACCCTACACTCTACACCCTACACCCTACACGCTATACGCTACACTCTACACCCTGCACGCTACACGCTACACCCTACACGCTACACTCTACACCCTACACGCTACACCCTACACTCTACACCCTACACCCTACACACTACACGCTACTCGCTACACTCTACACCCTACACGCTACACTCTACACTCTACTCCCTACTCTCTACACGCTACACTCTATACCCTACACTCTACACGCTACGCGCTACACGCTACACACTACACACTACACGCTACACTTTACACTCTACACGCTACACTCTACACGCTAAACGCTACAGCTTATACCCTACACTCTACACCGTACACCCTACATGCTACACTCTACACCCTACACGCTACTCCCTACACCCTACACCCTACATGCTACACCCTACACTCTACACCCTACACCCTACACGCTACACCCTATGCCCTGCACGCCACACACTAAACTCTACACGCTACACCCTACACTGTACACCCTACACCCTACACGCTACACGCTACACTCTACACGCTCCACACTCTACATACTACACTCTACACCCTACACCCTACACCCTACTCTACATGCTACACGCTACACGCTACATGCTACACCCTACACGCTTCACCCTACACCCTACACGCTACACGCTACACGCTACACTCTACACCCTACACTCTACACCCTACACGCTACACGCTACACGCTACACTCTACACGCTAAACGCTACAGCTTATACCCTACACTCTACACCGTACACCCTACACGCTACACTCTACACCCTGCACGCTACACCCTACACCCTACACCCTACATGCTACACCCTACACCCTACACCCTACATGCTACACTCTACACCCTACACCCTACTCTACATGTTACACGCTACACGGTACATGATACACGCTACACCCTACACGCTACACGCTACACCCTACACGCTACACGCTACACGCTACACTCTACACCCTACACGCTACACCCTACTCCCTACACTCTACACGCTACACGCTACACCCTACACTGTACACCCTACACCCTGCACGCTACACTCTACACTCTGCTCCCTACTCTCTACACGCTACACTCTATACCCTACACTCTACACGCTACGCGCTACATGCTACACACTACACGCTACACCCTACACGCTACACTTTACACTCTACACGCTACACTCTACACTCTACACACTACACTCTACACCCTACACCCTACACCCTACTCTACATGCTACACGCTACACGCTACATGCTACACCCTACACGCTACACCCTACACCCTACAAACTACACGCTACACTCTACACCCTACACTCTACACCCTACACGCTACACGCTACACGCTACACTCTACACGCTAAACGCTACAGCTTATACCCTACACTCTACACCGTACACCCTACACGCTACACTCTACACCCTACACGCTACACCCTACACCCTACACCCTACATGCTACACCCTACACTCTACACCCTACACCCTACACGCTACACCCTACGCCCTGCACGCCACACACTACACTCTACACGCTACACCCTACACGCTACACTCTACACGCTACACGCTACACGCCACACTCTGCACCCTGCACGCTACACTCTACACCCTACACACTACACTCTACACGCTACACGGTACACGCTACACGCTACGCCCTACATTCTACACGCTATATGTTACACTCTACACCCTACACGCTACACTCTACACCCTACACGCTACACCCTACACCCTACACGCTACACACTACACGCTACACTCTACACCCTACACGCTGCACTCTATACGCTACACGGTACACGCTACACGCTACACCCTACACCCTACATGCTACACGCTACACCCTACACTGTACACCCTACACCCTACACGCTACACTCTACACGCTACATGCTACACCCTACACTCTACACCCTACACGCTATACGCTACACTCTACACCCTGCACGCTACACGCTACACGCTACACCCTACACGCTACACTCTACACCCTACACGCTACACTCTACATGCTACACGCTACACGCTATATGCTACACGCTACACCCTACACGCTACACTCTACACCCTACACCCTACACCCTACACGCTACACTCTACACCCTACACGCTACACCCTACACTCTACACCCTACACCCTACACGCTACTCGCTACACTCTACACCCTACCCGCTACACTCTACACGCTACACTCTACACTCTACACGCTACACGCTACACTTTACACCCTACACGCAACACGCTACACTCTACACCCTACACGCTACACTCTGCACGCTACACGCTACACCCTACACCCTACACGCTACACTCTACACGCTACACGCTACACTCTACACCATACACGCTACACCCTACACCCTACACCCTACACCCTACACGCTATACCCGACACCCTACACCCTACATGCTTCACCCTACACGCTACACTCTACACTCTACACCCTACACGATACATGCTACACTCTACACGCTACACTCTACACCCTACACGCTACACTCTACATCCTACACCCTACACGCTATACGCTACACTCTACACCCTGCACGCTACACGCTACACTCTACACCCTACACACTACACCATACACTCTACACTCTCCACCCTACACGCTACACGCCACACTCTACACGCTACACCCTACACGCTACACTCTACACCCTACACGCAACACCCTACACTCTACACCCTACACCCTAAACCCTACACGCTACACCCTACACGCTACACTCTACACCCTACACCCTACACTCTACACCCTACACGCTACACGCTACACTCTACACCCTACACCCTACACACGCTACACGCTACACCCTACACTCTACACGCTACATGCTACACTCTACACCCTACACGATACATGCTACACCCTACACGCTACAGCCTACACGCTACACGCTACACTCTACACCCTACAAGCTACACGCTACACGCTACACCCTACACTCTACACCCTACACCGTACACGCTACACGCTACACTCTACACGCTACACCCTTCACTCTACACCCTACACCCTACATGCTACACTCTACACCCTACACGGTACACCCTACAATCTACACGCTACATGCTACACTCTACACTCTACACCCTACACCCTACACGCTACATGCTACACTCTACACCCTACACGCTACACTCTACACCCTACACGCTACATGCTACACTCTACACCATACACCCAACACGCTACATGCTACACGCTACACTCTACACCCTACACGCTACATGCTAGGGTGTAGAGTGTAATATGTAGCGTGTAGTTTGTAGCGTTTAGCTTGTAGGGTGTAGCGTGTAGGGTGTATAGTGTAGCGTGTAGCGTGTAGCATGTAGGGTGTAGGGTGTAGAGTGTAGAGTGTAGCGTGTAGGGTGTAGAGTGTAGGGTGTAGGATGTAGAGTGTAGGGTTTAGAGTGTAATGTGTAGCGTGTAGGGTGTAGCGTGTAGCATGTAGGGTGTAGGGTGTGGAGTGTAGGGTGTAGCGTGTAGGGTGTAGAGTGTAGCGTGTAGCGTGTAGGGTGTAGAGTGTAGGGTGTAGCGTGTAGGGTGTAGAGTGTAGCTTGTAGGGTGTAGCGTGTAGCGTGCAGGGTGTAGAGTGTAGCGTATAGCGTGTAGGGTGTATAGTGTAGGGTGTAGCGTGTAGGGTGTAGAGTGTAGGGTGTAGCGTGTAGGGTGTAGAGTGTAGCGTGTAGCGTGTAGGGTGTAGGGTGTAGGGTGTAGCGTGTAGGGTGTAGAGTGTAGCGTGTAGCGTGTAGGGTGTAGGGTGTAGGGTGTAGCATGTAGTGTGTAGCGTGTAGCGTGTAGGGTGTAGCGTGTAGCATGTAGCGTGTAGCGTGTAGCATGTAGAGTGTAGGGTGTAGGGTGTAGCATGTAGAGTGTAGGGTGTAGGGTGTAGCGTGTAGAGTGTAGGGTATAGAGTGTAGCGTCTAGGGTGTAGAGTGTAGCGTGTAGCGTGTAGGGTGTAGAGTGTAGCGTGTAGGGTGTAGAATATAGCTTGTAGAGAGTAGGGTGTAGGGTGTAGAGTGTAGGGTGTAGGGTGTAGAGTGTAACGTGTAGCGTGTAGGGTGTAGCGTGTAGCATGTAGGGTGTAGGGTGTAGAGTGTAGGGTGTAGCGTGTAGGGTGTAGCGTGTAGCGTGTAGGGTGTAGGGTGTAGAGTGTAGGGTGTAGCGTGTAGGGTGTAGCGTGTATCGTGTAGCGTGTAGAGTGTAGCGTCTAGCGTATAGTGTGTAGCGTGTAGCGTGTAGATTGTAGCGTGTAGGGTGTAGGGTGTAGGGTGTATCGTGTAGCGTGTAGGGTGTAGAGTGTAGCGTGTAGTGTGTAGGGTGTAGGGTGTAGAGTGCAGAGTGTAGGGTGTAGAGTGTAGCGTGTAGAGTGTAGGGTGTAGAGTGTAGGGTGTAGAGTGTAACGTGTAGTGTGTAGGGTGTAGCGTGTAGCGTGTAGGGTGTAGCGTGTAGGTTGCAGGGTGTAGAGTGTAACGTGTAGCGTGTAGGGTGTAGCGTGTAGCGTGTAGGGTGTAGCGTGTAGCGTGTAGTGTGTAGCGTGTAGGGTGTAGGGTGTAGAGTGTAGCGTGTAGGGTGTAGGGTGTAGAGTGCAGAGTGTAGGGTGTAGAGTGTAGCGTGTAGAGTGTAGGGTGTAGAGTGTAGGGTGTAGAGTGTAACGTGTAGTGTGTAGGGTGTAGCGTGTAGCGTGTAGGGTGTAGCGTGTAGCGTGTAGGGAGCAGGGTGTAGAGTGTAGCGTGTAGGGTGTAGAGTGTAACGTGTAGCGTGTAGGGTGTAGCGTGTAGCGTGTAGGGTGTAGCGTGTAGCGTGTAGGGTGTAGCGTGTAGCGTGTAGTGTGTAGCGTGTAGGGTGTAGGGTGTAGAGTGTAGCGTGTTGCGTGTAGGGTGTAGAGTGTATCGTGTAGAGTGTAGCGTGTAGCGTGTAGCGTGTAGAGTGTAGCGTGTAGGGTGTAGAGTATAGTGTGTAGCGTGTAGGGTGTATGGTGTAGAGTGTAGAGTGTAGCATGTAGCGTGTAGCGTGTAGAGTGTAGTGTGTAGGGTGTAGAGTGTAGCGTGTTGCATGTAGGGTGTACAGTGTAGCGTGTAGCGTGTAGAGTGTAGGGTGTAGAGTGTAGCGTGTAGCGTGTAGAGTGTAGGGTGTAGAGTGTAGCGTGTTGCGTGTAGAGTGTAGCGTGTAGCGTGTAGGTTGTAGAGTGTAGCGTGTAGCGTGTAGGGTGTAGGGTGTAGCGTGTAGCATGTAGAGTGTAGAGTGTAGCGTGTAGGGTGTAGAGTGTAGCGCGTAGCGTGTAGGGTGTAGGGTGTAGAGTGTAGCATGTAGCGTGTAGAGTGTACGGTGTAGAGTGTAGCGTGTAGCGTGTAGCGTGTAGGGTGTAGGGTGTAGATTGTAGCGTGTAGGGTGCAGGGTGTAGAGTGTAGCGTGTAGGGTGTAGAGTGTAACGTGTAGCGTGTAGGGTGTAGCGTGTAGCGTGTAGTGTGTAGCGTGTAGAGTGTAGGGTGTAGAGTGTAGCGTGTAGGGTGTAGCATGTAGCGTGTAGGGTGTAGGGTGTAGAGTGTAGAGTGTAGCGTTTAGGGTGAAGCATGTAGGGTGTAGGGTGTCGGGTATAGCGTGTAGGGTGTAGGGTGTAGAGTGTAGGGTGTAGCGTGTATGGTGTAGAGTGTAGCGTGTAGCGTGCAGAGTATAGCGTGTAGGGTGTAGCGTGTAGCGTGCAGAGTGTAGCGTGTAGGGTATAGAGTGTAGCGTGTTGCGTGTAGGGTGTAGAGTGTAGCGTGTAGCGTGTAGAGTGTAGAGTGTAGCGTGTAGCGTGTAGAGTGTAGCGTGTAGGGTGTAGAGTATAGCGTGTAGCGTGTAGGGTGTAGAGTGTAGAGTGTAGCATGTAGCGTGTAGCATGTAGAGTGTAGCGTGTAGCGTGTAGAGTGTAGGGTGTAGCGTGTAGCGTGTAGAGTGTAGGGTGTAGAGTGTAGCGTGTAGCGTGTAGAGTGTAGAGTGTAGCGTGTAGGGTGTAGAGTGTAGCGTGTAGCGTGTAGGGTGTAGGGTGTAGCGTGTAGCGTGTAGAGTGTACGGTGTAGAGTGTAGGGTGTAGCGTGTAGGGTGTAGAGTGTAGCGTGTAGCGTGTAGCGTGTAGGGTTAAGCTACACACTACACACTAAACACAAAAAGAAAAGGATATGCAAACCAATGGGATCCACGTTAAATAGTCAATTTTATTGTACAAAAATAGTAATCCACAAACAGAACCAAGCAAAACATACATTTAAAAACATTTAAAACACTAGTATGGCTGAATAGGCCATAAGTAATTTCACCCGAGGGAATGAAGGAAGCTAATACTTTACAGCATATGTGAGACAGGAGAAATAACCAGAGAGAAAAAATTGCTAGGTATGCGGGTACACCAATCTTAGTCAAATCTACATATAAGAAGCCTATTGTTTACTGCCAACTGTGACCCCCTGAGTACTATGACAGGAAACATATACTCCAGCCTAGTATCTGGAAGAAATACATCATGGATCCTATTTTGTTCAACACAGCATGCGTGCGCACAGTTGGTCAGCAAATGAAAGCAGACCCCTATAGAAAGGTAATCAGGGAAATAGATATGCTGCAGTACTACAAAATCCTAGTTATTTGGATAAATGTATGCATACAGACGCCTTGTGGAAATACAAAGAATCAGGATCCATTGTCCTAAGGCTTGGAAAAATGCCAGGCCATGCATGAAGTAAATAGGTGTAATTCCATAGCAGTTGTAAAGATAAGTTACCCAAGTCCTGTCCCTCGGGAAAAAAACAAAGGAAGCCCTTTACCCCACGCGTATCGAAGCTACTCAAGCGTCTTCATCAGAGGAAAAAGTGACACCCTACACGCTACACGCTACACTCTACACTCTACACGCTACACTCTACACCCTACACGCTACACCCTACACTCTACACGCTACATGCTACACTCTACACCCTACACAATACACGCTACTTGCTACACCCTACATGCTACACTCTACACGCTACACGCTACACCCTACACGGTACACCCTACACCCTACACCCTACACGCTACAATCTACACGCTACACACTATACGCTACACGCTAGACGCTATACTCTACACGCTACACGCTACACGCTACACCCTACACGCTACACCCTACACTCTACACCCTACAACCTACACGCTACACGCTACACGCTATACGCTACACCCTACACGCTACACCCTACACCCTACACCCTACACCCTACACGCTACACGCTACACGCTACACCCTACACGCTACACCCTACACTCTACACCCTACACGCTACACCCTACACGCTACACGTTACACTCTACACCCTACACCCTACACTCTACACCCTACACCCTACTCTCTACACTCTACACTCTACACCCTACACGCTACACTCTACACCCTACACCCTACACGCTACACGCTACACGCTAAACGCTACAGCTTATACCCTACACTCTACACCGTACACCCTACATGCTACACTCTACACCCTACACGCTACACCCTACACCCTACACCCTACATGCTACACCCTACACTCTACACCCTACACCCTACACGCTACACCCTACGCCCTGCACGCTACACGCTACACTCTACACGCTACACCCTACACTCTACACCCTACACCCTACACGCTATACGCTACACTCTACACCTGCACGCTACACGCTACACCCTACACGCTACACTCTACACCCTACACGCTACTCCCTACACTCTACACCCTACACCCCACACACTACACGCTACTCGCTACACTCTACACCCTACACGCTACACTCTACACTCTACTCCCTACTCTCTACACGCTACACTCTATACCCTACACTCTACACGCTACGCGCTACACGCTACACACTACACACTACACGCTACACTTTACACTCTACACGCTACACACTACACGCTACACGCTACACTCTACACCCTACACCCTACTCTACATGCTACACGCTACACGGTACATGATACACGCTACACCCTACTCGCTACACGCTACACCCTACACGCTACACGCTACACTGCACACCCTACACGCTACACCCTACACCCTTCTCCCTACACTCTACACGCTACACGCTACACCCTACACCCTACACTGTACACCCTACACCCTACACGCTACACTCTACACTCTGCTCCCTACTCTCTACACGCTACACTCTATACCCTACACTCTACACGCTACGCACTACACACTACACACTACACGCTACACCCTACACGCTACACTTTACACTCTACACGCTACACTCCACACTCTACACACTACACTCTACACCCTACACCCTACACCCTACTCTACATGCTACACGCTACACGCTACATGCTACACCCTACACGCTTCACCCTACACCCTACACGCTACACGCTACACGCTACACTCTACACCCTACACTCTACACCCTACACGCTACACGCTACACGCTACACTCTACACGCTAAACGCTACAGCTTTTACCCTATACTCTACACCGTACACCCTACACGCTACACTCTACACCCTACACGCTACACCCTACACCCTACACCCTACATGCTACACCCTACACTCTACACCCTACACGCTACACCCTACACTCTAGCGTGTAGCATGTGGCGTGTAGCGGGTAGGGTGTAGGGTGTAGAGTGCAGGGTGTAGCATGTAGCGTGTAGCGTGTAGGGTGTAGAGTGCAGCGTGTAGGGTGTAGCGTGTAGAGTGTAGCATGTAGGGTGTAGGGTGTAGAGTGTAGGGTGTAGCGTGTATCGTGTAGAGTGTAGCATGTAGGGTGTAGGGTGTAGAGTGTAGGGTGTAGCGTGTAGGGTGTAGAGTGTAGCGTGTATCATGTAGCGTGTAGCGTGTAGGGTGTTGAGTGTAGAGTGTAGAGTGTAGGGTGTAGCGTACAGGGTGTAGAGTGTAGCGTGTAGGGTGTAGGGTGTAGAGTGTAGGGTGTAGCGTGTAGGGTGTAGAGTGTAGCGTGTAGGGTGTAGGGTGTAGAGTGTAGGGTGTAGCGTGTAGGGTGTAGAGTGTAGCATGTAGGGTGTAGAGTGTAGCGCGTAGCGTGTAGCGTATAGCGTGTAGGGTGTAGAGTGTAGGGTGTAGCGTGTAGGGTGTAGTGTAGTGTGTAGCATGTAGGGTGTAGGGTGTAGCGTGTAGGGTGTAGAGTGTAGGGTGTAGCATGTAGTGTGTAGAGTGTTGCATGTAGCGTGTAGGGTGTAGGGTGGAGAGTGTAGGGTGTAGCGTGTAGCGTGTAGGGTGTAGGGTGTAGAGTGTAGTGTAGCGTGTAGGGTGTAGAGTGTAGCGTGTATCGTGTAGCGTGTAGCGTGTAGGGTGTAGGGTGTAGAGTGTAGCGTGTACCGTGTAGAGAGTAGCGTGTAGGGTGTAGGGTGTAGCGTGTAGAGTGTAGCGTGTAGTGTGTAGTTTGTAGCGTGTAGCGTGTAGGGTGTAGGGTGTAGGGTGTAGCGTGTAGGTTGTAGAGTGTAACGTGTAGGGTGTAGGGTGTATCGTGTATCGTTTAGCGTGTAGCGTGTAGGGTGTAGAGTGTAGCGTGTAGCGTGCAGGGTGTAGCGTGTAGGGTGTAGCCTGCAGGGTGTGGAGTGTAGCGTGTAGGCTGTAGGGTGTAGAGTGTAGGGTGTAGCATGTAGGGTGTAGGGTGTAGCGTGTAGGGTGTAGAGTGTAGCATGTAGCGTGTAGGGTGTAGAGTGTAGCGTGTAGCGTGTAGGGTGTAGGGTGTAGAGTGTAGGGTGTAGCGTGTAGAGTGTAGGGTGTAGGGTATAGAGTGTAGGGTGTAGCGTGTAGCGTGTACGGTGTTGAATGTCGAGTGTAGGGTGTATGGTGTAGACTGTAGCGTGTAGCGTGTAGCGTGTAGTGTGTAGGGTGTAGAGTGTAGGGTGTAGCGTGTAGGGTGTAGAGTGTAGCGTGTAGCGTGTAGGGTGTAGAGTGTAGCGTGTAGGGTGTAGAGTGTAGCGTATAGTGTGTAGAGTGTAGCGTGTAGGGTGTAGCGTGTAGCGGGTAGGGTGTAGAATGTCGAGTGTAGGGTGTATGGTGTAGAGTGTAGGGTGTAGAGTGTAGCGTGTAGCGTGTAGCGTGTAGGGTGTAGGGTGTAGAGTGTAGGGTGTAGCGTGTAGGGAGTAGGTTGTAGGGTGTAGCGTGTAGGGTGTAGCGTGTAGGGTGTAGGGTGTAGAGTGTAGGGTGTAGCATGTAGCATGTAGCGTGTAGTGTGTAGAGTGTAGTGTGTAGGGTGTAGCGTGTAGGGTGTAGCGTGTAGCGTGTAGGGTGTAGCATGTAGGGTGTAGAGTGTAGCATGTAGCGTGCAGCGTGTAGGGTGTAGGGTGTAGAGTGTAGGGTGTAGCGTGTAGGGTGTAAAGTGTAGCGTGTAGCGTGTAGCTTGTAGCGTGTAGAGTGTAGGGTGTAGCGTGTAGGGTGTAGAGTGTAGCGTGTAGGGTGTAGAGTGTAGCGTGTAGCGTGTAGAGTGTAGCGTGTAGCGTGTAGGGTGTAGGGTGTAGAGTGTAGGGTGTAGCGTGTAGCGTGTAGCGTGTAGGGAGTAGGCTGTAGGGTGTAGCGTGTGGGGTGTAGCGTGTAGGGTGTAGGGTGTAGAGTGTAGCGTGTAGCATGTAGCGTGTAGCGTGTAGCGTGTAGGGTGTAGAGTGTAGAGTGTAGCATGTAGCGTGTAGCGTGTAGGGTGTAGTGTGTAGGGTGTAGCGTGTAGGGTGTAGCGTGTAGGGTGTAGAGTTTAGCGTGTAGCGTGTATCGTGTAGGGTGTAGGGTGTAGAGTGTAGGGTGTAGCGTGTAGGGTGTAGAGTCTAGCGTGTAGCGTGTATAATGTAGCGTGTAGCGTGTAGGGTGTAGCGTGTAGAGTGTAGCGTGTAGCGTGTAGTGTGTAGCGTGTAGGGTGTAGCATGTAGGGTGTAGAGTGTAGCATGTAGCGTGTAGGGTGTAGGGTGTAGAGTGTAGAGTGTAGCGTGTAGGGTGTAGAGTGTAGCGTGTAGCTTGTAGCGTGTAGAGTGTAGGGTGTAGCGTGTAGGGTGTAGAGTGTAGCGTGTAGGGTGTAGAGTGTAGCGTGTAGCGCGTAGAGTGTAGCGTGTAGGGTGTAGCGTGTAGCGTGTAGGTAGTAGGGTGTAGGGTGTAGCATGTAGAGTGTAGGGTGTAGAGTATAGGGTGTAGCGTGTAGCGTGTAGCGTGTGGTGTGTAGAGTGTAGAGTGTAGCATGTAGCGTATAGCGTGTAGGGTGTAGAGGGTAAGGTGTAGCATGTAGGGTGTAGGGTGTAGCGTGTAGGGTGTAGATTGTAGAGTGTAGGGTGGAGAGTGCACATTTTTCCCCATTTCCCCACTGGGTCAAAACTTCTGTTAGAATGATGCGTTTTCTTGCTATTTCCAATGTCCTACAAGCATAAGTGAAGCAGTGAGCAGCAGTCTCTATTAGTATAGGAGATAACAGAAAACATTTCACATTTTTCCCCATTGGGTCATAACTTCTGTTACAATGATCAGAGGTTGAAATTTTTTGCGTTTTCCTGCTCTTTCCAATGGCTTACAAGCATAAGTGAGGCGGTGAGCAGCAGTTTCTATTAGTATAGGACCCAATGGGGAAATGGGGAAAAATGTGAAATGTTGGGGGGCGTGGCCAGCGCTGAGACAGAGAGGACGTCTCTGTTGTGAGCTCTGCTTTGGGGCCACCTAATTAAGCGATATTATAAAGCATATCTCCGAGATTCCACTTAAAAGCTACAGCCTCCGACACCGGAATATCTGCTGCACCTATCGGTACCAAGCTGGTATGGATGTCCGCAACAATCGCGGAGAAAAAGACACTGAGAGTGACCGCTGCAGCACTAAGATGAAAAATCAAGATGGCGGCAGCGACTCACCGCACTCTGAATGTAAAAATCCAGGAAGTGCAGGCAAGTCCCGAAACTATAGCCGTGGACGCCAGTACTTCAGAGCGACCCCACAAAGGCAGAAACATGCCGCCTTTAAAGCAAGAATCAACCCGCGATTCTCGCAGAGGAAGTCGGCGGCAATCGTGAGTAGCATGAAGCGGAGGGAACCGCTGGAGGGAGGCCCGGCACGGAGCTCCCGCTCACGCTCGTCTTCTCGCGAGAGCCGCCATCTTGAGAAGGAGAGCGAGCGCTCTCAGCGCTCAGACACAAAGCGCCGGAAAGGCTGTTAAACGCTCGCTAGCTAAATTAACCGCTAGTAATCAATGCACAACGCCGGTTAAGGGAGCTACATCATGCCCGGACATATCATTAATATCTGACGCTCCCTTTACCCCATCAGTCCCAGGGGAGGCTGCTTGTGATAAATATAGCGCCGGATCTGATAATAGTACCAGCCCCATTACGGTGCCAGCCAGCACCCATGACACTCCCCATCCCAGAGAGAATATCCTGGTTGCTGCAGCACAGGAAAGCCCTCAAAATAAGGAGTCAGTTTATATACACTCTCCTAAGGATCTCAGCAGCCCAAAACTTGCTGATACTCTCTTACAAACACTATCTGATGTGAATGCCTCTAACAAAAATGCATCAGAAATATTCATAAAAAACATTATTCTTCTTTTGGCCCAATCTTTCCAATCACAATTAGAATCTCATAATCTCTCCCTCCGCAAAGATATAGATAACCTTGGACAACGTGTGGACCACCTGGAACGGAAAATGGGAGAACTGGTGGAGTCCCACAATAAATTGATTGATGCCCACTATAACCTAGAAGACGAGGTAGCCCAAATAAAATCAAAACAGGTTGAACAAGAAGATAGAAGCAGACGAAGCAACTTAAAATTTAGAGGGATACCAGAATCGGTCAAAGATCGTGATCTGACAGAATATACCCAAAAAATGCTCCACACAGTCCTCCCCAAAGCTTCTAGGGGAGATCTAACGCTGGAACGTATCCACAGGCTACCCAAATCCAAATACGCACCAACTACAGCTCCTAGAGACGTCATAGCCTGTTTCCACTACTTCCAAATTAAAGAAGAAATTCTCAGGAAAAGCAGACAATTACCAAATTTACCGACCCCCTACAACAAGATAAAGATTTTTGCAGACTTTTCAAGGGCCACCCTACAAAAACGAAGAGAGTATATTCCTGTCACTGACCATCTTAGGAACAACAAGATACTGTATAAATGGGGTTTTCCAACTAAATTGATTGTAATTAAGGAGGATGTCATTTTTGCGCTAACTGACTTAAATAACTGATAAATTTATTCATGATATAGGCCTACCTCCCATAGAGAGATCAAGTTCTGGACACAAAGACAGCAGAGTTTCTGATCATTTTCCAAGACATGTCAAGCACTCGTGGATCACGAAGAAAAACAGATGAAGATCTTGAACTATGTTAGGCTGGCCCCACTCACTTGGCCCTTAAATTCACCCCCTGAACTTTAAATGAGTATTTACTCATTTACATACACACTTTGGTGTGCATTAACTGTTGGTTTTATAACCCACTTTCTTGCTGGTTGCAATTATGTTATTTTTGTTTTTTGTCTGTATGCAGGTCTGTGTGCGCTTCTGCTAAACGGAAATCGTCGTTTGCCTTCGCTTTCATCTGATCTGGAGGGGTTCATCATCACCGTCATGTTGGGGATACCGGTTCTGTGCAGGTTGCCTCTTTTGTTTCTACAGGATTTGCTGGTCTCACTGATCTCCCTCTCTGTGGGCAATTCTAAATGTAAATGCAGCCGTCACTACATAATTCACAAACTCCACTACTATGTCTTTAAATATTGTGTCCTATAATGTGAATGGTTTGAACAGCCCCTATAAGAGATTTGCTCTTTGGAAAGATATGCGTAGCCTTAAAGCTGATATAGTGCTGCTTCAGGAAACTCATTTATTAGAATCTGATAACCATAGACTCCGAAATAAACATTTCTCGCAAATATTCTTTTCAAACAGTAAAAAGAAGAAAGCGGGGGTTGCGATAGCCATTCACAAAGATTTACCTTTTAAAATAATAGATACAAAGACGAGGAAGGTAGACAAATCAGTATTAAGGGAAGATTGGGAGATGTTAATTTTACCATTGCTAACATACATGCCCCCAATTCAAGTCAAATTCGCTTTCTTAATAAATTAAAAAAAAACTGGAAGACTTTAGCGAGGGTCATGTTGTATGGGGCGGGGATTTTAATCACATTGTTGACCCCCATTTGGATTGCTCCTACCCACTGACCTATTATAAACAACAAAATTTATCTAACTGGCTAAGACAATCTGGACTACAAGACAGCTGTAGAGTGCTGAATACTAATTCTAAAGAATTTACAAGGTATTGCCCACATAACAAATCCTTCACAAGGATTGACCACATCTTCACAAGTCTTTCAGTATTAGATCTATATGAAAAATTTGTCACGGGCCCAATCACTTGGTCGGACCATGCACCTATCCTCCTTAAACTCAAAAACACAGACAGAGAAAATAAATCATATAATTGGAAATACAGTAAATTTATAGCCAACACACAGGATAATTCTAAATTAATAGAACAAGCCATCTCTCACTATTTTGCTGAGAATTCTACACACGACATCAATCCAGAAACATTATGGCAAGCTCACAAATGCGTGATTAGGGGAATTTTAATCCAGTTTGGAGCTAAACAAAAGAAAATTAGGGAATTCAGACAAAAAGAATTGATAGAAAAAATAGGAATTCTAGAGGCCGCCGCCCAAAATGATATAAGTTTTGATAAGCATAAAGAGTTACATACTTGTAGGCTAGATCTTAGGAATCTGTTAATCGCTCAATATGAGAAAAAAGCCATTTTCTTTGGCGCTGGATACTATACAGATAATAATAGACCAACCAGGCTGATGGCCAATAAATTTAAGCCTATAAAGATGAGAAAAGTAGTTGATAGAATCTCTTTGGCGTCTGGCGATGTCCTAAAACCAAAGGACATTGCGGAGGCTTTCAAGGATTATTATTTTAATTTATATAACTTGAAGGATAGCAGTGATGTCTTACCCCCCTCCCAAGACCAGATTGATTCATTTTTAAAGAAGGTAAAACTTGGGAGCCTTACACCAGAACATAGAGAAATACTTGATATGCCTTTTAGTGAGAAGGAGGTTACGAACGTTATTAAAGCTTTTAAACTCAATAAGGCGCCAGGCCCAGATGGATTCACAAATGAATATTACAGACAGTTTCAACAATTGCTTACTCCCCACCTAACCCAGACACTTAATTTTATTAGAATGAATGGAACATGTAACAAGGAAATGCTCAGAGCCACAATAGTAGTTATCCCTAAAGCTGATAAAGATACAACAAAAGTGGAAAATTTTAGACCAATATCACTGCTAAATACTGATATCAAAACATACGCCAAAATTATAGCAAACAGGTTGCAACACATTATTCCAGATATTATTCATCCCGATCAAGTAGGGTTTGTGAAATAGAGACAAACATACGATAGCACCAGACGTGTGTTGAATCTTCTCTCTCTGTGCAACCGCAGGCAGACTCCCAGTTTGTTCATCACCTTAGACGCAGAAAAAGCGTTCGATCGTTTGAGCTGGGATTTTGCATTTGCGGTACTTAAGAAATTAAATTTTAGTCCAGATCTAATCAAAAGCATTCAAACATTATATTCTGCTCCATCGGCTGCTGTATTTGTGAACAACATATTGTCAGATCAGTTCCCAATTTCTAACGGTACTAGACAGGGATGCCCACTTTCCCCTTTGATTTTTATCCTTAGTCTGGAGCCGCTAGCACAATATATCAGGGATTCTGATGGGGTTAGAGGTATTCCCTCAGATAATACTGTCCACAAAATTGGATTATACGCAGATGACATTATCCTGACCTTGTCGGATCCAGTTAATTCGATCAAACATGTTTGGGATATCATAAATGATTTTAGCAAAGTGTCCTTTTATAAACTGAACTATTCAAAAACTATCGTGCTGTCTCTATCACTTCAGACGAGGCGAATCCTGCACAGTTCCTATCCCTTCATATGGAACCGCACTCAAACCCCATATCTTGGCATTCTGCTGACCGATAATGTACATAATCTACATAAAATCAATGCTGACCATGTCCATAATGAGTTGAAGGAAAATATTAAGAATATCTCAAGATCCCCCTCCTCGTGGCTTGGAAGAGTCACTTTATATAAAATGCTTTTCCTCCCTAAAATCCTGTATTTCTTTAGAAATGTCCCCCTACCACTTCCCAAACCTACTCTACAAAACTTAACCAATCAAATGAATAAATATATATGGTCTGGGGGGAAAACTAGAATAAAAAAACAACTCTTGATCCGCTCCAAAGAGAATGGTGGAATTGCCCTTCCTGATATAAATGCATATTATCACTCCATTATACTTGACCAAACCAAATTATGGTTTAAAAACACTGAAAATTTGGAATGGCCAAAAATGGAACTTGCTTCCATGCCTAATCAAGAACCCCTTCTATATTTATACAATTTTTTCATAAAACAACAAAAGATCAAGGACATCCATAACCCCATCATTAGAGCATCGATTCAAAGCTGGTTATACTTCCAATCTCATAAATCTAACAGACTCCCTCACTCTGCTAAACCACTTCCCATCTCATATTTACTTCCAATTAGGCCCTCACTTAGATCCCACTTTGAAACTTGGTCAAGTCAAGGGATTAAATCCATCTATGATATGGTGGAAAATGATCAATTTATTTCCTTCCATACACTGAAAGACAAATTCAAAATTAACAGTAGTGAATTCATGCACTATTATTTTCTTAAAGAGGAATATAAAAGACTAAAAATAGGCATACCCAAGAAAATATTTTTTAACCAAACTGCCATTAACTTCCTTACGAATCCACCTCCGAAAAGTAAAAGTTGTTTGAGAGCCTTCTACAATATCTTAACTGACAAACACACTTTTAGTGTCTCGGGTCCCTTTGAAAAATGGGAACAAAGCTTAAATATAAAAATTTTGCCACTTCAGTGGTCACAATCCTTTAAATTGGCGGCGAAAGCCTCCAGATGCTCAAATACCCTTGAAACTCATTACAAATTAACCCAGAGATACTATTTGACTCCTAATAGACTGAAACATTTTGTTAAGGGCCATGATGGGATGTGCTGGAGAAAATGTGGTCAGCCAGCAAACTTACTACATACTTTCTGGTCTTGTCCCCTCCTTACAAGCTTTTGGTCAGATTTTTGTGATAATTTCATTTTTGATTAAAAGGACCATGTCACCACGCCCTGATATGGCCTTACTACTCATCAATCTAAACCAACTCAAATCGGACAGATTTCTAACCAGCCATATTTTAATGTCTGCGAGCTACTTGATTGCCAGGGAATGGAATAATGTTCGTCCCCCCAATGTGAAACATCTAATATTGTTGATTGACAGACATTTTATATACGAAAAAATTTACTATACAAACCTTCTCTCCAAGGATTGTTTTCAGGTCAGATGGGGTAAATGGCTACAGTTGAAAGAACAACTTGACGGTTTCTTCCGTTAAATGAACATTTACACCTGCTGTGGACATTTATTCACTACAGTTATTCAGATGCTGTTCACGTTACTGTTTATGTTTTTGATATATACTCAAAGAGCTACTCGACGGTTTCTTTTTTTTCTAGGTGTACACTTGTGCCTGCTGTAGACATATTTTCATTACAGTTACTCAGATACTGTTTATGTTACTGTTTATGTTTTGTTTCTTTTTTTTTCCCTTTGATATATACCCAATAAAAACTAATTGGAAAGAAAAATGTGAAATGTTTTCTGTTATCTCCTATACTAATAGAGACTGCTGCTCACTGCTTCACTTATGCTTGTAGGCCATTGGAAATAGCAGGAAAACGCATCATTCTAACAGAAGTTTTGACCCAGTGGGGAAATGGGGAAAAATGTGCACATTACACCTTACACTCTATAATCTACACCCTACACGCTACACCCTACACCCTACATGCTACACCCTACCCTCTACACCCTACACCCTACACGCTACACGCTACATGCTACACTCTACACTCTACACGCTACACGCTACACGCTACACCCTACACTCTACACCCTACACCCTACACGCTACACCCTACACCCTACTACCTACACGCTACACGCTAGACGCTACACCCTACACCCTACACCCTACACGCTACACGCTACACTCTACACGCTACACGCTACACTCTACACCCTACACTCTACACCATACACCTTACACTCTACGTTCTACACCCTACACGCTACACGCTACACCCTACACGCTACACTCTACGCGCTACACGCTTCACTCTACACCCTACACGCTACACTCTACACCCTACACGCTACACCCTACACTCTACACGCTACAAGCTACACGCTACACTCTACACCCTACACGCTACACCCTACACTCTACACCCTACAGCCTACACGCTACATGCTACACTCTACATCCTACATGCTACACCCTACACGCTACACGCTACACACTACACTCTACACTCTACACTCTACACGCTACACGCTACACTCTACACCCTACAGGCTACACTCTACACGCTACACCCTACACCCTTCACTCTACACCCTACACCCTACACCCTACACGCTACACCATACACCTTACACCCTACACGCTACACTCTACACGTTACACGCTACACCCTACACGCTGCACTCTACACGCTACACGCTACTCGCTACACTCTACACCCTATACCTACACCCTACACTCAACACCCTACACCCTACGAGCTACACGCTACACGATACACGCTACACTGTACACCCTACACGCTACACTACACTCTACACCCTTCACCCTACACGCTACACCATACACTCTACACGCTACACGCTACACCCTACACTCTACACCCTACACGCTACACCCTACACCCTACATGCTACACGCTACACTCTCCACCCTTCACGCTACACCCTACACTCTACACCCTACACGCTACATGCTACACGCTACATGCTACACTCTACACCCTACACGCTACACCACACACTCTACACCCTACATGCTACACGCTACACTCTACACCCTACACGCTACACTCTACACCCTTCACGCTACACTCTACACCCTACACGCTACAACCTACACTCTACACCCTACACCCTACACGCTACACTCTACACCCTATACGCTACACCCTACACAATACACCCTACACCTTACACGCTACACCCTACACCCTACATGCTACACGCTACACGCTACACCCTACACTCTACACCCTACACCCTACACGCTACACTCTACACCCTACATTCTACACTCTACACCCTACACGCTACACCCTACACCCTACATGCAGCACACTACACGCTACAATCTACACCCTACACGCTACACCATACACTCTACACCCTACACGCTACACTCTACACCCTATACGCTACACCCTACAATCTACACCCTACACCCTACACCCTTCATGCTACATGCTACACGATACATGCTACACTCTACACCCTACACCTTACATGCTACACGCTACACGCAACACCCTACATTCTACACCCTACACCCTACACGCTACACGCTACACTCTACACCCTACATTCTACACTCTACACCCTACACGCTACACACTACACCCTACATGCAGCACACTACACGCTACAATCTACACCCTACACGCTACACCATACACTCTACACCCTACACGCTACACTCTACACCCTATACGCTACACCCTACAATCTACACCCTACACCCTACACCCTTCACGCTACACGCTACACGATACATGCTACACTCTACACCCTACACGCTACACCCTACACGCTACACCCTACACGCTACACCCTACACGCTACACTCTACACCCTACACGCTACACACTACACTCTACACCCTACACCCTACACGCTACACTCTACACCCTACACGCTACACCCTACACTCTACACCCTACACCCTACACGCTACACGCTACACGCTACACTCTACACCCTACACGCTACACGCTACACCCAACACCCTACACTGTGCACCCTACACGCTACACTCTACACTCTACACTCTACACCCTACACCCTACACGCTACACCCTACACGCTACACCCTACACGCTACACTCTACACCCTACACGCTACACTCTACACCCTACACACTACACTCTACACCCTACACCCTACACGCTACACTCTACACCCTACACGCTACATCCTACACTCTACACCCTACACCCTACACGCTACACTCTACACCCTACACGCTACACCCTACACTCTAGCGTGTAGCATGTGGCGTGTAGCGGGTAGGGTGTAGGGTGTAGAGTGCAGGGTGTAGCATGTAGCGTGTAGCGTGTAGGGTGTAGAGTGCAGCGTGTAGGGTGTAGCGTGTAGAGTGTAGCATGTGGGGTGTAGGGTGTAGAGTGTAGGGTGTAGCGTGTATCGTGTAGAGTGTAGCATGTAGGGTGTAGGGTGTAGAGTGTAGGGTGTAGCGTGTAGGGTGTAGAGTGTAGCGTGTATCATGTAGCGTGTAGCGTGTAGGGTGTAGAGTGTAGAGTGTAGGGTGTAGCGTACAGGGTGTAGAGTGTAGCGTGTAGGGTGTAGGGTGTAGAGTGTAGGGTGTAGCGTGTAGGGTGTAGAGTGTAGCGTGTAGGGTGTAGGGTGTAGAGTGTAGGGTGTAGCGTGTAGGGTGTAGAGTGTAGCGTGTAGGGTGTAGAGTGTAGCGCGTAGCGTGTAGCGTATAGCGTGTAGGGTGTAGAGTGTAGGGTGTAGCGTGTAGGGTGTAGTGTAGTGTGTAGCATGTAGGGTGTAGGGTGTAGCGTGTAGGGTGTAGAGTGTAGGGTGTAGCATGTAGTGTGTAGAGTGTTGCATGTAGCGTGTAGGGTCTAGGGTGTAGAGTGTAGGGTGTAGTGTGTAGCGTGTAGGGTGTAGGGTGTAGAGTGTAGTGTAGCGTGTAGGGTGTAGAGTGTAGCGTGTATCGTGTAGCGTGTAGCGTGTAGGGTGTAGGGTGTAGAGTGTAGCGTGTACCGTGTAGAGAGTAGCGTGTAGGGTGTAGCGTGTAGAGTGTAGCGTGTAGTGTGTAGTTTGTAGCGTGTAGCGTGTAGGGTGTAGGGTGTAGGGTGTAGCGTGTAGGTTGTAGAGTGTAACGTGTAGGGTGTAGGGTGTATCGTGTATCGTTTAGCGTGTAGCGTGTAGGGTGTAGAGTGTAGCGTGTAGCATGCAGGGTGTAGCGTGTAGGGTGTAGCCTGCAGGGTGTGGAGTGTAGCGTGTAGGCTGTAGGGTGTAGAGTGTAGGGTGTAGCATGTAGGGTGTAGGGTGTAGCGTGTAGGGTGTAGAGTGTAGCATGTAGCGTGTAGGGTGTAGAGTGTAGCGTGTAGCGTGTAGGGTGTAGGGTGTAGAGTGTAGGGTGTAGCGTGTAGAGTGTAGGGTGTAGGGTATAGAGTGTAGGGTGTAGCGTGTAGCGTGTACGGTGTTGAATGTCGAGTGTAGGGTGTATGGTGTAGAGTGTAGCGTGTAGCGTGTAGGGTGTAGAGTGTAGCGTGTAGCGTGTAGGGTGTAGAGTGTAGCGTGTAGGGTGTAGAGTGTAGCGTATAGCGTGTAGAGTGTAGCGTGTAGGGTGTAGCGTGTAGCGGGTAGGGTGTAGAATGTCGAGTGTAGGGTGTATGGTGTAGAGTGTAGGGTGTAGAGTGTAGCGTGTAGCGTGTAGCGTGTAGGGTGTAGGGTGTAGAGTGTAGGGTGTAGCGTGTAGGGAGTAGGTTGTAGGGTGTAGCGTGTAGGGTGTAGCATGTAGGGTGTAGGGTGTAGAGTGTAGGGTGTAGCATGTAGCATGTAGCGTGTAGTGTGTAGAGTGTAGTGTGTAGGGTGTAGCGTGTAGGGTGTAGCGTGTAGCGTGTAGGGTGTAGCATGTAGGGTGTAGAGTGTAGCATGTAGCGTGCAGCGTGTAGGGTGTAGGGTGTAGAGTGTAGGGTGTAGCGTGTAGGGTGTAAAGTGTAGCGTGTAGCGTGTAGCTTGTAGCGTGTAGAGTGTAGGGTGTAGCGTGTAGGGTGTAGAGTGTAGCGTGTAGGGTGTAGAGTGTAGCGTGTAGCGTGTAGAGTGTAGCGTGTAGCGTGTAGGGTGTAGGGTGTAGAGTGTAGGGTGTAGCGTGTAGCGTGTAGCGTGTAGGGAGTAGGCTGTAGGGTGTAGCGTGTGGGGTGTAGCGTGTAGGGTGTAGGGTGTAGAGTGTAGCGTGTAGCATGTAGCGTGTAGCGTGTAGCGTGTAGGGTGTAGAGTGTAGAGTGTAGCATGTAGCGTGTAGCGTGTAGGGTATAGTGTGTAGGGTGTAGCGTGTAGGGTGTAGCGTGTAGGGTGTAGAGTTTAGCGTGTAGCGTGTATCGTGTAGGGTGTAGGGTGTAGAGTGTAGGGTGTAGCGTGTAGGGTGTAGAGTCTAGCGTGTAGCGTGTAGAATGTAGCGTGTAGCGTGTAGGGTGTAGCGTGTTGAGTGTAGCGTGTAGCGTGTAGTGTGTAGCGTGTAGGGTGTAGCATGTAGGGTGTAGAGTGTAGCATGTAGCGTGTAGGGTGTAGGGTGTAGAGTGTAGAGTGTAGCGTGTAGGGTGTAGAGTGTAGCGTGTAGCTTGTAGCGTGTAGAGTGTAGGGTGTAGCGTGTAGGGTGTAGAGTGTAGCGTGTAGGGTGTAGAGTGTAGCGTGTAGCGCGTAGAGTGTAGCGTGTAGGGTGTAGCGTGTAGCGTGTAGGGTGTAGAACGTAGAGTGTAAGGTGTATGGTGTAGAGTGTAGGGTGTAGAGTGTAGCGTGTAGCGTGTAGAGTGTAGCGTGTAGCGTGTAGGTAGTAGGGTGTAGGGTGTAGCATGTAGAGTGTAGGGAGTAGAGTATAGGGTGTAGCGTGTAGCGTGTAGCGTGTGGTGTGTAGAGTGTAGAGTGTAGCATGTAGCGTATAGCGTGTAGGGTGTAGGGTGTAGAGGGTAAGGTGTAGCATGTAGGGTGTAGGGTGTAGCGTGTAGGGTGTAGATTGTAGAGTGTAGGGTGGAGAGTGCACATTTTTCCCCATTTCCCCACTGGGTCAAAACTTCTGTTAGAATGATGCGTTTTCTTGCTATTTCCAATGGCCTACAAGCATAACTGAAGCAGTGAGCATCAGTCTCTATTAGTATAAGAGATAACGGAAAACATTTCACATTTTTCCCCATTTCCCCATTGGGTCCTATACTAATAGAAACTGCTGCTCACCGCCTCGCTTATGCTTGTAAGCCATTGGAAAGAGCAGGAAAACGCAAAAAAATTCAACCTCTGATCATTGTAACAGAAGTTATGACCCAATGGGGAAAAATGTGAAATGTTTTCTCTTATCTCCTACACTAATAGAGACTGCTGCTCACTGCTTCACTTATGCTTGTAGGCCATTGGAAATAGCAGGAAAACGCATCATTCTAACAGAAGTTTTGACCCAGTGGGGAAATGGGGAAAAATGTGCACATTACACCCTACACTCTATAATCTACACCCTACACGCTACACCCTACACCCTACATGCTACACCCTACCCTCTACACCCTACACCCTACACGCTACACGCTACATGCTACACTCTACACTCTACACGCTACACGCTACACCCTACACTCTACACCCTACACCCTACACGCTACACCCTACTACCTACACGCTACACGCTACACGCTACACCCTACACTCTACACCCTACACCCTACACCCTACACGCTACACGCTACACGCTACACTCTACACCCTACACTCTACACCATACACCTTACACTCTACGTTCTACACCCTACACGCTACACGCTACACCCTACACGCTACACTCTACGCGCTACACGCTTCACTCTACACCCTACACGCTACACTCTACACCCTACACGCTACACCCTACACTCTACACGCTAGAAGCTACACGCTACACGCTACACTCTACACCCTACACGCTACACCCTACAGCCTACACGCTACATGCTACACTCTACATCCTACATGCTACACCCTACACGCTACACGCTACACACTACACTCTACTCTCTACACTCTACACGCTACACTCTACACCCTACAGGCTACACTCTACACGCTACACCCTACACCCTTCACTCTACACCCTACACCCTACACGCTACACGCTACATGCTACACTCTACACTCTACAACCTACATGCTACACGCTACACGCTACATGCTACACGCTACACCCTACACTCTACACCCTACACCCTACACGCTACACCCTACACGCTACACCCTACACCCTACTCCCTACACGCTACACTCTACACTCTACACCCTACACCCTACACGCTACACACTACACTCTACAACCTACACTCTACACCATACACCCTACACTCTACATTCTACACCCTACACACTACACCCTACACGCTACACTACACGCTACACACTACACTCTACACCCTACATGCTACACTCTACACCCTACTCGCTACACCTTACACTACACGCTACATGCTACACTCTACACCCTACACGCTACACTCTACACTCTACACCCTACACCCCACACGCTACACGCTACACTCTACAACCTACACTCTACACCATACACCCTACACTCTACATTCTACACCCTACACACTACACCCTACACGCTACACTCTACACGCTACACGCTACACTCTACACCCTACACGCTACACTCTACACCCTACACGCTACACCCTACACTACACGCTACATGCTACACTCTACACCATACACGCTACACTTTACACCCTACACACTACACCCTACACCCTACACACTACACTATACACCCTACATGCTACACCCTACACTCTACACCCTACACCCTACACGCTACACTCTACACCCTATACGCTACACCCTACACTCAACACCCTACACCCTACACCCTACACGCTACACGCTACACGATACACGCTACACTCTACACCCTACACACTAATCTACACCCTACAACCTACACGCTACACCCTACACTCTACACCCTACACCCTACACGCTACATGCTACACTCTACACCCTACAAGCTACACCCTACACGCTACACCCTACACCCTACACGCTACACGCTACACCCTACACGCTACACCCTACACTCTACACCCTACACCCTACATGCTACACGCTACACGCTACACTCTACACCCTACACGCTACACCCTACACTCTGCACCCTACACCCTACACGCTACACTTTACATCCTATATGCTACACCCCACACTCTACACCCTACACCCTACACGCTACACGCTACACGATACACGCTACACTCTACACTCTACGCCCTACACCCTACATGCTACACGCTACACCCTACACTCTACACCCTGCATACTACATGCTACATGCTACACGCTACACCCTACACCCTACACGCTACACGCTACACTCTACACCCTACACGCTACACTCTACACCCTACAAGCTACATGCTACACTCTACACCATTCACGCTACACTTTACACCCTACACACTACACCCTACACCCTACATGCTACACGCTACACTCTACACTCTACACACTACACTATACACCCTACACCCTACACGCTACACTCTACACCCTATACGCTACACCCTACACTCAACACCCTACACCCTACACCCTACACGCTACACGCTACACGATACACTCTACACCCTACACAATACTCTACACCCTACACCCTACACGCTACACCCTACACTCTACACCCTACACGCTACACCCTACACCCTACAAGCTACACGCTACACTCTACACCCTACACGCTACACCCTACACTCTACACCCTAAACCCTACACGCTACACGCTACACGCTACACTCTACACCCTACACGCTACACCCTACACTCTACACCCTACACGCTACACGCTACACTCTACACCCTACACGCTACACGCTACATGCAACACACTACACTGTACACGTTACACTTTACACCCTACACCCTACACGCTACACTCTACACGCTACACCCTACACCCTACACCCTACACGCTACACGCTACACACTACACGCTACAGGCTACACTCTACACGCTACATGCTACACCCTACACGCTACACTCTACACCCTACACGCTACACCCCACACTCTACACGCTACATGCTACACTCTACACCCTACACGCTACACCCTACACCCTATACGCTACACTCTACACGCTACACCCTACACGCTGCACTCTACACGCTACATGCTACTCGCTACACTCTACACCCTATACGCTACACCCTACACTCAACACCCTACACCCTACACCCTACGCGCTACACGCTACACGATACACGCTACACTGTACACCCTACACGCTACACTACACTCTACACCCTACACCCTTCACCCTACACGCTACACGCTACACCATGCACTCTACACCCTACACGCTACATGCTACACTCTACACGCTACACCCTACCCTCTACACTCTACACGCTACACCCTACACCCTACATGCTACACGCTACACTCTCCACCCTTCACGCTACACCCTACACTCTACACCCTACACGCTACATGCTACACACTACACGCTACACTCTACACCCTACACGCTACACCACACACTCTACACCCTACACCCTACATGCTACACGCTGCACTCTACACCCTTCACGCTACACTCTACACCCTACACGCTACAACCTACACTCTACACCCTACACCCTACACGCTACACTCTACACCCTATACGCTACACCCTACACTCTACACCCTACACCCTACACGCTACACTATACATGCTACACTCTACACCCTACATGCTACACTCTAAACCCTACACCCTACATGCTACACGCTACACGCTACACCCTACATTCTACACTCTACACCCTACACGCTACACCCTAAACGCTGCACACTACACGCTACAATCTACACCCTACACACTACACCCTACACTCTACACCCTACACCCTACACGCTACATGCTACACTCTACACCCTACACGCTGCACCCTACACCCTACATGCTACACCCTACACTCTACACCCTACACCCTACACGCTACACTCTACACCCTACACGCTACACCCTACACGCTACACTCTACACCCTACATGCTACACGCTACACTCTACACCCTACACGCTACACGCTACATGCTACACTCTACACCCTACACGCTACACTTTACACCCTACACCCTACACGCTACACTCTACACGCTACACCCTACACCCTACACGCTACACGCTACACACTACACGCTACACGCTACAATCTACACGCTACATGCTACACCCTACACGCTACACTCTACACCCTACACGCTACACCCTACACTCTACACGCTACATGCTACACGCTATACGCTACACTCTACACCCTACACGCTACACCATACACCCTACACCCTACACGCTACACTCTACACGCTACACGCTACACGCTACACCCTACACGCTGCACTCTACACGCTAAACGCTACTCGCTACACTCTACACCCTATACGCTACACCCTACACTCAACACCCTACACCCTACACCCTACGAGCTACACGCTACACGCTACACTGTACACCCTACACGCTACACTACACTCTACACCCTACACCCTTCACCCTACACGCTACACGCTACACCATACACTCTACACGCTACACGCTACACCCTACACTCTACACCCTACACGCTACACCCTACACCCTACATGCTACACGCTACACTCTCCACCCTTCACGCTACACCCTACACTCTACACCCTACACGCTACATGCTACACGCTACACTCTACACCCTACACGCTACACCACACACTCTACACCCTACACCCTACATGCTGCACGCTACACGCTACACTCTACAGCCTACACGCTACACTCTACACCCTTCACGCTACACTCTACACCCTACACGCTACAACCTACACTCTACACCCTACACCCTACACGCTACACTCTACACCCTATACGCTACACCCTACACTCTACACCCTACACCCTACACGCTACACTATACACGCTACACTCTACACCCTACACGCTACACTCTACACCCTACACCCTACACCCTACGAGCTACACGCTACACGCTACACTGTACACCCTACACGCTACACTACACTCTACACCCTACACCCTTCACCCTACACGCTACACGCTACACCATACACTCTACACGCTACACGCTACACCCTACACTCTACACCCTACACGCTACACCCTACACCCTACATGCTACACGCTACACTCTCCACCCTTCACGCTACACCCTACACTCTACACCCTACACGCTACATGCTACACGCTACACTCTACACCCTACACGCTACACCACACACTCTACACCCTACACCCTACATGCTGCACGCTACACGCTACACTCTACAGCCTACACGCTACACTCTACACCCTTCACGCTACACTCTACACCCTACACGCTACAACCTACACTCTACACCCTACACGCTACACTCTACACCCTATACGCTACACCCTACACTCTACACCCTACACCCTACACGCTACACTATACACGCTACACTCTACACCCTACACGCTACACTCTACACCCTACACCCTACATGCTACACGCTACACGCCACACCCTACACTCTACACCCTACACGCTACACGCTACACTCTACACCCTACATTCTACACTCTACACCCTACACGCTACACCCTACTCCCTACATGCAGCACACTACACGCTACAATCTACACCCTACACGCTACACCATACACTCTACACCCTACACGCTACACTCTATACCCTATACGCTACACCCTACAATCTACACCCTACACCCTACACCCTTCACGCTACACGCTACACGATACATGCTACACTCTACACCCTACACGCTACACCCTACACTCTACACCCTACACCCTACACCCTTCACGCTACACGCTACACGATACATGCTACACTCTACACCCTACACGCTACACCCTACACTCTACACCCTACATCCTACATGCTACATGCTACACGCTACACCCTACACCCTACACGCTACACGCTACACTTTACACCCTACACGCTACACTCTACACCCTACACGCTACACCCTACACGCTACACTCTACACCCTACACCCTACACGCTACACCCTACACGCTACACCCTACACGCTCCACTCTACACCCTACACGCTACACACTACACTCTACACCCTACACCCTACACGCTACACTCTACACCCTACACGCTACACCCTACACTCTACACCCTACACCCTACACGCTACACGCTACACGCTACACGCTACATGCTACACTCTACACCCTACACGCTACACCCTACACTCTACACCCTACACCCTACACCCTTCACGCTACACGCTACACCCTACATTCTACACTCTACACCCTACACGCTACACCCTACACGCTGCACACTACACGCTACAATCTACACCCTACACACTACACCCTACACTCTACACCCTACACCCTACACGCTACATGCTACACTCTACACCCTACACGCTGCACCTTACACCCTACATGCTACACCCTACACTCTACACCCTACACCCTACACGCTACACTCTACACCCTACACGCTACACCCTACACGCTACACTCTACACCCTACACGCTACACGCTACACTCTACACCCTACACGCTACACTCTACACGCTACACACTACACCCTACACTCTACACCCTACACGCTACACTCTACACGCTACACACTACACCCTACACTCTACACCCTACACGCTACACCCTACACCCTACATGCTACACGCTACACTCTCCACCCTTCACGCTACACCCTACACTCTACACCCTACACGCTACATGCTACACGCTACACTCTACACCACACACTCTACACCCTACACCCTACATGCTGCACGCTACACGCTACACTCTACAGCCTACACGCTACACTCTACACCCTTCACGCTACACTCTACACCCTACACGCTACAACCTACACTCTACACCCTACACCCTACACGCTACACTCTACACCCTATACGCTACACCCTACACTCTACACCCCACACCCTACACGCTACACTATACACGCTACACTCTACACCCTACACGCTACACTCTACACCCTACACCCTACATGCTACACGCTACACGCCACACCCTACACTCTACACCCTACACGCTACACGCTACACTCTACACCCTACATTCTACACTCTACACCCTACTCCCTACATGCAGCACACTACACGCTACAATCTACACCCTACACGCTACACCATACACTCTACACCCTACACGCTACACTCTACACCCTATACGCTACACCCTACAATCTACACCCTACACCCTACACCCTTCACGCTACACGCTACACGATACATGCTACACTCTACACCCTACACGCTACACCCTACACTCTACACCCTACACCCTACACGCTACACCCTACACTCTACACCCTACACCCTACACCCTTCACGCTACACGCTACACGATACATGCTACACTCTACACCCTACACGCTACACCCTACACTCTACACCCTACATCCTACATGCTACATGCTACACGCTACACCCTACACGCTACACGCTACACTCTACACCCTACACGCTACACTCTACACCCTACACGCTACACCCTACACGCTACACTCTACACCCTACACCCTACACGCTACACCCTACACGCTACACCCTACACGCTCCACTCTACACCCTACACGCTACACACTACACTCTACACCCTACACCCTACACGCTACACTCTACACCCTACACGCTACACCCTACACTCTACACCCTACACCCTACACGCTACACGCTACACGCTACACGCTACATGCTACACTCTACACCCTACACGCTACACCCTACACTCTACACCCTACACCCTACACCCTTCACGCTACACGCTACACCCTACATTCTACACTCTACACCCTACACGCTACACCCTACACGCTGCACACTACACGCTACAATCTACACCCTACACACTACACCCTACACTCTACACCCTACACCCTACACGCTACATGCTACACTCTACACCCTACACGCTGCACCCTACACCCTACATGCTACACCCTACACTCTACACCCTACACCCTACACGCTACACTCTACACCCTACACGCTACACCCTACACGCTACACTCTACACCCTACACGCTACACGCTACACTCTACACCCTACACGCTACATGCTACATGCTACACTCTACACCCTACACGCTACACTTTACACCCTACACCCTACACGCTACACTCTACACGCTACACCCTACACCCTACACCCTACACGCTACACGCTACACACTACACGCTACACGCTACAATCTACACGCTACATGCTACACCCTACACGCTACACTCTACACCCTACACGCTACACCCTACACTCTACACGCTACATGCTACACGCTATACGCTACACTCTACACCCTACACGCTACACCATACACCCTACACCCTACACGCTACACTCTACACGCTACACGCTACGCGCTACACCCTACACGCTGCACTCTACACGCTAAACGCTACTCGCTACACTCTACACCCTATACGCTACACCCTACACTCAACACCCTTCACCCTACACGCTACACGCTACACCATACACTCTACACGCTACACACTACACCCTACACTCTACACCCTACACGCTACACCCTACACCCTACATGCTACACGCTACACTCTCCACCCTTCACGCTACACCCTACACTCTACACCCTACACGCTACATGCTACACGCTACACTCTACACCACACACTCTACACCCTACACCCTACATGCTGCACGCTACACGCTACACTCTACAGCCTACACGCTACACTCTACACCCTTCACGCTACACTCTACACCCTACACGCTACAACCTACACTCTACACCCTACACCCTACACGCTACACTCTACACCCTATACGCTACACCCTACACTCTACACCCCACACCCTACACGCTACACTATACACGCTACACTCTACACCCTACACGCTACACTCTACACCCTACACCCTACATGCTACACGCTACACGCCACACCCTACACTCTACACCCTACACGCTACACGCTACACTCTACACCCTACATTCTACACTCTACACCCTACTCCCTACATGCAGCACACTACACGCTACAATCTACACCCTACACGCTACACCATACACTCTACACCCTACACGCTACACTCTACACCCTATACGCTACACCCTACAATCTACACCCTACACCCTACACCCTTCATGCTACACGCTACACGATACATGCTACACTCTACACCCTACACGCTACACCCTACACTCTACACCCTACACCCTACACCCTTCACGCTACACGCTACACGATACATGCTACACTCTACACCCTACACGCTACACCCTACACTCTACACCCTACATCCTACATGCTACATGCTACACGCTACACCCTACACGCTACACGCTACACTCTACACCCTACACGCTACACTCTACACCCTACACGCTACACCCTACACGCTACACTCTACACCCTACACCCTACACGCTACACCCTACACGCTACACCCTACACGCTCCACTCTACACCCTACACGCTACACACTACACTCTACACCCTACACCCTACACGCTACACTCTACACCCTACACGCTACACCCTACACTCTACACCCTACACCCTACACGCTACAAGCTACACGCTACACGCTACATGCTACACTCTACACCCTACACGCTACACCCTACACTCTACACCCTACACCCTACACCCTTCACGCTACACGCTACACGATACATGCTACACTCTACACCCTACACGCTACACCCTACACTCTACACCCTACATCCTACATGCTACATGCTACACGCTACACCCTACACCCTACACGCTACACGCTACACTCTACACCCTACACGCTACACTCTACACCCTACACGCTACACCCTACACTCTACACCCTACATCCTACATGCTACATGCTACACGCTACACCCTACACCCTACACGCTACACGCTACACTCTACACCCTACACGCTACACTCTACACCCTACACGCTACACCCTACACGCTACACTCTACACCCTACACGCTACACCCTACACGCTACACCCTACACGCTCCACTCTACACCCTACACGCTACACACTACACTCTACACCCTACACCCTACACGCTACACTCTACACCCTACACGCTACACCCTACACTCTACACCCTACACCCTACACGCTACACGCTACACGCTACACGCTACACTCTACACCCTACACGCTACACGCTACACCCAACACCCTACACTGTGCACCCTACACGCTACACTCTACACTCTACACTCTACACCCTACACCCTACACCCTACACCCTACACCCTACACGCCACACTCTACACCCTACACGCTACACTCTACACCCTACACACTACACTCTACACCCTACACCCTACACGCTACACTCTACACCCTACATGCTACATCCTACACGCTACACTCTACACCCTACACGCTACACCCTACACTCTAGCGTGTAGCATGTGGCGTGTAGCGGGTAGGGTGTAGGGTGTAGAGTGCAGGGTGTAGCATGTAGCGTGTAGCGTGTAGGGTGTAGAGTGCAGCGTGTAGGGTGTAGCGTGTAGCGTGTAGGGTGTAGAGTGTAGGGTGTAGCGTGTAGGGTGTAGAGTGTAGCGTGTATCATGTAGCGTGTAGCGTGTAGGGTGTAGAGTGTAGAGTGTAGGGTGTAGCGTATAGGGTGTAGAGTGTAGCGTGTAGGGTGTAGGGTGTAGAGTGTAGGGTGTAGCGTGTAGGGTGTAGAGTGTAGCGTGTAGGGTGTAGGGTGTAGAGTGTAGGGTGTAGCGTGTAGGGTGTAGAGTGTAGCGTGTAGGGTGTAGAGTGTAGCGTGTAGCGTGTAGCGTGTAGCATGTAGAGTGTAGCATGTAGCATGTAGGGTGTAGGGTTTAGAGTGTTGGGTGTAACGTGTAAGGTGTAGAGTGTAGCGCGTAGCGTGTAGCGTATAGCGTGTAGGGTGTAGAGTGTAGGGTGTAGTGTAGTGTGTAGCATGTAGGGTGTGGGGTGTAGTGTGTAGGGTGTAGAGTTTAGGGTGTAGCATGTAGGGTGTAGAGTGTTGCATGTAGCGTGTAGGGTGTAGGGTGTAGAGTGTAAGGTGTAGCGTGTAGCGTGTAGGGTGTAGGGTGTAGGGTGTAGAGTGTAGTGTAGCGTGTAGGGTGTAGAGTGTAGCGTGTATCGTGTAGCGTGTAGCGTGTAGGGTGTAGGGTGTGGGGTGTTGAGTGTAAGGTGTAGCGTATAGGGTGTAGAGTGTAGCGTGTAGAGTGTAGGGTGTAGAGTGTAGGGTGTAGCGTGTAGGGTGTAGAGTGTAGCGTGTAGGGTGTAGAGTGTAGCGTGTAGCGTGTAGGGTGTTGGGTGTAGCGTGTAGGGTGTAGAGTGTTGCATGTAGCGTGTAGAATGTAGAGTGTAGCGTGTAGCGTGTAGGGTGTAGGGTGTAGAGTGTAGGGTGTAGCGTCTAGAGTGTAGAGTGTAGCATGTAGCGTGTAGAATGTAGAGTGTAGCGTGTAGCGTGTAGGGTGTAGAGTGTAACGTGTAGAGTGTAGCGTGTAGTGTGTAGTTTGTAGCGTGTAGCGTGTAGGGTGTAGGGTGTAAGGTGTAACGTGTAGGGTGTAGAGTGTAACGTGTAGGGTGTAGGGTGTATCGTGTATTGTGTAGGGTGTAGAGTGTAGCGTTTAACGTGTAGCGTGTAGGGTGTAGAGTGTAGCGTGTTGCGTATAGGGTGTAGCGTGTAGGGTGTAGGGTGTGGGGTGTTGAGTGTAGGGTGTAGCGTATAGGGTGTAGAGTGTAGCGTGTAGAGTGTAGGGTGTAGTGTGTAGGGTGTAGCATGTAGGGTGTAGGGTGTAGCGTGTAGGGTGTATAGTGTAGCACGTAGCGTGTAGGGTGTAGAGTGTAGCGTCTAGGGTGTAGGGTGTAGAGTGTAGGGTGTAGCGTGTAGAGTGTAGGGTGTAGGGTATAGAGTGTAGGGTGTAGCGTGTAGCGTATAGGGTGTAGAATGTCGAGTGTAGGGTGTATGGTGTAGAGTGTAGCATGTAGCGTGTAGTGTGTAGGGTGTAGAGTGTAGGGTGTAGCGTGTAGGGTGTAGAGTGTAGCGTGTAGCGTGTAGCATGTAGGGTGTAGAGTGAAGGGTGTAGCATGTAGGGTGTAGAGTGTAGCGTGTAGGGTGTAGAGTGTAGCGTATAGCGTGTAGAGTGTAGCGTGTAGGGTGTAGCGTGTAGCGGGTAGGGTGTAGAATGTTGAGTGTAGGGTGTATGGTGTAGAGTGTAGGGTGTAGAGTGTAGCGTGTAGCGTGTAGGGTGTAGCATGTAGAGTGTAGGGTGTAGAGTGTAGGGTGTAGCGTGCAGCGTGTAGCGTGTAGCGTGTGGTGTGTAGAGTGTAGAGTGTAGCATGTAGCGTATAGCGTGTAGGGTGTAGGGTGTAGAGGGTAAGGTGTAGCATGTAGGGTGTAGGGTGTAGCGTGTAGGGTGTAGATTGTAGAGTGTAGGGTGTAGAGGGCACATTTTTCCCCATTTCCCCACTGGGTCAAAACTTCTGTTAGAATGATGCGTTTACTTGCTATTTCCAATGGCCTACAAGCATAAGTGAAGCAGTGAGCATCAGTCTCTATTAGTATAAGAGATAACGGGAAAACATTTCACATTTTTCCCCATTTCCCCATTGGGTCCTATACTAATAGAAACTGCTGCTCACCGCTTTACTTATGCTTGTAAGCCATTGGAAAGAGCAGGAAAACTCAAAAAATTTCAACCTCTGATCATTGTAACAGAAGTTATGACCCAATGGGGAAAAATGTGAAATGTTTTCTGTTATCTCCTATACTAATAGAGACTGCTGCTCACTGCTTCACTTATGCTTGTAGGCCATTGGAAATAGCAGGAAAACGCATCATTCTAACAGAAGTTTTGACCCAGTGGGGAAATGGGGAAAAATGTGCACATTACACCTTACACTCTATAATCTACACCCTACACGCTACACCCTACACCCTACATGCTACACCCTACCCTCTACACCCTACACCCTACACGCTACACGCTACATGCTACACTCTACACTCTACACGCTACACGCTACACGCTACACCCTACACTCTACACCCTACACCCTACACCCTACACGCTACACCCTACACCCTACTACCTACACGCTACACGCTACACGCTACACCCTACACTCTACACCCTACACCCTACACGCTACACGCTACACTCTACACGCTACACGCTACACTCTACACCCTACACTCTACACCATACACCTTACACTCTACGTTCTACACCCTACACGCTACACGCTACACCCTACACGCTACACTCTACGCGCTACACGCTTCACTCTACACCCTACACGCTACACCCTACACGCTACACCCTACACTCTACACGCTACAAGCTACACGCTACACTCTACACCCTACACGCTACACCCTACACTCTACACCCTACAGCCTACACGCTACATGCTACACTCTACATCCTACATGCTACACCCTACATGCTACACGCTACACACTACACTCTACACTCTACACTCTACACGCTACACGCTACACTCTACACCCTACAGGCTACACTCTACACGCTACACCCTACACCCTTCACTCTACACCCTACACCCTACACGCTACACCATACACCCTACACCCTACACGCTACACTCTACACGCTGCACTCTACACGCTACACGCTACTCGCTACACTCTACACCCTATACGCTACACCCTACACTCAACACCCTACACCCTACACCCTACGAGCTACACGCTACACGATACACGCTACACTGTACACCCTACACGCTGCACTACACTCTACACCCTACACCCTTCACCCTACACGCTACACGCTACACCATACACTCTACATGCTACATGCTACACCCTACACTCTACACCCTACACGCTACACCCTACACCCTACATGCTACACGCTACACTCTCCACCCTTCACGCTACACCCTACACTCTACACCCTACACGCTACATGCTACACGCTACACGCTACACTCTACACCCTACACGCTACACCACACACTCTACACCCTACACCCTACATGCTACACGCTACACGCTACACTCTACACCCTATACGCTACACTCTACACCCTTCACGCTACACTACACCCTACACGCTACAACCTACACTCTACACCCTACACCCTACACTCTACATTCTACACACTACACCCTACACGCTACACTACACGCTACACACTACACTCTACACCCTACACGCTACACTCTACACCCTACTCGCTACACCCTACACTACACGCTACATGCTACACTCTACACCCTACACGCTACACCCTACACTCTACACCCTACACCCTGCACGCTACACGCTACATGCTACACTCTACACTCTACAACCTACATGCTACACGCTACACGCTACATGCTACACGCTACACCCTACACTCTACACCCTACACCCTACACGCTACACCCTACACGCTACACCCTACACCCTACTCCCTACACGCTACACTCTACACTCTACACCCTACACCCCACACGCTACACGCTACACTCTACAACCTACACTCTACACCATACACCCTACACTCTACATTCTACACCCTACACACTACACCCTACACGCTACACTCTACACGCTACACGCTACACTCTACACCCTACACGCTACACTCTACACCCTACACGCTACACCCTACACTACACGCTACATGCTACACTCTACACCATACACGCTACACTTTACACCCTACACACTACACCCTACACCCTACACACTACACTATACACCCTACATGCTACACCCTACACTCTACACCCTACACCCTACACGCTACACTCTACACCCTATACGCTACACCCTACACTCAACACCCTACACCCTACACCCTACACGCTACACGCTACACGATACACGCTACACTCTACACCCTACACACTAATCTACACCCTACAACCTACACGCTACACCCTACACTCTACACCCTACACCCTACACGCTACATGCTACACTCTACACCCTACAAGCTACACCCTACACGCTACACCCTACACCCTACATGCTACACGCTACACGCTACACCCTACACGCTACACCCTACACTCTACACCCTACACCCTACATGCTACACGCTACACTCTACACCCTATACGCTACACCCTACACTCTACACCCTACACCCTACACCCTTCACTCTACACGCTACACGATACACGCTACACTCTACACCCTACATGCTACACCCTACACTCTACACCCTACACCCTACACGCTACACGCTACACGCTACACTCTACACCCTACACGCTACACCCTACACTCTGCACCCTACACCCTACACGCTACACTTTACATCCTATATGCTACACCCCACACTCTACACCCTACACCCTACACCCTACACGCTACACGCTACACGATACACGCTACACTCTACACTCTACGCCCTACACCCTACATGCTACACCCTACACTCTACACCCTGCATACTACATGCTACATGCTACACGCTACACCCTACACCCTACACGCTACACGCTACACTCTACACCCTACACGCTACACTCTACACCCTACAAGCTACATGCTACACTCTACACCATTCACGCTACACTTTACACCCTACACACTACACCCTACACCCTACATGCTACACGCTACACTCTACACTCTACACACTACACTATACACCCTACACCCTACACGCTACACTCTACACCCTATACGCTACACCCTACACTCAACACCCTACACCCTACACCCTACACGCTACACGCTACACGATACACTCTACACCCTACACACTACTCTACACCCTACACCCTACACGCTACACCCTACACTCTACACCCTACACCCTACACGCTACATGCTACACTCTACACCCTACACGCTACACCCTACACTCTACACCCTACACGCTACACCCTACACCCTACAAGCTACACGCTGCACTCTACACCCTACACGCTACACCCTACACTCTACACCCTACACCCTACACGCTACACGCTACACGCTACACTCTACACCCTACACGCTACACCCTACACTCTACACCCTACACGCTACACGCTACACTCTACACACTACACGCTACACGCTACATGCAACACACTACACTGTACACGTTACACTTTACACCCTACACCCTACACGCTACACTCTACACGCTACACCCTACACCCTACACCCTACACGCTACACGCTACACACTACACGCTACAGGCTACACTCTACACGCTACATGCTACACCCTACACGCTACACTCTACACCCTACACGCTACACCCCACACTCTACACGCTACATGCTACACGCTACACTCTACACCCTACACGCTACACCCTACACCCTATACGCTACACTCTACACGCTACACCCTACACGCTGCACTCTACACGCTACATGCTACTCGCTACACTCTACACCCTATACGCTACACCCTACACTCAACACCCTACACCCTACACCCTACGCGCTACACGCTACACGATACACGCTACACTGTACACCCTACACGCTACACTACACTCTACACCCTACACCCTTCACCCTACACGCTACATGCTACACCATGCACTCTACACCCTACACGCTACATGCTACACTCTACACGCTACACCCTACACTCTACACTCTACACGCTACACCCTACACCCTACATGCTACACGCTACACTCTCCACCCTTCACGCTACACCCTACACTCTACACCCTACACGCTACATGCTACACACTACACGCTACACTCTACACCCTACACGCTACACCACACACTCTACACCCTACACCCTACATGCTACACGCTACACTCTACACCCTTCACGCTACACTCTACACCCTACACGCTACAACCTACACTCTACACCCTACACGCTACACTCTACACCCTATACGCTACACCCTACACTCTACACCCTACACCCTACACGCTACACTATACATGCTACACTCTACACCCTACATGCTACACTCTAAACCCTACACCCTACATGCTACACGCTACACGCTACACCCTACATTCTACACTCTACACCCTACACGCTACACCCTACACGCTGCACACTACACGCTACAATCTACACCCTACACACTACACCCTACACTCTACACCCTACACCCTACACGCTACATGCTACACTCTACACGCTGCACCCTACACCCTACATGCTACACCCTACACTCTACACCCTACACCCTACACGCTACACTCTACACCCTACACGCTACACCCTACACGCTACACTCTACACCCTACACGCTACACGCTACACTCTACACCCTACACGCTACACGCTACATGCTACACTCTACACCCTACACGCTACACTTTACACCCTACACCCTACACGCTACACTCTACACGCTACACCCTACACCCTACACCCTACATGCTACACGCTACACACTACACGCTACACGCTACAATCTACACGCTACATGCTACACCCTACACGCTACACTCTACACCCTACACGCTACACCCTACACTCTACACGCTACATGCTACACGCTATACGCTACACTCTACACCCTACACGCTACACCATACACCCTACACCCTACACGCTACACTCTACACGCTACACGCTACACGCTACACCCTACACGCTGCACTCTACACGCTAAACGCTACTCGCTACACTCTACACCCTATACGCTACACCCTACACTCAACACCCTACACCCTACACCCTACGAGCTACACGCTACACGCTACACTGTACACCCTACACGCTACACTACACTCTACACCCTACACCCTTCACCCTACACGCTACACGCTACACCATACACTCTACACGCTACACGCTACACCCTACACTCTACACCCTACACGCTACACCCTACACCCTACATGCTACACGCTACACTCTCCACCCTTCACGCTACACCCTACACTCTACACCCTACACGCTACATGCTACACGCTACACTCTACACCCTACACGCTACACCACACACTCTACACCCTACACCCTACATGCTGCACGCTACACGCTACACTCTACAGCCTACACGCTACACTCTACACCCTTCACGCTACACTCTACACCCTACACGCTACAACCTACACTCTACACCCTACACCCTACACGCTACACTCTACACCCTATACGCTACACCCTACACTCTACACCCTACACCCTACACGCTACACTATACACGCTACACTCTACACCCTACACGCTACACTCTACACCCTACACCTTACATGCTACACGCTACACGCCACACCCTACACTCTACACCCTACACGCTACACGCTACACTCTACACCCTACATTCTACACTCTACACCCTACACGCTACACCCTACTCCCTACATGCAGCACACTACACGCTACAATCTACACCCTACACGCTACACCATACACTCTACACCCTACACGCTACACTCTACACCCTATACGCTACACCCTACAATCTACACCCTACACCCTACACCCTTCACGCTACACGCTACACGATACATGCTACACTCTACACCCTACACGCTACACCCTACACTCTACACCCTACACCCTACACCCTTCACGCTACACGCTACACGATACATGCTACACTCTACACCCTACACGCTACACCCTACACTCTACACCCTACATCCTACATGCTACATGCTACACGCTACACCCTACACCCTACACGCTACACGCTACACTTTACACCCTACACGCTACACTCTACACCCTACACGCTACACCCTACACGCTACACTCTACACCCTACACGCTACACCCTACACGCTACACCCTACACGCTCCACTCTACACCCTACACGCTACACACTACACTCTACACCCTACACCCTACACGCTACACTCTACACCCTACACGCTACACCCTACACTCTACACCCTACACCCTACACGCTACACGCTACATGCTACACTCTACACCCTACACGCTACACCCTACACTCTACACCCTACACCCTACACCCTTCACGCTACACGCTACACGATACATGCTACACTCTACACCCTACACGCTACACCCTACACTCTACACCCTACATCCTACATGCTACATGCTACACGCTACACCCTACACCCTACACGCTACACGCTACACTCTACACCCTACACGCTACACTCTACACCCTACACGCTACACCCTACACTCTACACCCTACATCCTACATGCTACATGCTACACGCTACACCCTACACCCTACACGCTACACGCTACACTCTACACCCTACACGCTACACTCTACACCCTACAGGCTACACCTTACACGCTACACTCTACACCCTACACGCTACACCCTACACGCTACACCCTACACGCTACACTCTACACGCTACACGCTACACACTACACTCTACACCCTACACGCTACACCCTACACTCTACACCCTACACCCTACACGCTACACGCTACACGCTACACGCTACACTCTACACCCTACACGCTACACGCTACACCCAACACCCTACACTGTGCACCCTACACGCTACACTCTACACTCTACACTCTACACCCTACACCCTACACCCTACACCCTACACCCTACACGCTACACCCTACACGCTACACCCTACACGCCACACTCTACACCCTACACGCTACACTCTACACCCTACACACTACACTCTACACCCTGCACCCTACACGCTACACTCTACACCCTACATGCTACATCCTACACTCTACATCCTACACCCTACACGCTACACTCTACACCCTACACGCTACACCCTACACTCTAGCGTGTAGCATGTGGCGTGTAGCGGGTAGGGTGTAGGGTGTAGAGTGCAGGGTGTAGCATGTAGCGTGTAGCGTGTAGGGTGTAGAGTGCAGCGTGTAGGGTGTAGCTTGTAGCGTGTAGGGTGTAGAGTGTAGGGTGTAGCGTGTAGGGTGTAGAGTGTAGCGTGTATCATGTAGCGTGTAGCGTGTAGGGTGTAGAGTGTAGAGTGTAGGGTGTTGCGTATAGGGTGTAGAGTGTAGCGTGTAGGGTGTAGGGTGTAGAGTGTAGGGTGTAGCGTGTAGGGTGTAGAGTGTAGCGTGTAGGGTGTAGGGTGTAGAGTGTAGGGTGTAGCGTGTAGGGTGTAGAGTGTAGCGTGTAGGGTGTAGAGTGTAGCGTGTAGCGTGTAGCGTGTAGAGTGTAGCATGTAGCATGTAGGGTGTAGGGTTTAGAGTGTTGGGTGTAACGTGTAAGGTGTAGAGTGTAGCGCGTAGCGTGTAGCGTATTTCGTGTAGGGTGTAGAGTGTAGGGTGTAGTGTAGTGTGTAGCATGTAGGGTGTGGGGTGTAGTGTGTAGGGTGTAGAGTGTAGGGTGTAGCATGTAGGGTGTAGAGTGTTGCATGTAGCGTGTAGGGTGTAGGGTGTAGAGTGTAAGGTGTAGCGTGTAGCGTGTAGGGTGTAGGGTGTAGGGTGTAGAGTGTAGTGTAGCGTGTAGGGTGTAGAGTGTAGCGTGTATCGTGTAGCGTGTAGCGTGTAGGGTGTAGGGTGTGGGGTGTTGAGTGTAGGGTGTAGCGTATAGGGTGTAGAGTGTAGCGTGTAGAGTGTAGGGTGTAGAGTGTAGGGTGTAGCGTGTAGGGTGTAGAGTGTAGCGTGTAGGGTGTAGAGTGTAGGGTGTAGCGTGTAGGGTGTTGGGTGTAGCGAGTAGGGTGTAGAGTGTAGCATGTAGCGTGTAGAATGTAGAGTGTAGCGTGTAGCGTGTAGGGTGTAGGGTGTAGAGTGTAGGGTGTAGCGTGTAGAGTGTAGAGTGTAGCATGTAGCGTGTAGAATGTAGAGTGTAGCGTGTAGCGTGTAGGGTGTAGGGTGTAGCGTGTAGAGTGTAGCGTGTAGTGTGTAATTTGTAGCGTGTAGGGTGTAGGGTGTAGGGTGTAACGTGTAGGGTGTAGAGTGTAACGTGTAGGGTGTAGGGTGTATCGTGTATTGTGTAGGGTGTAGAGTGTAGCGTTTAGCGTGTAGCGTGTAGGGTGTAGAGTGTAGCGTGTAGCGTATAGGGTGTAGCGTGTAGGGTGTAGGGTGTGGGGTGTTGAGTGTAGGGTGTAGCGTATAGGGTGTAGAGTGTAGCGTGTAGAGTGTAGGGTGTAGCATGTAGGGTGTAGGGTGTAGCGTGTAGGGTGTATAGTGTAGCATGTAGCGTGTAGGGTGTAGAGTGTAGCGTGTAGGGTGTAGGGTGTAGAGTGTAGGGTGTAGCGTGTAGAGTGTAGGGTGTAGGGTATAGAGTGTAGGGTGTAGCGTGTAGCGTGTAGGGTGTAGAATGTCGAGTATAGGGTGTATGGTGTAGAGTGTAGCGTGTAGCGTGTAGTGTGTAGGGTGTAGAGTGTAGGGTGTAGCGTGTAGGGTGTAGAGTGTAGCGTGTAGCGTGTAGAGTGTAGCGTGTAGGGTGTAGCGTGTAGCGGGTAGGGTGTAGAATGTCGAGTGTAGGGTGTATGGTGTAGAGTGTAGGGTGTAGAGTGTAGCGTGTAGCGTGTAGCGTGTTGGGTGTAGGGTGTAGAGTGTAGGGTGTAGCGTGTAGGGAGTAGGGTGTAGGGTGTAGGGTGTAGCGTGTAGGGTGTAGGGTGTAGAGTAGGGTGTAGCATGTAGCATGTAGCGTGTAGGGTGTAGGGTGTAGTGTGTAGGGTGTAGCGTGTAGGGTGTAGCGTGTAGGGTGTAGAGTTTAGCGTGTAGCGTGTAGAATGTAGCGTGTAGCGTGTAGGGAGTAGGGTGTAGGGTGTAGGGTGTAGCGTGTAGAGTGTAGCGTGTAGCGTGTAGTGTGTAGCGTGTAGCGTGTAGCGTGTAGGGTGTAGCATGTAGGGTGTATGGTGTAGCGTGTAGAGTGTAGCGTGTAGGGTGTAGGGTGTAGCGTGTAGCGTGTAGAGTGTAGCGTGTAGCGTGCAGGGTGTAGGGTGTAGAGTGTAGGGTGTAGCATGTAGGGTGTAGAGAGTAGCGTGTAGCGTGTAGCGTGTAGGGTGTAGGGTGTAGCGTGTAGCGTGTAGCGTGTAGCGTGTAGGGTGTAGGGTGTAGAGTGTAGCGTGTAGCATGTAGCGTGTAGCGTGTAGCGTGTAGCGTGTAGCGTGTAGGGTGTAGGGTGTGGGGTGTTGAGTGTAGGGTGTAGCGTATAGGGTGTAGAGTGTAGCGTGTAGAGTGTAGGGTGTAGAGTGTAGGGTGTAGCGTGTAGGGTGTAGAGTGTAGCGTGTAGGGTGTAGAGTGTAGCGTGTAGCGTGTAGGGTGTTGGGTGTAGCGTGTAGGGTGTAGAGTGTAGCATGTAGCGTGTAGAATGTAGAGTGTAGCGTGTAGCGTGTAGGGTGTAGGGTGTAGAGTGTAGGGTGTAGCGTGTAGGGTGTAGAGTGTAGCATGTAGCGTGTAGAATGTAGAGTGTAGCGTGTAGGGTGTAGGGTGTAGCGTGTAGAGTGTAGCGTGTAGTGTGTAGTTTGTAGCGTGTAGCGTGTAGGGTGTAGGGTGTAAGGTGTAACGTGTAGGGTGTAGAGTGTAACGTGTAGGGTGTAGGGTGTATCGTGTATTGTGTAGGGTGTAGAGTGTAGCGTTTAACGTGTAGCGTGTAGGGTGTAGAGTGTAGCGTGTTGCGTATAGGGTGTAGCGTGTAGGGTGTAGGGTGTGGGGTGTTGAGTGTAGGGTGTAGCGTATAGGGTGTAGAGTGTAGCGTGTAGAGTGTAGGGTGTAGTGTGTAGGGTGTAGCATGTAGGGTGTAGGGTGTAGCGTGTAGGGTGTATAGTGTAGCACGTAGCGTGTAGGGTGTAGAGTGTAGCGTCTAGGGTGTAGGGTGTAGAGTGTAGGGTGTAGCGTGTAGAGTGTAGGGTGTAGGGTATAGAGTGTAGGGTGTAGCGTGTAGCGTATAGGGTGTAGAATGTCGAGTGTAGGGTGTATGGTGTAGAGTGTAGCGTGTAGCGTGTAGTGTGTAGGGTGTAGAGTGTAGGGTGTAGCGTGTAGGGTGTAGAGTGTAGCGTGTAGCGTGTAACATGTAGGGTGTAGAGTGAAGGGTGTAGCATGTAGGGTGTAGAGTGTAGCGTGTAGGGTGTAGAGTGTAGCGTATAGCGTATAGCGTGTAGAGTGTAGCGTGTAGGGTGTAGCGTGTAGCGGGTAGGGTGTAGAATGTCGAGTGTAGGGTGTATGGTGTAGAGTGTAGGGTGTAGAGTGTAGCGTGTAGCGTGTAGCGTGTAGGGTGTAGGGTGTAGAGTGTAGGGTGTAGCGTGTAGGGAGTAGGGTGTAGGGTGTAGCGTGTAGGGTGTAGGGTGTAGAGTAGGGTGTAGCATGTAGCATGTAGCGTGTAGGGTGTAGGGTGTAGTGTGTAGGGTGTAGCGTGTAGAGTGTAGCGTGTAGGGTGTAGAGTTTAGCGTGTAGCGTGTAGAATGTAGCGTGTAGCGTGTAGGGAGTAGGGTGTAGGGTGTAGGGTGTAGCGTGTAGAGTGTAGCGTGTAGCGTGTAGCGTGTAGCGTGTAGCGTGTAGGGTGTAGCATGTAGGGTGTATGGTGTAGCGTGTAGAGTGTAGCGTGTAGGGTGTAGGGTGTAGCGTGTAGCGTGTAGAGTGTAGCGTGTAGCGTGCAGGGTGTAGGGTGTAGAGTGTAGGGTGTAGCATGTAGGGTGTAGAGAGTAGCGTGTAGGGTGTAGGGTGTAGTGTGTAGCGTGTAGAGTGTAGCGTGTAGCGTGTAGGGTGTAGGGTGTAGAGTGTAGGGTGTAGCGTGTAGGGTGTAGGGTGTAGAGTGTAGCGTGTAGCATGTAGCGTGTAGCGTGTAGCGTGTAGGGTGTAGAGTGTAGCATGTAGCGTGTAGCGTGTAGGGTGTAGGGTGTAGTGTGTAGGGTGTAGCGTGTAGGGTGTAGTGTGTAGGGTGTAGCGTGTAGGGTGTAGAGTGTAGCGTGTAGGGTGTAGAGTGTAGCGTGTAGCGTGTAGAGTGTAGCGTGTAGCGTGTAGGGTGTAGGGTGTAGAGTGTAGGGTGTAGCGTGTAGCGTGTAGCGTGTAGGAAGTAGGCTGTAGGGTGTAGCGTGTGGGGTGTAGCGTGTAGGGTGTAGGGTGTAGAGTGTAGCGTGTAGCATGTAGCGTGTAGCGTGTAGCGTGTAGGGTGTAGAGTGTAGAGTGTAGCATGTAGCGTGTAGCGTGTAGGGTGTAGTGTGTAGGGTGTAGCGTGTAGGGTGTAGGGTGTAGTGTGTAGGGTGTAGCGTGTAGGGTGTAGAGTGTAGCGTGTAGCGTGTAGAATGTAGCGTGTAGCGTGTAGGGTGTAGCGTGTAGAGTGTAGCGTGTAGTGTGTAGCGTGTAGGGTGTAGCATGTAGGGTGTAGAGTGTAGCATGTAGCGTGTAGAGTGTAGCGTGTAGGGTGTAGCGTGTAGGTATTAGGGTGTAGGGTGTAGCATGTAGAGTGTAGGGTGTAGAGTGTAGGGTGTAGCGTGCAGCGTGTAGCGTGTAGCGTGTGGTGTGTAGAGTGTAGAGTGTAGCATGTAGCGTATAGCGTGTAGGGTGTAGGGTGTAGAGGGTAAGGTGTAGCATGTAGGGTGTAGGGTGTAGCGTGTAGGGTGTAGATTGTAGAGTGTAGGGTGTAGAGGGCACATTTTTCCCCATTTCCCCACTGGGTCAAAACTTCTGTTAGAATGATACGTTTACTTGCTATTTCCAATGGCCTACAAGCATAAGTGAAGCAGTGAGCAGCAGTCTCTATTAGTATAAGAGATAACGGAAAACATTTCAAATTTTTCCCCATTTCCCCATTGGGTCCTATACTAATAGAAACTGCTGCTCACCGCTTCACTTATGCTTGTAAGCCATTGGAAAGAGCAGGAAAACTCAAAAAATTTCAACCTCTGATCATTGTAACAGAAGTTATGACCCAATGGGGAAAAATGTGAAATGTTTTCTGTTATCTCCTATACTAATAGAGACTGCTGCTCACTGCTTCACTTATGCTTGTAGGCCATTGGAAATAGCAGGAAAACGCATCATTCTAACAGAAGTTTTGACCCAGTGGGGAAATGGGGAAAAATGTGCACATTACACCTTACACTCTATAATCTACACCCTACACGCTACACCCTACACCCTACATGCTACACCCTACCCTCTACACCCTACACCCTACACGCTACACGCTACATGCTACACTCTACACTCTACACCCTACACGCTACACGCTACACCCTACACTCTACACCCTACACCCTACACGCTACACCCTACACCCTACTACCTACACGCTACACGCTACACGCTACACCCTACACTCTACACCCTACACCCTACACGCTACACGCTACACTCTACACGCTACACGCTACACTCTACACCCTACACTCTACACCATACACCTTACACTCTACGTTCTACACCCTACACTCTACACGCTACACCCTACACGCTACACTCTACGCGCTACACGCTTCACTCTACACCCTACACGCTACACTCAACACCCTACACGCTACACCCTACACTCTACACGCTACAAGCTACACGCTACACTCTACACCCTACACGCTACACCCTACACTCTACACCCTACAGCCTACACGCTACATGCTACACTCTACATCCTACATGCTACACCCTACACGCTACACGCTACACACTACACTCTACACTCTACACTCTACACGCTACACTCTACACCCTACAGGCTACACTCTACACGCTACACCCTACACCCTTCACTCTACACCCTACACCCTACACCCTACACGCTACACCATACACCTTACACCCTACACGCTACACTCTACACGCTACACGCTACACCCTACACGCTGCACTCTACACGCTACACGCTACTCGCTACATTCTACACCCTATACGCTACACCCTACACTCAACACCCTACACCCTACGAGCTACACGCTACACGATACACGCTACACTGTACACCCTACACGCTACACTACACTCTACACCCTTCACCCTACACGCTACACGCTACACCATACACTCTACACGCTACACGCTACACCCTACACTCTACACCCTACACGCTACACCCTACACCCTACATGCTACACGCTACACTCTCCACCCTTCACGCTACACCCTACACTCTACACCCTACACGCTACATGCTACACGCTACACGCTACACTCTACACCCTACACGCTACACCACACACTCTACACCCTACACCCTACATGCTACACGCTACACGCTACACTCTACACCCTACACGCTACACTCTACACCCTTCACGCTACACTCTACACCCTACACGCTACAACCTACACTCTACACCCTACAACCTACACGCTACACTCTACACCCTATACGCTACACCCTACACTCTACACCCTACACCTTACACGCTACACCCTACACCCTACATGCTACACGCTACACGCTACACCCTACACTCTACACCCTACACCCTACACGCTACACGCTACACTCTACACCCTACATTCTACACTCTACACCCTACATGCTACACCCTACACCCTACATGCAGCACACTACACGCTACAATCTACACCCTACACGCTACACCATACACTCTACACCCTACACGCTACACTCTACACCCTATACGCTACACCCTACAATCTACAACCTACACCCTACACCCTTCACGCTACACGCTACACGGTACATGCTACACTCTACACCCTACACCCTACATGCTACACGCTACACGCAACACCCTACACTCTACACCCTACACCCTACACGCTACACGCTACACTCTACACCCTACATTCTACACTCTACACCCTACACGCTACACCCTACACCCTACATGCAGCACACTACACGCTACAATCTACACCCTACACGCTACACCATACACTCTACACGCTACACTCTACACCCTATACGCTACACCCTACAATCTACACCCTACACCCTACACCCTTCACGCTACACGCTACACGATACATGCTACACTCTACACCCTACACGCTATACCCTACACGCTACACCCTACACGCTACACCCTACACGCTACACTCTACACCCTACACGCTACACACTACACTCTACATCCTACACCCTACACGCTACACTCTACACCCTACACGCTACACCCTACACTCTACACCCTACACCCTACACGCTACACGCTACACGCTACACGCTACACGCTACACTCTACACCCTACACGCTACACGCTACACCCAACACCCTACACTGTGCACCCTACACGCTTCACTCTACACTCTACACTCTACACCCTACACCCTACACGCTACACCCTACACGCTACACCCTACACGCTACACTCTACACCCTACACCCTACGCGCTACACGCTACACGATACACGCTACACTGTACACCCTACACGCTACATGCTACTCGCTACACTCTACACCCTATACGCTACACCCTACACTCAACACCCTACACCCTACACCCTACGCGCTACACGCTACACGATACACGCTACACTGTACACCCTGCACGCTACACTACACTCTACACCCTACACCCTACACGCTACACGCTACACCATACACTCTACACCCTACACGCTACATGCTACATTCTACACCCTACACGCTACACCCTACACTCTACACCCTACACGCTACACCCTACACCCTACATGCTACACTCTACACACTACACGCTACACCCTACACTCTCCACCCTTCACGCTACACCCTACACTCTACACCCTACACGCTACATGCTACACGCTACACTCTACACCCTACACGCTACACGACACACTCTACACCCTACACCCTACATGCTACACGCTACGCTCTACACCCTACACGCTACACTCTACACCCTTCACGCTACACTCTACACCCTACACGCTACAACCTACACTCTACACCCTACACCCTACACGCTACACTCTACACCCTATACGCTACACCCTACACTCTACACCCTACACCCTACACGCTACACTATACACGCTACACTCTACACCCTACACGCTACACTCTACACCCTACACCCTACATGCTACACTCTACACCCTACATGCTACACTCTACACCCTACACGCTACACCCTACACTCTACACGCTACACCCTACACCCTACACGCTACACCCTACACTCTACACCCTACACCCAACACGCTACACGCTACACCCTACACCCTACACCCTACACGCTACACGCTACACGATACACGCTACACTTTACACTCTACGCCCTACTCTCTACATGCTACACACTACACTCTACACCCTACACGCTACACTCTACACGCTACACTCTACACCCTACACCATACACGCTACACTCTACACGCTACACGCTACATGCTACACTCTACACCATACACGCTACACTTTACACCCTACACACTACACCCTACACCCTACATGCTACACGCTACACTCTATACCCTACACGCTACACTCTACACGCTACACCCTACACCCTACACGCTACACACTACACGCTACACGCTACACTCTACACGCTACATGCTACACCCTACACGCTACACTCTACACCCTACACGCTACACCCCACACTCTACACGCTACATGCTACACGCTACACTCTACACCCTACACGCTACACCCTACACCCTACACGCTACACTCTACACGCTACACGCTACACGCTACACCCTACACGCTGCACTCTACACGATACATGCTACTCGCTACACTCTACAACCTATACGCTACACCCTACACTCAACACCCTACACCCTACACCCTACGCGCTACACGCTACACGATACACGCTACACTGTACACCCTACACGCTACACTACACTCTACACCCTACACCCTTCACCCTACACGCTACACGCTACACCATACACTCTACACCCTACACGCTACATGCTACACTCTACACCCTACACGCTACACCCTACACTCTACACCCTTCACGCTACACCCTACACTCTACACCCTACACGCTACATGCTACACGCTACACTCTACACCCTACACGCTACACCACACACTCTACACCCTACACCCTACATGCTACACGCTACGCTCTACACCCTACACGCTACACGCTACACTCTACACCCTACACCATACACGCTACACTCTACACGCTACACGCTACATGCTACACTCTACACCATACACGCTACACTTTACACCCTACACACTAAACCCTACACCCTACATGCTACACGCTACACTCTACACCCTACACACTACACTATACACCCTACACGCTAAACCCTACACTCTACACACTACACCCTACACGCTACACTCTACACCCTATACGCTACACCCTACACTCAACACCCTACACCCTACACCCTACACGCTACACGCTACACGCTACACGATAAACGATACACTCTACACCCTACACACTACTCTACACCCTACACCCTACACGCTACACCCTACACTCTACACCCTACACCCTACACGCTACATGCTACACTCTACACCCTACACGCTACACCCTACACTCTACACCCTACACGCTACACCCTACACCCTACATGCTACACGCTACACACTACACTCTACACCCTACACGCTACACCCTACACTCTACACCCTACACCCTACACGCTACACGCTACACTCTACACCCTATACGCTACACCCTACACTCTACACCCTACACCCTACACCCTTCACGCTACACGTCACTCGATACACGCTACACTCTACACCCTACACGCTACACCCTACACTCTACACCCTACACCCTACACGCTACACGCTACACCCTACACCCTACACCCTACACCCTACACGCTACACGCTACACGATACACGCTACACTCTACACTCTACGCCCTACTCTCTACATGCTACACGCTACACCCTACACTCTACACCCTACATACTACATGCTACATGCTACACGCTACACTCTACACCCTACACGCTACACGCTACACTCTACACCCTACACGCTACACTCTACACCCTACACGCTACATGCTACACTCTACACCATACACGCTACACTTTACACCCTACACCCTACATGCTACACGCTACACTCTACACTCTACACACTACACTATACACCCTACACGCTACACCCTACACTCTGCACCCTACACGCTACACTCTACACCCTATACGCTACACCCTACACTCAACTCCCTACACCCTACACCCTACACGCTACACGCTACACGATACACGCTACACTCTACACCCTACACACTACTCTACACCCTACACCCTACACGCTACACCCTACACTCTACACCCTACACCCTACACGCTACATGCTACACTCTACACCCTACACGCTACACCCTACACTCTACACCCTACACGCTACACCCTACACCCTACACGCTACACGCTACACTCTACACCCTACACGCTAAACCCGACACTCTACACCCTACACCCTACACGTTACACGCTACACGCTACACTCAACACCCTACACGCTACACCCTACACTCTACACCCTACACACTACACGCTACACTCTACACCCTACACGCTACACGCTACATGCAACACACTACACCATACACGTTACACTTTACACCCTACACCCTACACGCTACACTCTACATGCTACACCCTACACCCTACACCCTACACGCTACACGCTACACACTACACGCTACACGCTACACTCTACACGCTACATGCTACACCCTACACGCTACACTCTACACCCTACACGCTACACCCCACACTGTACACGCTACATGCTACACGCTACACTCTACACCCTACACGCTACACCCTACACCCTACACGCTACACTCTACACGCTACACGCTACACCCTACACGCTGCACTCTACACGCTACATGCTACTCGCTACACTCTACACCCTATACGCTACACCCTACACTCAACACCCTACACCCTACACCCTACGCGCTACACGCTACACGATACACGCTACACTGTACACCCTGCACGCTACACTACACTCTACACCCTACACCCTTCACCCTACACGTTACACGCTACACCATACACTCTACACCCTACACGCTACATGCTACATTCTACACCCTACACGCTACACCCTACACTCTACACCCTACACGCTACACCCTACACCCTACATGCTACACTCTACACACTACACGCTACACCCTACACTCTCCACCCTTCACGCTACACCCTACACTCTACACCCTACACGCTACATGCTACACGCTACACTCTACACCCTACACGCTACACGACACACTCTACACCCTACACCCTACATGCTACATGCTACGCTCTACACCCTACACGCTACACTCTACACCCTTCACGCTACACTCTACACCCTACACGCTACAACCTACACTCTACACCCTACACTCTACACGCTACACTCTACACCCTATACGCTACACCCTACACTCTACACCCTACACCCTACACGCTACACTATACACGCTACACTCTACACCCTACACGCTACACTCTACACCCTACACCCTACATGCTACACTCTACACCCTACATGCTACACTCTACACCCTACACGCTACACCCTACACTCTACACGCTACACCCTACACCCTACACGCTACACCCTACACTCTACACCCTACACCCTACACGCTACACGCTACACCCTACACCCTACACCCTACACGCTACACGCTACACGATACACGCTACACTCTACACTCTACGCCCTACTCTCTACATGCTACACGCTACACCCTACACTCTACACCCTACATACTACATGCTACATGCTACACGCTACACCCTACACCCTACACGCTACACGCTACACTCTACACCCTACACGCTACATGCTACACTCTACACCATACACGCTACACTTTACACCCTACACACTACACCCTACACCCTACATGCTACACGCTACACTGTACACTCTACACACTACACTATACACCCTACACGCTACACCCTACACTCTGCACCCTACACCCTACACGCTACACTCTACACCCTATACGCTACACCCTACACTCAACTCCCTACACCCTACACCCTACACGCTACACGCTACACGATACACGCTACACTCTACACCCTACACACTACTCTACACCCTACACCCTACACGCTACACCCTACACTCTACACCCTACACCCTACACGCTACATGCTACACTCTACACCCTACACGCTACACCCTACACTCTACACCCTACACGCTACACCCTACACCCTGCACGCTACACTCTACACCCTACACGCTACACCCGACACTCTACACCCTACACCCTACACGCTACACGCTACACGCTACACGCTACACTCTACACCCTACACGCTACACCCTACACTCTACACCCTACACGCTACACGCTACACTCTACACCCTACACGCTACACGCTACATGCAACACACTACACCATACACGTTACACTTTACACCCTACACCCTACACGCTACACTCTACATGCTACACCCTACACCCTACAACCTACACGCTACACGCTACACACTACACGCTACACGCTACACTCTACACGCTACATGCTACACCCTACACGCTACACTCTACACCCTACACGCTACACCCCACACTCTACACGCTACATGCTACACGCTACACTCTACACCCTACACGCTACACCCTACACCCTACACGCTACACTCTACACGCTACACGCTACACGCTACACCCTACACGCTGCACTCTACACGCTACATGCTACTCGCTACACTCTACACCCTATACGCTACACCCTACACTCAACACCCTACACCCTACACCCTACGCGCTACACGCTACACGATACACGCTACACTGTACTCCCTGCACGCTACACTACACTCTACACCCTACACCCTTCACCCTACACGCTACACGCTACACCATACACTCTACACCCTACACGCTACATGCTACACTCTACACCCTACACGCTACACCCTACACTCTACACCCTACACGCTACACCCTACACCCTACATGCTACACTCTACACCCTACACGCTACACCCTACACTCTCCACCATTCACGCTACACCCTACACTCTACACCCTACACGCTACATGCTACACGCTACACTCTACACCCTACACGCTACACGACACACTCTACACCCTACACGCTACATGCTACACGCTACACTCTACACCCTACACGCTACACGACACACTCTACACCCTACACCCTACATTCTACACGCTACGCTCTACAGACTACACGCTACACTCTACACCCTTCACGCTACACTCTACACCCTACACGCTACAACCTACACTCTACACCCTACACCCTACACGCTACACTCTACACCCTATACACTACACCCTACACTCTACACCCTACACCCTACACGCTACACTATACACGCTACACTCTACACCCTACACCCTACATGCTACACTCTACACCCTACATGCTACACTCTACACCCTACACGCTACACCCTACACTCTACACGCTACACCCTACACCCTACACGCTACACCCTACACTCTACACCCTACACCCTACACGCTACACGCTACACTCTACACCCTACATTCTACACTCTACACCCTACACGCTACACCCTACACCCTACACGCTACACCCAACACCCTACACGCTACACGCTACACTATACACCCTACACGCTACACTCTACACCCTACACGCTACACCCTACACTCTACACCCTACACTCTACACGCTACACTCTATACCCTATACGCTACACCCTACACTCAACACCCCACACCCTACACCCTACACGCTACACGTTACACGATACACGCTACACTCTACACCCTACACCCTCCACGCTACACGCTACACGCTACACTCTACATGCTACACGCTACACGCTACACTCTACACCCTACACGCTACACTCTACACCCTACACCCTACACGCTACACCCAACACCCTACACGCTACACGCTACACTATACACCCTACACGCTACACTCTACACCCTACACGCTACACCCTACACTCTACACCCTACACTCTACACGCTACACTCTACACCCTACACGCTACACCCTACACTCTACACCCTACACCCTGCACGCTACACTCTACACCCTATACGCTACACCCTACACTCTACACTCTACACCCTACACGCTACACGCTACATGATACACGCTACACTCTACACCCTACACGCTACATCCTATACTCTACACCCTACACGCTACACGCTACACCCTACACTCTACATTCTACACCCTACACGCTACACGCTACACTCTACACCCTACATGCTACACCCTACACTCTACACCCTACACCCTACATGCTACACTCTACATGCTACACGATACACGCTACACGCTACACCCTACACTCTACACCCTACACCCCACATGCTACACTCTACACGCTACACCCTACATGCTGCACTCTACACCCTACACGTTACACGCTACATGCTACACCCTGCACTCTACATCCTACACCCTACCCGCTACACGCCACATGCTACACGATAGAGTGTAGGGTGTAGCGTGTAGGGTGTAGAGTGTAGCGTGTAGGGTGTAGGGTGTAGAGTGTAGGATGTAGCGTGTAGGGTGTAGAGTATAGCGTGTAGGGTGTAGAGTGTAGTGTGTAGGGTGTAGAGTGTAGCGTGTAGGGTGTAGAGTGTAGCGTGTAGGGTGTAGCGTGTAGGGTGTAGCGTGTAGGGTGTAGGGTGTAGAGTGTAGAGTGTAGTGTGTAGGGTGCACAGTGTAGGGTGTTGGGTGTAGCGTGTAGGGTGTAGAGTGTAGCGTGTAGCGTGTAGGGTGTAGGGTGTAGAGTGTAGGGTGTAGCGTGTAGGGTGTAGAGTGTAGCGTGTAGGGTGTAGAGTGTAGTGTGTAGCGTGTAGGGTGTAGAGTGTAGCGTGTAGGATGTAGCGTGTAGGGTGTAGCGTGTAGGGTGTAGGGTGTAGAGTGTAGCGTGTAGCGTGTAGCGTGTAGGGTGTAGCGTGTAGGGTGTAGAGTGTAGCGTGTAGGGTGTAGAGTGTAGCGTGTAGCGTGTAGGGTGTAGGGTGTAGCGTGTAGCATGTAGCATGTAGGGAGTAGAGTGTAGGGTGTAGCGTGTAGGCTGTAGAGTGTAGCATGTATCGTGTAGCGTGTAGCGTGAAGGGTGTAGGGTGTAGAGTGTAGGGTGTAGCGTGTAGGGTGTAGAGTGTAGCATGTATCGTGTACCGTGTAGCGTGAAGGGTGTAGGGTGTAGATTGTAGGGTGTAGCGTATAGGGTGTAGAGTGTAGCGTGTAGGGTGTAGAGTGTATGGTGTAGCGTGTAGGGTGTAGATTGTAGCGTGTAGTGTGCAGCATGTAGGGTGTAGGGTGTAGCGTGTAGGGTGTAGAGTGTAGAATGTAGGGTGTAGAGTGTAGCGTGTAGCGTGTAGGGTGTAGGGTGTAGAGTGTAGGGTGTAGCGTGTAGCGTGTAGCATGTAGGGTGTAGGGTGTAGAGTGTAGCGTGTAGGGTGTAGAGTGTAGCGTGTATAGTGTAGCGTGTAGGGTGTAGGGTGTAGAGTGTAGGGTTTAGCGTATAGGGTGTAGAGTGTAGCGTGTAGGGTGTAGGGTGTAGAGTGTAGGGTGTAGAGTGTAGCGTGTAGCATGTAGCGTGTAGCATGTAGGGTGTAGGGTGTAGAGTGTGTGGTGTAGCGTGTAGGGTGTAGAGTAGCGTGTAGCGTGTAGCATGTAGCGTGTAGGGTGTAGAGTGTAGGGTGTAGCGTGAAGGGTGGAGAGTGTAGCGTGTAGCATGTAGGGTGTAGCGTGTAGAGTGTAGGGTGTAGCGTGTAGCGTGTAGATTGTATGGTGTAGCGTGTAGCGTGTAGGGTGAAGGGTGTAGGGTGTAGAGTGTAGTGTAGCGTGTAGGGTGTACAGTGTAGCGTGTATCGTGTAGCGTGTAGCTCGTAGGGTGTAGGGTGTTGAGTGTAGGGTGTAGCGTATAGGGTGTAGAGTGTAGCGAGTAGCGTGTAGCGTGTAGAGTGCAGCGTGTAGGGTGAAGCGTGTAGCGTGTAGCGTGTAGCGTGTAGGGTGTAGGGTGTAGGGTGTAGCGTGTTGGGTGTAGAGTGTAGCGTGTAGCGTGTAGCGTGTAGAGTGTAGGGTGTAGCGTGTAGGGTGTAGGGTGTAGAGTGTAGGGTGTAGTGTGTAGCGTGTAGAGTGCAGCGCGTAGGGTGAAGCGTGTAGCGTGTAGCGTGTAGGGTGTAGGGTGTAGGGTGTAGCGTGTAGGGTGTAGAGTGTAGCGTGTAGCGTGTAGCATGTAGCGTGTAGAGTGTAGGCTGTAGCGTGTAGGGTGTAGGGTGTAGAGTGTAGGGTGTAGCGTGTAGGGTGTAGGTTGTAGCGTGTAGAGTGTAGGGTGTAGCGTGTAGGGTGTAGAGTGTAGAATGTAGGGTGTAGAGTGTAGCGTGTAGCGTGTAGGGTGTAGGGTGTAGAGTGTAGGGTGTAGCGTGTAGGGTGTAGGGTGTAGCGTGTAGAGTGTAGGGTGTAGCGTGTAGGGTGTAGAGTGTAGCATGTAGGGTGTAGAGTGTAGCGTGTAGGGTGTAGAGTGTAGCGTGTATAGTGTAGCGTGTAGGGTGTAGGGTGTAGAGTGTAGGGTGTAGCGTATAGGGTGTAGAGTGTAGCGTGTAGGGTGTAGGGTGTAAAGTGTAGGTTGTAGCGTGTAGGGTGTAGAGTGTAGCGTGAAGGGTGTAGAGTGTAGCGTGTAGGGTGTAGAGCGTAGCGTGTAGCATGTAGGGTGTAGGGTGTAGAGTGTGTCGTGTAGCGTGTAGGGTGTAGAGTGTAGCGTGTAGCATGTAGCGTGTAGGGTGTAGAGTGTAGGGTGTAGCGTGAAGGGTGGAGAGTGTAGGGTGTAGCGTGTAGGGTGTAGAGTGTTGCATGTAGGGTGTAGGGTGTAGCGTGTAGGGTGTTGAGTGTAGGGTGTAGCGTGTAGGGTGTAAAGTGTAGCATGTAGCGTGTAGGGTGTAGAGTGTATGGCGTAGCGTGTAGCGTGTAGGGTGAAGGTAGCGTGTAGAGTGTGGGGTGTAGCGTGTAGGGTGTAGAGTGTAGCGTGTAGGGTGTAGCATGTAGCGTGTAGAGTGTAGCGTGTAGCATGTAGGGTGTAGGGTGTAGTGTGTAGGGTGTAAAGTATAGCGTGTATGGTGTAGAGTGTAGCATGTAGCGTGTAGGGTGTAGAGTGTAGCATGTAGGGTGTAGAGTGTAGCGTGTAGCATGTAGGGTGTAGGGTGTAGCGTGCAGCATGTAGCATGTAGTATGTAGGGTGTAGAGTGTAGGGTGTAGCGTGTAGCATGTAGAGAGTAGGGCGTAGAGTGTAGAGTGTAGCGTGTAGGGTGTAGAGTATAGCGTGTAGGGTGTAGGGTGTAGAGTGTAGTGTGTAGGGTGTAGAGTGTAGCGTGTAGAGTGTAGAGTGTAGCATGTAGCGTGTAGCGTGTAGGGTGTAGGGTGTAGAGGGTAGGGTGTAGCATGTAGGGTGTAGAGTGTAGCGTGTAGGGTGTAGATTATAGAGTGTAGGGTGTAATGTGCACATTTTTCCCCATTTCCCCACTGGGTCAAAACTTCTGTTAGAATGATGCGTTTTCCTGCTATTTCCAATGGCCTACAAGCATAAGTGAAGCAGTGAGCAGCAGTCTCTATTAGTATAGGAGATAACAGAAAACATTTCACATTTTTCTTCAAAATTAGTTTTTATTGGGTATATAACAAAAATGAACAGGAAAAAAAAAATAAACAATGACATAAACAATGTCTAAGTGACTGTAGTGAAAATGTCTACAACAGGTATAATTGTACACCTCGAAAAAGAAGAATCGTCAAATAGCTCTTCGACTGTATCTAAAGAATATATACGACAGTACAAACAATCTGGATAACTGTAATGGATACATGTCCACAGTAAGTATAAATGTTCATTTAGCAAAAGAAAACATCAAGTTTTTCCTTCAACTGTAGCCATTTACCCCATCTGATCTGAAAGCGATCCTCAGAGAGAAGGCTTGTATAGTAAATTTTTTCGTATACAAAATGTTTGTCAATCAACAATATTAAATGTTTCACATTAGGGGGACGAACACTATTCCACTCCTTGGCAATCAAATAACTTGCAGACATGAAAATATGACTGGTTAAAAATTTGTCCGATTTGAGGTGGTTTAGATTAATGAGTAGTAGAGCTATATCAGGACGTGGAGAGATGGTTTTTTTAATCAAAAAAGAAATAATCACAAAAACTTCAGACCAAAAATTTGCAAGAAGGGGACAGGACCAGAAAGTATGTAATAGATTTGCTGACTGTCCACATTTCCTCCAACACATTCCATCATGGTCTTTAACAAAATGTTTCAGTCTATTAGGAGTCAAATAATATCTCTGGGTCAATTTGTAATGAGTTTCAAGAGTATTTGAGCATCTGGAGGCCTTCGTCGCTAATTTAAAGGACTGTGACCATTGAAGTGGCGAAATTTTTACATTTAAACTTTGTTCCCATTTTTCAAAAGGACCCGAGCTGCTAAAAGTATATTTGTCAGTTAAGATATTGTAAAAGGCACTCAAACAGCTCTTGGTTTTTGGAGGTGGATTTGTAAGGAAGTTAATAGCAGTTTGGTTGAAAAATATTTTCTTGGGTATGCCTATCTGTTTTTTATATTCTTCTTTAAGAAAATAATAATCCATGAATTCACTACTATTAATTTTGAATTTGCCTTTTAGTATATGAAAGGGAATAAAATGATTATCTTCCACCAAGTCATAAATGGATTTAATCCCCTGTTTCGACCAAAGCTCATAGCGGAATCTAAGTGAGGGTCTAATTGGAAGTAAAAATTAGATGGGAAGTGGTTTAATAAAATAAGGAAGTTTGTTAGATTTTTGGGATTGAAAGTATAGCCAGCTTTCAACCGATGCCCTGATGATGGGATTATGGACATCTTTGATCTTTTGTTGTTTTATGAAAAAATTATATAGATATAGGAGAGGTTCCTGATTGGGCATGGAGGCCAATTCCATTTTTGGCCATTCCAGACCATCAGTATTTTTGAACCATGACTTAGTTTGGTCAAGTATAATGGAATGGTAATATGCATTTATGTCAGGTAAAGCTATTCCACCACTTTCCCTAGAGCGAATCAAAATTTGTTTTTTTATTCTGGTCTTCCCCCCAGACCATATATATTTATTCATTTGGTTTGTTAATTTTTGTAGAATAGATTTGGGAAGTGATAGGGGGACATTTCTAAAGAAATATAAAATTTTAGGAAGGACAAACATTTTATATAAGGTGACTTTCCCGAGCCACGAAGAAGGGGATTTTGAGATGGTTTTAATAACTTTCTCCACCTCACTATGGACATGTTCAGCATTGATCCTATATAGCTTATCTATATTGTCAGTCAACAAAATGCCAAGATACGGGGTCTGAGTGCGGTCCCAGATGAAAGGATAGGAACCGCGCAGAAGTCGCTTCATCTGAAGTGACAGGTAGAGAGACAACACTATAGTTTTTGAATAATTCAATTTATAAAAGGACACTTTACCAAAATCATTTATGATTTCCCAGACACGTTTGATTGAATTAACTGGATCCGACAATGTAAGGATAATGTCGTCTGCGTATAGTCCGATTTTGTGATCAGTGTTATCTGAGCGTATACCTCTAACTTCCTCAGAATTCCTGATGTATTGTGCTAATGGTTCCAGACTAAGGATAAAAATCAGAGGGGAAAGTGGGCACCCCTGTCTGGTTCCATTGGAAATTGGAAACTGATCTGATAGCGTGTTATTGACCAATACAGCAGCTGACGGAGCAGAATATAGTGTTTGGATGCTTTTGATTAAACCTGGACTAAAATTTAGTTTTTTTAGTACCGCAAATGCAAACTCCCAGCTTAGACGATCAAACGCCTTTTCTGCATCCAAAGTGATGAACACGCTGGGAGTCTGCCTGCGATTACAGAGGGAAAGAAGATTTAATACCCGTCTAGTGCTATCGTAAGTCTGTCTCTGTTTCACAAAACCCACTTGGTCAGGGTGAATGATATCTGGGATAAAGTGTTGTAACCTATTTGCTATAATTTTGGCGTATGCTTTGATATCAGTATTTAGCAATGATATTGGTCTAAAATTTTCAACCTTGGTTGCATCCTTGTCAGCTTTGGGGATAACCACTATTGTGGCTCTGAGCATCTCCCTGCTACATGTTCCATTCACTCTAATAAAGTTGAGTGTTTGGGTTAGATGGGGAATAAGCAATTGCTTAAATTGTTTGTAATATTCACTAGTAAAACCGTCTGGGCCCGGCGCCTTATTGAGTTTAAAGGCATTAATAACGTTCATGACCTCTTTCTCGCTAAAGGGCATGTCTAGTATTTCCCTCTGATCTAACGTGAGGCTTCCAAGTTTCATTTTCTCCAAAAAAGAATCAATTTGGTCCTGGGAGGGAGGTGAGACATCCCCACTATCTTTCAAATTGTATAAATTAAAGTAATAATCCCTGAAAGCTCCTGCAATATCCTTTGGTTTTAGGACATCACTCGTAGCCAAAGAGATTCTATCCACCACTTTTTTCATCTTGATAGGTTTAAATTTATTGGCCATCAGTCTGGTTGGCCTATTATTATCTGTATAGTACCCAGCCCCAAGAAAAGTGGCTTTTTTCTCATATTGGGCAATTAATAGGTTCCTAAGCTCTAACCTACAGGTGTGTAACTCTTTATGTCTATCGAAACTTGTATCATTTTGGGCGGCAGCCTCTAGAGCTTTTATTTTATCTAACAATTCTTTCTGTTTAGATTCTCTAATTTTTTTCTGTTTAGCTCCAAGCTGAATCAAGATTCCCCTAATTACACACTTGTGAGCCTGCCATAATGTTTCCGGATTAATATCTTGTGTAGAATTTTCAACAAAGTAATGGGAGATGGCTTTTTCTATTAATTTGGAATTATCCTGTGTGACAGTTATGAATTTATTGTATTTCCAATTATATGACTTATTTTCTCTATCTGTGTTTTTGAGTTTTAGAAGGATGGGTGCATGATCTGACCAAGTAATTGGGCCCGTGACAAATTTTTCATATAGATCTAAAACTGAAAGACTTGTAAAAATATGGTCAATCCTAGTAAAAGATTTGTTGTGAGGGCAGTACCTTGTGAATTCTTTTGAATTAGTATTCAGCACTCTACAGCTGTCTTGTAGTCCAGATTGTCTTAGCCAGTTAGATAAATTTTGTTGTTTATAGTAGGTCAGTGGGTAGGAGCAATCAAGATGGGGATCAACAATATGATTAAAATCTCCGCCCCACACAACATGACCCTCACTGAAGTCCTCCAGTTTTTTTTTTAATCTATTAAGAAAGCGAATTTGACTTGAATTGGGGGCATGTATGTTAGCGATGGTGAAATTAACATCTCCCAGTTTCCCCTTAATACTAATTTGTCTACCTTCCTCGTCCTTCATTGTATCTATTATTTTAAAAGGTAAATCCTTGTGGATGGCTATCGCAACCCCCGCTTTTTTTTTCTTACTGTTTGAGAAGAGTATTTGCGGAAAATATTTATTACGAAGTCTATGATTATCGGATTCTAATAAATGAGTTTCTTGAAGCAGTACTATATCAGCTTTAAGGGTCCGCATATCTTTCCAAAGAGTAAATCTTTTGTAGGGGTTGTTTAGGCCATTCACGTTATAGGAGACAATATTCAAAGACATAGTGGTGGAGTTTGTGAGTTGTGTAATGACAGTTATAATTACATTTGGAGTTGCCCACAGGGGGGGAGATCAATGAGACCAGCATATCTTGTAAAAACAAAGGAGGCAATCTGCACAGAGCCCGTATCCCCACCATGATGGTGATGCCGAGACCTTCCAGATCAGACGAAAGCGAAGGCAAATGACGATCTCTGTTTAGTAAAAGCGCACGCAAACCTGTATATAGACATAAAACAAAAATAACATATTTGTTAACAGCAAGAAAGTGGGTTAGCAACCCAACAGTTAATGCACACCGAGGTGTGTGAGTGAAGGAGTAAATATTCATTCAAAGTTCAGGGGGTGAAATTAAGGGCCAAGTGAGTGGGGCCAGCCTAACATGTTTCAAAAGCTTTATCTGTTTTTCTTCGTGATCCACGAGGGCTTGACATGTCCTGGAAGATGGTCGGAAACTCCGCTGTCTTTGTGTCCAGAACTTGATCTCTCCATGGGCGGCAGGCCTAGATCGTGAATAAATTTGTCAGTTATTTAAGTCAGTTAGCGCAAAAATGACATCTTCCTTAATCACGATCAGTTTGGTTGGAAATCCCCATTTATACAGTATCTTGTTATTCCTAAGATGGTCAGTGACAGGTATGTATTCTCTACGTTTTTGTAATGTGGCTCTTGAAAAATCTGCGAAAATTTTAATCTTATTGTAGGGGGTCGGTAAATTTGGCAATTGCCTGCTTTTCCTGAGAATTTCCTCTTTAATTTGAAAATAGTGGAAACAGGCTATGACGTCCCTGGGAGCTGTAGTTGGTGCGTATTTGGATTTAGGTAGTCTGTGAATGCGCTCCAGTGTTAGATCACCCCTGGAAGCTTTAGGAAGAACTGAGTGAAGCATTTTTTGGGTGTATTCTGTAAGATCACGATCTTTGATTGACTCAGGTATCCCTCTAAATTTTAAGTTACTACGCCTGCTTCTATCTTCTTGTTCAACTTGTTTTGATTTTATTTGGGCCACCTCGTCTTCTAGGTTATAATGTGCATCTATCAATTTATTATGGGACTCCACCAATTCCCCCATTTTCCGTTCAAGGTGGTCCACACGCTGTCCAAGATCATCTATATCTTTGCGAAGGGATAGTGTCATGATCTCCATGGCTAGAGAACATAGCATAAGCCTATATAGGAACAAGCTCTTGGAAGATGGGAACTGTACTGACCATGAACTAAACCTACCGCACAACTAGAAGTAGCCAGGTAGCATGTCCTACTTTTTATCCCTATATGCCCAGCGCCGGCCGGAGAACTAAATAATGCTAGCAGAGGGAAATATAAGACCTGGCTCACCTCTAGAGAAATGCCCAAAAAGGAGACAGAGGCCCCCCACATATATTGGCGGTGATTTTAGATGAAATAACAAACACAGCAGGAAAATAGTTTTAGCAAATTTGAGGTCCGCTTTCTAGATAGCAGAAGACAGAAAGAACACTTTCATGGTCAGCAGAAAACCCTAACAAAACACCATCCAGAAATTACTTTAGGACTCTGGCATTAACTCATAATACCAGAGTGGCAATTCCTGATCAACAAGAGCTTTCCAGACACAGTAACAAAACTGCAGCTGTGAACTGGAACCAAAAAGCAAAAACAAACATGGACGAAAGTCCAACTTATCTAGTAGATGTCTGGGAGCAGGAACAAGCACAGAGAGGCTTCTGATAACATTGTTGACCGGCAAGCAACTAACAGAGAAGCCAGATTATATAGCGACACCCAGATCTGATGAGAACAGGTGAACAGGAAAGATGATGACACAAGTTCAATTCCACCAGTGGCCACCGGGGGAGCCCAAAATCCAAATTCACAACAGTACCCCCCCCTCAAGGAGGGGGCACCGAACCCTCACCAGAACCACCAGGGCGATCAGGATGGGCCCTATGAAAGGCACGAACCAGATCGGAGGCATGAACATCAGATGCAGTGACCCAAGAATTATCCTCCTGGCCGTATCCCTTCCACTTGACCAGATACTGGAGTCTCCGTCTGGAAACACGGGAGTCTAGGATTTTCTCCACAACGTACTCCAACTCACCCTCAACCAACACCGGAGCAGGAGGCTCAACGGAAGGCACAACAGGTACCTCATACCTGCGCAATAACGACCGATGAAAAACGTTATGAATGGAAAAGGATGCAGGGAGGTCTAAACGGAAGGAAACAGGGTTAAGAATCTCCAATATTTTATACGGACCGATGAACCGAGGCTTAAACTTAGGAGAAGAGACCCTCATAGGGACAAAACGAGAAGACAACCACACCAAATCTCCAACACAAAGCCGAGGACCAACACGACGGTAACGGTTGGCAAAAAGCTGAGTCTTCTCCTGGGACAACTTCAAATTGTCCATCACCTGCCCCCAAATATGATGCAATCTCTCCACCACCGCATCCACTCCAGGACAATCCGAGGACTCCACCTGACCGGAGGAAAATCGAGGATGGAACCCCGAATTACAGAAAAACGGGGACACCAAGGTGGCAGAGCTGGCCCGATTATTGAGGGCGAACTCCGCCAATGGCAAAAAAGCAACCCAATCATCCTGGTCAGCAGATACAAAACACCTCAGATATGTCTCCAGGGTCTGATTAGTCCGCTCGGTCTGGCCATTAGTCTGAGGGTGAAAAGCAGACGAAAAAGACAAATCTATGCCCATCCTAGCACAGAATGCCCGCCAAAATCTAGACACAAATTGGGTTCCTCTGTCAGAAACGATATTCTCAGGAATACCATGCAAACGAACAACATTTTGAAAAAACAGGGGAACCAACTCGGAAGAAGAAGGCAATTTGGGCAGGGGAACCAAATGGACCATCTTAGAAAAACGGTCACACACCACCCAGATGACAGACATTTTCTGGGAAACAGGCAGATCTGAAATAAAATCCATCGAGATGTGCGTCCAAGGCCTCTTAGGAATAGGCAAGGGCAACAATAATCCACTAGCCCGAGAACAACAAGGCTTGGCCCGAGCACAAACGTCACAAGACTGCACAAAGCCTCGCACATCTCGTGACAGGGAAGGCCACCAGAAGGATCTTGCCACCAAATCCCTGGTACCAAAAATTCCAGGATGACCTGCCAATGCAGAAGAATGCACCTCAGAGATGACTCTACTGGTCCAATCATCAGGAACAAACAGCCTATCAGGCGGACAACGATCCGGTCTATCCGCCTGAAACTCCTGCAAGGCCCGCCGCAGGTCTGGAGAAACGGCTGACAAAATAACTCCATCCTTAAGGATACCTGTGGGCTCAGAGTTGCCGGGTGAATCAGGCTCAAAACTCCTAGAAAGGGCATCCGCCTTAACATTCTTAGAACCCGGTAGGTATGACACCACAAAATTAAACCGAGAAAAAAATAATGACCAGCGCGCCTGTCTAGGATTCAGGCGCCTGGCGGTCTCAAGATAAATCAAATTTTTGTGGTCAGTCAATACCACCACCTGATGTCTGGACCCCTCAAGCCAATGGCGCCACTCCTCAAACGCCCACTTCATGGCCAAAAGCTCCCGATTCCCAACATCATAATTCCGCTCAGCGGGCGAAAATTTACGGGAAAAGAAGGCACAAGGCCTCATCACGGAGCAGTCAGAACTTTTCTGCGACAACACTGCCCCAGCTCCGATCTCAGAAGCGTCGACCTCAACCTGAAAAGGAAGAGCCACATCAGGCTGACGCAACACAGGGGCAGAAGAAAAACGGCGCTTAAGCTCCTGAAAAGCCTCCACAGCATCAGGGGACCAATTAGCAACATCAGCACCCTGTCTAGTCAAATCGGTCAATGGCTTAACGACATCCGAAAAACCAGCAATAAATCGACGATAAAAGTTGGCAAAGCCCAAAAATTTCTGAAGACTTTTAAGAGAAGAGGGCTGCGTCCAATCACAAATAGCTTGAACCTTGACAGGATCCATCTCAATGGAAGAGGGAGAAAAAATATATCCCAAAAAGGAAATTCTCTGAACCCCAAAAACGCACTTAGAACCCTTGACACACAGAGAATTAGACCGCAAAACCTGAAAAACCCTCTTGACTTGCTGGACATGAGAGTCCCAGTCATCCGAAAAAATCAGAATATCATCCAGATACACTATCATAAATTTATCCAAAAAATCGCGGAAAATATCATGCATAAAGGACTGGAAGACTGAAGGGGCATTAGAAAGACCAAAAGGCATCACCAAATACTCAAAGTGGCCCTCGGGCGTATTAAATGCGGTTTTCCACTCATCCCCCTGCCTGATCCGCACCAAATTATACGCCCCACGGAGATCAATCTTAGAGAACCACTTGGCCCCCTTTATGCGAGCAAACAAATCAGTCAGCAACGGCAATGGGTATTGATATTTAACCGTGATTTTATTCAAAAGCCGATAATCAATACATGGTCTCAAAGAGCCGTCTTTTTTTGACACAAAGAAAAAGCCGGCTCCTAAGGGAGATGACGATGGACGAATATGTCCCTTTTCCAAGGACTCCTTTATATATTCTCGCATAGCAGCATGTTCAGGCACAGACAGATTAAATAAACGACCCTTTGGGTATTTACTACCCGGAATTAAATCTATAGCACAATCGCACTCACGGTGCGGAGGTAGTGAACCCAGCTTGGGTTCTTCAAAGACGTCACGATAATCAGACAGGAACTCAGGGATTTCAGAGGGGATAGATGATGAAATGGAAACCAAAGGTACGTCCCCATGAGTCCCCTTACATCCCCAGCTCAACACAGACATAGCTCTCCAGTCAAGGACTGGGTTGTGAGACTGCAGCCATGGCAATCCTAGCACCAAATCATCATGTAGATTATACAGCACCAGAAAACGAATAATCTCCTGGTGATCCGGATTAATACGCATAGTTACTTGTGTCCAGTATTGTGGTTTATTATTAGCCAATGGGGTGGAGTCAATCCCCTTCAGAGGAATAAGAGTCTCCAAAGGCTCTAAATCATACCCACAACGATTGGCAAAGGACCAATCCATAAGACTCAAAGCGGCGCCAGAGTCGATATAGGCGTCCGTGGTAATAGATGACAAAGAGCAAATCAGGGTCACAGACAAAATAAACTTAGACTGTAAAGTGCCAATGGAAACAGACTTATCAAGCTTTCTAGTACGCTTAGAGCATGCTGATATAACATGAGTAGAATCCCCACAATAGAAACACAACCCATTTTTCCGTCTAAAATTCTGCCGCTCGCTTCTGGACAGAATTCTATCACACTGCATACTTTCTGGCGTCTTCTCAGTGGACACCGCCAGATGGTGCACTGGTTTGCGCTCCCGCAGACGCCTATCGATCTGAATAGCTATTGTCATGGACTCATTCAGACCCACAGGCACAGGGAACCCCACCATAACATCCTTAATGGCATCAGAGAGACCCTCTCTGAAAGTAGCCGCCAAGGCACACTCATTCCACTGAGTAAGCACAGACCATTTACGGAATCTCTGGCAGTAAATTTCAGCTTCATCTTGCCCCTGAGATAGGGACATCAAAGTTTTTTCTGCCTGAAGTTCCAAATGAGGTTCGTCATAAAGCAACCCCAAGGCCAGAAAAAACGCATCTACACTGCGCAACGCAGGATCCCCTGGTGCCAATGAAAAAGCCCAGTCTTGAGGGTAGCCACGGAGCAGAGAAATCACAATCCGAACCTGCTGTGCAGGGTCCCCGGCAGAACGAGATTTCAGGGACAAAAATAACTTGCAATTATTTCTAAAATTCTGAAAACCAGATCTATTCCCCGAGAAAAATTCCGGCAAAGGAATTCTCGGTTCAGATACCGGAGCATGAACAACAAAATCTTGCAAATTTTGTACTTTCGTGGTGAGATTATTCAAACCTGCAGTTACACTCTGAAGATCCATAATAAACAGGTGAACACAGAGCCATTCAAAGATTAGAAGGAGAGAGAAAAAAAAGAAAGACTGCAGCATAGACAGACTGGCAAATGATCCAATTAAGAGCACAAAAAAAAAAAAAAAAAAAAAAAACTCTCAGCAGACTTCTTATTTCACTCCTTTCTCAGCCAAGGAATTAACCCTTTAGTGGGCCGGTCAAACTGTCATGATCTCCATGGCTAGAGAACATAGCATAAGCCTATATAGGAACAAGCTCTTGGAAGATGGGAACTGTACTGACCATGAACTAAACCTACCGCACAACTAGAAGTAGCCAGGTAGCATGTCCTACTTTTTATCCCTATATGCCCAGCGCCGGCCGGAGAACTAAATAATGCTAGCAGAGGGAAATATAAGACCTGGCTCACCTCTAGAGAAATGCCCAAAAAGGAGACAGAGGCCCCCCACATATATTGGCGGTGATTTTAGATGAAATAACAAACACAGCAGGAAAATAGTTTTAGCAAATTTGAGGTCCGCTTTCTAGATAGCAGAAGACAGAAAGAACACTTTCATGGTCAGCAGAAAACCCTAACAAAACACCATCCAGAAATTACTTTAGGACTCTGGCATTAACTCATAATACCAGAGTGGCAATTCCTGATCAACAAGAGCTTTCCAGACACAGTAACGAAACTGCAGCTGTGAACTGGAACCAAAAAGCAAAAACAAACATGGACGAAAGTCCAACTTATCTAGTAGATGTCTGGGAGCAGGAACAAGCACAGAGAGGCTTCTGATAACATTGTTGACCGGCAAGCAACTAACAGAGAAGCCAGATTATATAGCGACACCCAGATCTGATGAGAACAGGTGAACAGGAAAGATGATGACACAAGTTCAATTCCACCAGTGGCCACCGGGGGAGCCCAAAATCCAAATTCACAACAGGATAGATTATGAGATTCTAATTGTGACTGGAAAGATTGAGCCAAAAGAAGAATAATGTTCTTAATGAATATTTCTGATGCATTTTTATTAGAAGCGTCTACATCAGATAGTGACTGTATAAGAGTATCAGCAAGTGTTGGGTTGCCGAGATCCTTGGGAGAATGAATAAGAATTGAATCTTTATTCTGAAGGCTCTCCTGAGCTGCAGCAACCAATATATTCCCTTTAGAATAGGGAGTACCATGGGTGCCGATCGGCACCTTAATGGGGCTGGCATTAATATTAGATCCGGTACTGTGTGTAGCATAAGCAGCCTTTCCAGGGGCTGGTGGGGTAAAGGGAGCATCAGATATAAATGAAACATCCTGGCAAGATGTGGCCCCCTTAACCGGCGTTATAAAAAGATCCCCGGCTGTTAAAATAGCCGGCGCACATTTGTCAGCCTTTCCAGCGCTTTGTTTCTGTGAGCGCTGCTGAGAGCGCTCGTTCTCCTTTTCAAGATGGCCGCTCTCGCGGGAAGACGAGCGAGAGCGGGAGCTCCGTGCAGGGCTATTTTCCAGCGGTCCCCTCCGCTTACTCACGGTTACCGCTGACTTCCTCTGTGTGAGCCGCGGGTTCATTCTTGTCTTGAAAGCGGCGTGCTTCTGCCGCTGTGGCGTCGCTCTTAAGTGCTGGCGTCCCCGGCCATAGAAATGGGACTTGCCTGCACTTCCTGGATTTTTACATGCAGAATGCGGGGAGCCGCCGCCGCCATCTTGGATCATCTCTTCAGCGCTGCAGCGCTCTGTATCAGCGTCTTTTTCTCTGCGGCTGCTGCGGTCAGCCATGGCAGCTTAGTAGCGAACTGTGCAGGAGATACTCCGGTGCCGGAGGCTGTAGCTTTTAGGTGGAATCTTGAAGAAAAGCTTTATAAAATCGCTTAATTAGGTGGCCCCAGTGTGGAGCTCACAGCTGAGACGTCCTCTCAGAATCAGCGCTGGCCACGCCCCCCAACATTTCACATTTTTCCCCATTGGGTCATAACTTCTGTTACAATGATCAGAGGTTGAAATTTTTTGCGTTTTCCTGCTCTTTCCAATGGCTTACAAGCATAAGTGAGGCGGTGAGCGGCAGTTTCTATTAGTATAGGACTCAATGGGGAAATGGGGAAAAATGTGAAATGTTTTCCGTTATCTCTTATACTAATAGAGACTGATGCTCACTGCTTCACTTATGCTTGTAGGCCATTGGAAATAGCAAGAAAACGCATCATTCTAACAGAAGTTTTGACCCAGTGGGGAAATGGGGAAAAATGTGCACTCTCCACCCTACACTCTACAATCTACACCCTACACGCTACACCCTACACCCTACATGCTACCCCTTACCCTCTACACCCTACACCCTACACGCTATACGCTACATGCTACACTCTACACTCTACACACCACACGCTACACGCTACACGCTACACCCTATACTCTACACCCTACACTCTACATGCTACACCCTACACCCTACTACCTACACGCTACACGCTACACTCTACACGCTACACGCTACACTCTACACCCTACACTCTACACCATACACCTTACACTCTACGTTCTACACCCTACACGCTACACCCTACAAGCTACACTCTACGCGCTACACGCTACACTCTACACCCTACACGCTACACTCTACACCCTACACGCTACACCCTACACTCTACACGCTACAAGCTACACGCTACACTCTACACCCTACACGCTACACTCTACACTCTACACCCTACACCCTACACGCTACATGCTACACTCTACACCCTACATGCTACACCCTACACGCTACACACTACACGCTACACGCTACACTCTACACGCTACACCCTACTTGCTACACGCTACATTCTACACGCTACACGCTAGACTCTACACCCTACACGCTACACCCTACACTCTACACCCTACACCCTACACGATACACGCTACACGCTAAACTCTACACCCTACACGCTACACCCTACACGCTACACCCTACAAACTACACCCTACACCCTACACGCTACACGCTACATGCTACACTCTACACTCTACACCCTACACGCTACACGCTACATGCTACACGCTACACTCTACACCCTACAGCCTACACGCTACACCTCACACGCTACACCCTACAGCCTACTCCCTACACGCTACACGCTACACCCTACACTCTACACCCTACACCCTACACGCTACACGCTACACTCTACACGCTACACGCTACACTCTACACCCTACACGCTACACTCTACACCCTACACGCTACACCCTACACTCTACACGCTACAAGCTACACGCTACACGCTACACTCTACACCCTACACGCTACACCCTACACTCTACACCCTACACCCTACACGCTACACGCTACACGCTACACGCTACACCCTACACGCTACACGCTACACCCTACACGCTACACCCTACACACTACTCCCTACACGCTACACCCTACACTCTACACCCTACACACTACACGCTACATGCTACATGCTACACCCTACACTCTACACACTACACCCTACACGCTACACCCTACACGCTACACCCTACACCCTACTCCCTACACGCTACACCCTACACTCTACACCCTACACCCTACACGCTACACTCTACACCCTACACTCTACACCATACACCCTACACTCGACATTCTACACCCTACCCGCTACACCCTACACGCTACACTCTACACGCTATACGCTACACTCTACACCCTACACGCTACACTCTACACCCTACACGTTACACCCTTCACTCTACACCCTACACGCTACACGCTACACTCTACACCATACACCCTACACTCGACATTCAACACCCTACACGCTACACCCTACACTCTATATCCTACACCCTACACTCTACACGCTACACCCTACACTCTACACCCTACACCCTACACGCTACACGCTACACTCTACACCCTACACGCTACATGCTACACTCTACACCCTACACGCTACACCCTACACCCTACATGCTACACCCTACACTCTACACCCTACAGCCTACACGCTACACTCCACACCCTGCAGGCTACACCCTACACGCTACACCCTGCACGCTACACGCTACACTCTACACCCTACACGCTACACGCTACACTCTACACCCTACACGATACACGATACACCCTACACCCTACACGTTACACTCTACAACCTACACGCTACACCCTACACCCTACACCCTACACGCTACACGCTACAAACTACACACTACACGCTACACTCTACACGCTACACCCTACACCCTACACGCTACTCTCTACACGGTACACGCTACACTCTACACCCTACACCCTACACGCTACACGCTACACGATACACGCTACACTCTACACCCTACACGCTACACTACACTCTACACCCTACACCCTACACCCTACACGCTACACCCTACACTCTACACCCTACACCCTACACGCTACATGCCACACTCTACACACTACATGCTACACCCTACACTCTACACCCTACACGCTACACCCTACACCCTACATGCTACACACTACACTACACCCTACACGCTACACCCTACACTCTACACCCTACATGCTATACGCTACACGCTACGCGCTACACTCTACACCCTACACGCTACACTCTACACCCTACACGCTACACCCTACACTCTACACCCTACACCCTACACGCTACACTCTACACCCTACACGCTACACCCTACACTCTACACCCTACACCCTACACGCTACACTCTACACCCTGTACGCTACACCCTACACTCTACACTCTACACCCTACACGCTACACGCTACATGATACACGCTACACTCTACACCCTACACGCTACATCCTACACTCTACACCCTACACCCTACATGCTACACTCTACACGATACACGCTACACGCTACGCCCTACACTCTACACCCTACACCCCACATGCTACACTCTACACGCTACACCCTACACGCTGCACTCTACACCCTACACGCTACACGCTACATGCTACACCCTGCACTCTACACTCTACACCCTACCCGCTACACGCCACATGCTACACGCTAGAGTGTAGGGTGTAGCGTGTAGGGTGTAGAGTGTAGCGTTTAGGGTGTAGGGTGTAGAGTGTAGGATGTAGCGTGTAGGGTGTAGAGTGTAGCGTGTAGGGTGTAGGGTGTAGAGTGTAGTGTGTAGGGTGTAGAGTGTAGCGTGCAGGGTGTAGAGTGTAGCGTGTAGGGTGTAGCGTGTAGGGTGTAGCGTGTAGGGTGTAGGGTGTAGAGTGTAGAGTGTAGAGTGTAGCGTGTAGGGTGCACAGTGTAGGGTGTTGGGTGTAGCGTGTAGGGTGTAGAGTGTAGCGTGTAGGGTGTAGATTGTAGTGTGTAGCGTGTAGGGTGTAGAGTGTAGCGTGTAGGGTGTAGCGTGTAGGGTGTAGCGTGTAGGGTGTAGGGTGTAGAGTGTAGCGTGTAGGGTGTAGCGTGTAGCGTGTAGGGTGTAGAGTGTAGCGTGTAGGGTGTAGAGTGTAGCGTGTAGCGTGTATGGTGTAGGTTGTAGCGTGTAGCATGTAGCATGTAGGATGTAGGGTGTAGAGGGTAGGGTGTAGCGTGTAGGGTGCAGAGTGTAGCATGTATCGTGTAGCGTGTAGCGTGAAGGGTGTAGGGTGTAGGGTGTAGAGTGTAGGGTGTAGCGTGTAGGGTGTAGAGTGTAGCATGTATCGTGTAGCGTGTAGCGTGAAGGGTGTAGGGTGTAGGGTGTAGATTGTAGGATGTAGCGTATAGGGTGTAGAGTGTAGCGTGTAAGGTGTAGAGTGTATGGTGTAGCGTGTAGGGTGTAGATTGTAGCGTGTAGTGTGCTGCATGTAGGGTGTAGGGTGTAGCGTGTAGAGTGTAGAATGTAGGGTGTAGAGTGTAGCGTGTAGCGTGTAGGGTGTAGGGTGTAGAGTGTAGGGTGTAGCGTGTAGCGTGTAGCATGTAGGGTGTAGGGTGTAGAGTGTAGCATGTATCGTGTAGCGTGTAGCGTGAAGGGTGTAGGGTGTAGGGTGTAGATTGTAGGGTGTAGCGTATAGGTTGTAGAGTGTAGGGTGTAGGGTGTAGAGTGTAGGGTGTAGCGTGTAGGGTGTAGATTGTAGCGTGTAGTGTGCTGCATGTAGGGTGTAGGGTGTAGCGTGTAGGGTGTAGAGTGTAGAATGTAGGGTGTAGAGTGTAGCGTGTAGAGTGTAGGGTGTAGGGTGTAGAGTGTAGGGTGTAGCGTGTAGCGTGTAGCATGTAGGGTGTAGGGTGTAGCGTGTAAGGTGTAGGGTGTAGAGTGTAGGGTGTAGCGTATAGGGTGTAAAGTGTAGCGTGTAGGGTGTAGGGTGTAGAGTGTAGGTTGTAGCGTGTAGGGTGTAGAGTGTAGCGTGAAGGGTGTAGAGTGTAGCGTGTAGGGTGTAGAGTGTAGCGTGTAGCGTGTAGCATGTAGGGTGTAGGGTGTAGAGTGTGTGGTGTAGCGTGTAGGGTGTAGAGTGTAGCGTGTAGCGTGTAGCATGTAGCGTGTAGGGTGCAGAGTGTAGGGTGCAGCGTGAAGGGTGGAGAGTGTAGCATGTAGGGTGTAGGGTGTAGCGTGTAGGGTGTAGAGTGTAGGGTGTAGCGTGTAGCGTGTAGAGTGTATGGTGTAGTGTGTAGCGTGTAGGGTGAAGGGTGTAGGGTGTAGAGTGTAGTGTAGCATGTAGGGTGTACAGTGTAGCGTGTATCGTGTAGCGTGTAGCTCGTAGGGTGTAGGGTGTAGGGTGTTGAGTGTAGGGTGTAGCGTATAGGGTGTAGAGTGTAGCATGTAGGGTGTAGGGTGTAGGGTGTATGGTGTAGCGTGTAGGGTGTAGGGTGTAGGGTGTAGAGTGAAGGGTGTAGGGTGTAGCGTGTAGAGTGTAGCCTGTAGGGTGTAGAGTGTAGCGTGTAGCGTGTAGAGTGTAGAGTGTAGAGTGTAGTGTGTAGCGTGTACGTGTAGGGTGTAGCATGTAGGATGTAGAGTGTAGCATGTAGCGTGTAGGCTGTAGGGTGTAGAGTGTAGGGTGTAGCGTGTAGGGTGTAGAGTGTAGCGTGTAGCTTGTAGCGTGTAGAGTGTAGGGTGTAGCGTGTAGGGTGTAGAGTGTAGCGTGTAGTGTGTAGAGTGAAGCGTGTAGCGCGTAGAGTGTAGCGTGTAGGGTGTAGCGTGTAGCGTGTAGGGTGTAGAACGTAGAGTGTAAGGTGTATGGTGTAGAGTGTAGGGTGTAGAGTGTAGCGTGTAGCGTGTAGAGTGTAGCGTGTAGCGTGTAGGGTGTAGGGTGTAGAGTGTAGGGTGTAGCGTGTAGCATGTAGCGTGTAGGTAGTAGGGTGTAGGGTGTAGCGTGTAGGGTGTAGGGTGTAGAGTGTAGGGTGTAGCGTGTAGCGTGTAGCGTGTAGAGTGTAGAGTGTAGCATGTAGCGTGTAGCGTGTAGGGTGTAGGGTGTAGAGGGTAGGGTGTAGCATGTAGGGTGTAGGGTGTAGCGTGTAGGGTGTAGATTATAGAGTGTAAGGTGTAATGTGCACATTTTTCCCCATTTCCCCACTGGGTCAAAACTTCTGTTAGAATGATGCGTTTTCCTGCTATTTCCAATGGCCTACAAGCATAAGTGAAGCAGTGAGCAGCAGTCTCTATTAGTATAGGAGATAACAGAAAACATTTCACATTTTTCCCCATTGGGTCATAACTTCTGTTACAATGATCAGAGGTTGAAATTTTTTGCGTTTTCCTGCTCTTTCCAATGGCTTACAAGCATAAGTGAAGCGGTGAGCAGCAGTTTCTATTAGTATAGGACCCAATGGGGAAATGGGGAAAAATGTGAAATGTTTTCCCGTTATCTCTTATACTAATAGAGACTGATGCTCACTGCTTCACTTATGCTTGTAGGCCATTGGAAATAGCAAGTAAACGCATCATTCTAACTTTAGTTTTGACCCAGTGGGGAAATGGGGAAAAATGTGCCCTCTACGCCTGCTTCTATCTTCTTGTTCAACCTGTTTTGATTTTATTTGGGCCACCTCATCTTCTAGGTTATAATGTGCGTCTATCAATTTATTATGGGACTCCACCAGTTCTCCCATTTTCCGTTCAAGGTGGTCCACACGCTGTCCAAGACCATCTATATCTTTGCGAAGGGATAGATTATGAGATTCTAATTGTGACTGGAAAGATTGAGCCAAAAGAAGAATAATGTTCTTAATGAATATTTCTGATGCATTTTTATTAGAAGCGTCCACATCAAATAGTGACTGTATGAGAGTATCAGCAAGTGTTGGGTTGCCGAGATGCTTGGGAGAATGAATAAAAATTGAATCCTTATTCTGGAGGCTCTCCTGAGCTGCAGCAACCAAGATATTCCCTTTAGAATAGGGAGTACCATGGGTGCCGATCGGCACCTTAATGGGGCTGGCATTAATATTAGATCCGGTACTGTGTTTAGCACAAGCAGCCTTTCCAGGGGCTGGTGGGGTAAAGGGAGCATCAGATATAAATGAAACATCCTGGCAAGATGTGGCCCCTTTAACCGGCGTTATAAATTGATCCCCGGCTGTTAAAATAGCCGGCGCACACTTATCAGCCTTTCCGGCGCTTTGTTTTTGTGAGCGCTGCTGAGAGCGCTCATTCTCCTTTTCAAGATGGCCGCTCTCGCGGGAAGACGAGCGAGAGCGGGAGCTCCGTGCAGGGCTATTTTCCAGCGGCCCCCTCCGCTTACTCACGGTTACCGCTGACTTCCTCTGTGTGAGCCGCGGGTTCATTCTTGTCTTGAAAGCGGCGTGCTTCTGCCGCTGTGGCGTCGCTCTTAAGTGCTGGCGTCCCCGGACATAGATACGGGACTTGCTTGCACTTCCTGGATTTTTACATGCAGGATGTGGGGAGCCGCCGCCGCCATCTTGGGTCATCTCTTCAGCGCTGCAGCGTTCTGTATCAGCGTCTTTTTCTCTGCGGCTGTTGCGGTCAGCCATGGCAGCTTAGTAGCGAACTGTGCAGGAGATATTCCGGTGCCGGAGGCTGTAGCTTTTAGGTGGAATCTCGAAGAAAAGCTTTATAAAATCGCTTAATTAGGTGGCCCCAGTGTGGAGCTCACAGCTGAGACGTCCTCTCAGAATCAGCGCTGGCCACGCCCCCCAACATTTCACATTTTTCCCCATTGGGTCATAACTTCTGTTACAATGATCAGAGGTTGAAATTTTTTGAGTTTTCCTGCTATTTCCAATGGCCTACAAGCATAAGTGAAGCAGTGAGCATCAGTCTCTATTAGTATAAGAGATAACGGAAAACATTTCACATTTTTCCCCATTTCCCCATTGGGTCCTATACTAATAGAAACTGCTGCTCACCGCTTCACTTATGCTTGTAAGCCATTGGAAAGAGTGTAAAATACTGATGGCCTGGAATGGCCAAAAATGGAATTGGCCTCCATGCCCAATCAGGAACCTCTTCTATATTTATATAATTTTTTCATAAAACAACAAAAGATCAAAGATGTCCATAATCCCATCATCAGGGCATCGGTTGAAAGCTGGCTATACTTTCAATCCCAAAAATCTAACAAACTTCCTTATTTTATTAAACCACTTCCCATCTCATTTTTACTTCCAATTAGACCCTCACTTAGATTCCGCTATGAGCTTTGGTCGAGACAGGGGATTAAATCCATTTATGACTTGGTGGAAAATAATCATTTTATTCCCTTTCATATACTAAAAGACAAATTCAAAATTAATAGTAGTGAATTCATGGATTATTATTTTCTTAAAGAAGAATATAAAAAACAGATAGGCATACCCAAGAAAATATTTTTCAATCAAACTGCTATTAACTTCCTTACAAATCCACCTCCAAAAACCAAGAGCTGTTTGAGTGCCTTTTACAATATCTTAACTGACAAACATACTTTTAGTAGCTCGGGTCCTTTTGAAAAATGGGAACAAAGTTTAAATGTAAAAATTTCGCCACTTCAATGGTCACAGTCCTTTAAATTAGCGACGAAGGCCTCCAGATGCTCAAATACTCTTGAAACTCATTACAAATTGACCCAGAGATATTATTTGACTCCTAATAGACTGAAACATTTTGTTAAAGACCATGATGGAATGTGTTGGAGGAAATGTGGACAGTCAGCAAATCTATTGCATACTTTCTGGTCTTGTCCCCTTCTTGCAAATTTTTGGTCTGAAGTTTTTGTGATAATTTCTTTTTTGATTAAAAAAACCATCTCTCCACGTCCTGATATAGCTCTACTACTCATTAATCTAAACCACCTCAAATCGGACAAATTTTTAACCAGTCATATTTTCATGTCTGCAAGTTATTTGATTGCCAAGGAGTGGAATAGTGTTCGTCCCCCTAATGTGAAACATTTAATATTGTTGATTGACAAACATTTTGTATACGAAAAAATTTACTATACAAACCTTCTCTCTGAGGATCGCTTTCGGATCAGATGGGGTAAATGGCTACAGTTGAAGGAAAAACGATGTTTTCTTTTACTAATGAACATTTATACTTACTGTGGACATGTATCCATTACAGTTATCCAGATTGTTTGTACTGTTGTATATATTCTTTAGACACAGTCAAAGAGCTATTTGACGATTCTTCTTTTTCAAGGTGTACAATTATACCTGTTGTAGACATTTTCACTACAGTCACTTAGACATTGTTTATGTCATTGTTTATTTTTTCTTATGTTCATTTTTGTTATATACCCAATAAAAACTAATTTTGAAGAAAAATGTGCCCTCTACACCCTACACTCTACAATCTACACCCTACACGCTACACCCTACACCCTACATGCTACACCTTACCCTCTACACCCTACACCCTACACGCTATACGCTACATGCTACACTCTACACTCTACACACCACACGCTACACGCTACACGCTACACCCTACACTCTACACCCTACACTCTACATGCTACACCCTACACCCTACTACCTACACGCTACACGCTACACGCTACACTCTACACGCTACACTCTACACCATACACTCTACACCATACACCTTACACTCTACGTTCTACACCCTACACGCTACATGCTACACAATACACGCTACACTCTACGCGCTACACGCTACACTCTACACCCTACACTCTACACCCTACACGCTACACCCTACACTCTACACGCTACAAGCTACACGCTACACGCTACACTGTACACCCTACACGCTACACCCTACACTCTACACCCTACACACAAAACGCTACATGCTACACTCTACACCCTACATGCTACACCCTACACGCTACACACTACACGCTACACGCTACACTCTACACCCTACACGCTACACGCTACACTCTACACCCTACACGCTACACTCTACACCCTACATGCTACACTCTACACCCTGCACGCTACACCCTACACCCTACACGCTACACGCTACACACTACACGCTACACTCTACACGCTACACCTTACACCCTACACGCTACACTCTACACGCTACACTCTACACCCTACACGCTACACTCTACGCGCTACACGCTACACTCTACACCCTACACTCTACACCCTACACGCTACACCCTACACTCTACACGCTACAAGCTACACGCTACACGCTACACTGTACACCCTACACGCTACACCCTACACTCTACACCCTACACACAAAACGCTACATGCTACACTCTACACCCTACATGCTACACCCTACACGCTACACACTACACGCTACACGCTACACTCTACACCCTACACGCTACACGCTACACTCTAAAGCCTACACGCTACACTCTACACCCTACATGCTACACTCTACACCCTGCACGCTACACCCTACACCCTACACGCTACACGCTACACACTACACGCTACACTCTACACGCTACACCTTACACCCTACACGCTACACTCTACACGCTACACTCTACACCCTACACGCTACACTCTACACGCTACACGCTACACTCTACACCCTACACGCTACACGCTACACTCTACACCCTACACCATACACGCTACACTCTACACGCTACACGCTACATGCTACACTCTACAACATACACGCTACACTTTACACCCTACACACTACACCCTACATTCTACATGCTACACGCTACACTCTACACCCTACACGCTACACTCTACACGCTACACCCTACACCCTACACCCTACACGCTACACACTACACGCTACACTCTACACGCTACATGCTACACGCTACACGCTACACTCTACACCCTACACGCTACACCCCACACTCTACACGCTACATGCTACACGCTACACTCTACACCCTACACGATACACCCTACACCCTACACGCTACACTCTACACGCTACACGCTACACGCTACACCCTACACGCTGCACTCTACACGCTACATGCTACTCGTTACACTCTACACCCTACACGCTACACCCTACACTCTACACCCTTCACGCTACACCCTACACTCTACACCCTACACGCTACATGCTACACGCTACACTCTACACCCTACACGCTACACCACACACTCTACACCCTACACCCTACATGCTACACACTACGCTCTACACCCTACACGCTACACGCTACACTCTACACCCTACACCATACACGCTACACTCTACACGCTACACGCTACATGCTACACTCTACACCATACACGCTACAATTTACACCCTACACACTACACCCTACACCCTACATGCTACACGCTACACTCTACACCCTACACACTACACTATACACCCTACACGCTAAACCCTACACTCTACACACTACACCCTACACGCTACACCCTACACGCTACACGCTACACTCTACACCCTACACGCTACACCCGACACTCTACACCCTACACCCTACACGCTACACGCTGCAAGCTACACTCTACACCCTACACGCTACACCCTACACTCTACACCCTACACACTACTCTACACCCTACACCCTACACGCTACACGCTACAAGCTACACTCTACACCCTACACGCTACACCCTACACTCTACACCCTACACACTACTCTACACCCTACACCCTACACCCTACACCCTACACGCTACACCCTACACCCTACACGCTACACTCTACACCCTACACGCTACACCCGACACTCTACACCCTACACCCTACACGCTACACGCTACAAGCTACACTCTACACCCTACACGCTACACCCTACACTCTACACCCTACACGCTACACGCTACACTCTACACCCTACACGCTACACGCTACATGCAACACACTACACCATACACGTTACACTTTACACCCTACACCCTACACGCTACACTCTACATGCTACACCCTACACTCTACACCCTACACGCTACACGCTACACACTACACGCTACACGCTACACTCTACACGCTACATGCTACACCCTACACGCTACACTCTACACCCTACGCACTACACCCCACACTCTACACGCTACATGCTACACGCTACACTCTACACCCTACACGCTACACCCTACACCCTACACGCTACACTCTACACGCTACACGCTACACCCTACACGCTGCACTCTATACGCTACATGCTACTCGCTACACTCTACACCCTATACGCTACACCCTACACTCAACACCCTACACCCTACACCCTACACGCTACACGCTACACGATACACGCTACACTATACACCCTGCACGCTACACTACACTCTACACCCTACACACTTCACCCTACACGCTACACGCTACACCATACACTCTACACCCTACACGCTACATGCTACACTCTACACCCTACACGCTACACCCTAGACTCTACACCCTACACGCTACACCCTACACCCTACATGCTACACTCTACACCCTACACGCTACACCCTACACTCTCCACCCTTCACGCTACACCCTACACTCTACACCCTACACGATACATGCTACACGCTACACTCTACACCCTTCACGCTACACTCTACACCCTACACGCTACAACCTACACTCTACACCCTACACCCTACACGCTACACTCTACACCCTATACGCTACACCCTACACTCTACACCCTACACCTTACACGCTACACTATACACGCTACACTCTACACCCTACACGCTACACTCTACACCCTACACCCTACATGCTACACTCTACACCCTACACGCTACACCCTACACTGTACACGCTACACCCTACACCCTACACGCTACACCCTACACTCTACACCCTACACCCTACACGCTACACGCTACACTCTACACCCTACATTCTACACTCTACACCCTACACGCTACACCCTGCACTCTACACGCTACACCCTACACGCTACACCCTACACTCTACACCCTACACCCTACACGCTACACCCTACACTCTACACGCTACATGCTACAAGCTACACGCTACACCCTACACCCTACACGCTACACGCTACACTCTACACCCTACATTCTACACTCTACACCCTACACGCTACACCCTACACTCTACACGCTACACCCTACACCCTACACGCTACACCCTACACTCTGCACCCTACACCCTACACGCTACACCCTACACTCTACACGCTACATGCTACACGCTACACGCTACACTCTACACCCTACACGCTACACCCTACACCCTACACCCTACACGCTACACCCTACACTCTACACGCTACATGCTACACGCTACACGCTACACTCTACACCCTACACGCTACACCCTACTCCCTACACGCTACACGCTACACGCTACACGCTTCACCCTACACGCTGCACTCTACACGCTACACGCTACTCGCTACACTCTACACCCTATACGCTACACCCTACACTCAACACCCTACACCCTACGAGCTACACGCTACACGATACACGCTACACTGTACACCCTACACGCTACACTACACTCTACACCCTACACCCTTCACCCTACACGCTACACGCTACACCACACACTCTACACCCTACACCCTACATGCTACACGCTACGCTCTACACCCTACACGCTACACGCTACACGCTACACTCTACACCCTACACCATACACGCTACACTCTACACGCTACACGCTACATGCTACACTCTACACCATACACGCTACACTTTACACCCTACACACTACACCCTACACCCTACATGCTACACGCTACACTCTACACCCTACACATTACACTATACACCCTACACGCTAAACCCTACACTCTACACACTACACCCTACACGCTACACTCTACACCCTATACGCTACACCCTACACTCAACACCCTACACCCTACACCCTACACGCTACACGATACACGATACACTCTACACCCTACACACTACTCTACACCCTACACCCTACACGCTACACCCTACATTCTACACCCTACACCCTACACGCTACATGCTACACTCTACACCCTACACGCTACACCCTACACTCTACACCCTACACGCTACACACTACACCCTACACGCTACACGCTACACTCTACACCCTACACGCTACACCCTACACTCTACACCCTACACCCTACACGCTACACGCTACACGCTACACTCTACACCCTACACGCTACACCCTACACTCTACACCCTACACCCTACACGCTACACGCTACACGCTACACTCTACACCCTATACGCTACACCCTACACTCTACACCCTACACCCTACACCCTTCATGCTACACGTCACACGATACACGCTACACTCTACACCCTACACGCTACACCCTACACTCTACACCCTACACCCTACACGCTACACGCTACACCCTACACTCTACACCCTACATGCTACACCCTACACTCTACACCCTACACCCTACACGCTACACTCTACATCCTATATGCTACACCCCACACTCTACACCCTACACCCTACACCCTACACGCTACACGCTACACGATACACGCTACACTCTACACTCTACGCCCTACTCTCTACATGCTACACGCTACACCCTACACTCTACACCCTACATACTACATGCTACATGCTACACGCTACACCCTACACCCTACACGCTACACGCTACACTCTACACCCTACACGCTACACTCTATACCCTACACGCTACATGCTACACTCTACACCATACACGCTACACTTTACACCCTACACACTACACCCTACACCCTACATGCTACACGCTACACTCTACACTCTACACACTACACTATACACCCTACACGCTACACCATACACTCTGCACCCTACACCCTACACGCTACACTCTACACCCTATAAGCTACACCCTACACTCAACTCCCTACACCCTACACCCTACACGCTACACGCTACACGATACACGCTACACTCTACACCCTACACACTACTCTACACCCTACACCCTACACGCTACACCCTACACTCTACACCCTACACCCTACACGCTTCATGCTACACTCTACACCCTACACGCTACACCCTACACTCTACACCCTACACGCTACACCCTACACCCTACACGCTACACGCTACACTCTACACCCTACACGCTACACCCTACACTCTACACCCTACACGCTACTTGCTACACTCTACACCCTACACGCTACACGCTACATGCAACACACTACACCATACACGTTACACTTTACACCCTACACCCTACACGCTACACTCTACATGCTACACCCTACACTCTACACCCTACACGCTACACGCTACACACTACACGCTACACGCTACACTCTACACGCTACATGCTACACCCTACACGCTACACTCTACACCCTACACACTACACCCCACACTCTACACGCTACATGCTACACGCTACACTCTACACCCTACACGCTACACCCTACACCCTACACGCTACACTCTACACGCTACACGCTACACGCTACACCCTACACGCTGCACTCTACACGCTACATGCTACTCGCTACACTCTACACCCTATACGCTACACCCTACACTCAACACCCTACACCCTACACCCTACGCGCTACACGCTACACGATACACGCTACACTGTACACCCTACACGCTGCACTCTACACGCTACATGCTACTCGCTACACTCTACACCCTATACGCTACACCCTACACTCAACACCCTACACCCTACACCCTACACGCTACACGCTACACACTACACGCTACACGCTACACTCTACACGCTACATGCTACACCCTACACGCTACACTCTACACCCTACACACTACACCCCACACTCTACACGCTACATGCTACACGCTACACTCTACACCCTACACGCTACACCCTACACCCTACACGCTACACTCTACACGCTACACGCTACACGCTACACCCTACACGCTGCACTCTACACGCTACATGCTACTCGCTACACTCTACACCCTATACGCTACACCCTACACTCTACACCCTACACACTTCACCCTACACGCTACACGCTACACCATACACTCTACACCCTACACGCTACATGCTACACTCTACACCCTACACGCTACACCCTACACTCTACACCCTACACGCTACACCCTACACCCTACATGCTACACTCTACACCCTACACGCTACACCCTACACTCTCCACCCTTCACGCTACACCCTACACTCTACACCCTACACGCTACATGCTACACGCTACACTCTACACCCTACACGCTACACGACACACTCTACACCCTACACCCTACATGCTACACGCTACGCTCTACACCCTACACGCTACACTCTACACCCTTCACGCTACACTCTACACCCTACACGCTACAACCTACACTCTACACCCTACACCCTACACGCTACACTCTACACCCTATACGCTACACCCTACACTCTACACCCTACACCCTACACGCTACACTATACACGCTACACTCTACACCCTACACGCTACACTCTACACCCTACACCCTACATGCTACACTCTACACCCTACACGCTACACCCTACACTGTACACGCTACACCCTACACCCTACACGATACACCCTACACTCTACACCCTACACCCTACACGCTACACGCTACACTCTACACCCTACATTCTACACTCTACACCCTACACGCTACACCCTACACTCTACACGCTACACCCTACACCCTACACGCTACACCCTACACTCTACACCCTACACCCTACACGCTACACCCTACACTCTACACGCTACATGCTACACGCTACACGCTACACCCTACACCCTACACGCTACACGCTATACTCTACACCCTACATTCTACACTCTACACCCTACACGCTACACCCTACACTCTACACGCTACACCCTACACCCTACACGCTACACCCTACACTCTACACCCTACACCCTACACGCTACACCCTACACTCTACACGCTACATGCTACACGCTACACGCTACACTCTACACCCTACACGCTACACCCTACACCCTACACCCTACACGCTACACCCTACACTCTACACGCTACATGCTACACGCTACACGCTACACTCTACACCCTACACGCTACACCCTACACCCTACACGCTACACGCTACACGCTTCACCCTACACGCTGCACTCTACACGCTACACGCTACTCGCTACACTCTACACCCTATACGCTACACCCTACACTCAACACCCTACATCCTACGAGCTACACGCTACACGATACACGCTACACTGTACACCCTACACGCTACACTACACTCTACACCCTACACCCTTCACCCTACACGCTACACGCTACACCACACACTCTACACCGTACACCCTACATGCTACACTCTACGCTCTACACCCTACACGCTACACGCTACACTCTACACGCTACACGCTACATGCTACACTCTACACCATACACTCTACACTTTACACCCTACACACTACACCCTACACCCCACATGCTACACTCTACACTCTACACCCTACACATTACACTATACACCCTACACGCTAAACCCTACACTCTACACACTACACCCTACACGCTACACTCTACACCCTATACGCTACACCCTACACTCAACACCCTACACCCTACACCCTACACGCTACACGCTACACGATACACTCTACACCCTACACACTACTCTACACCCTACACCCTACATGCTACACCCTACATTCTACACCCTACACCGTACACGCTACATGCTACATTCTACACCGTACACGCTACACCCTACACTCTACACCCTACCCGCTACACCCTACACCCTACACGCTACACGCTACACTCTACACCCTACAGGCTACACCCTACACTCTACACCCTACACCCTACACGCTACACGCTACACGCTACACTCTACACCCTACACGCTACACCCTACACTCTACACCCTACACCCTACACGCTACACGCTACACTCTACACCCTATACGCTACACCCTACACTCTACACCCTACACCCTACACCCTTCACGCTACACGTCACACGATACACGCTACACTCTACACCCTACACGCTACACCCTACACTCTACACCCTACACCCTACATGCTACACTCTACATCCTATATGCTACACCCCACACTCTACACCCTACACCCTACAACCTACACGCTACACGCTACACGATACACGCTACACTCTACACTCTACGCCCTACTCTCTACATGCTACACGCTACACCCTACACTCTACACCCTACATACTACATGCTACATGCTACACGCTACACCCTACACCCTACACGCTACACGCTACACTCTACACCCTACACGCTACACTCTATACCCTACACGCTACATGCTACACTCTACACCATACACGCTACACTTTACACCCTACACACTACACCCTACACCCTACATGCTACACGCTACACTCTACACTCTACACACTACACTATACACCCTACACGCTACACCCTACACTCTGCACCCTACACCCTACACGCTACACTCTACACCCTATACGCTACACCCTACACTCAACTCCCTACACCCTACACCCTACACGCTACACGCTACACGCTACACTCTACACCCTACACACTACGCATGGTGTAGCGTGTAGCGTGTAGGGTGAAGGGTGTAGGGTGTAGAGTGTAGTGTAGCGTGTAGGGTCTACAGTGTAGCGTGTATCGTGTAGAGTGTAGCGTGTAGGGTGCAGCATGTAGCGTGTAGAGTGTAGCCTGTAGCGTGTAGTGTGTAGCGTGTAGCGTGTAGGGTGTAGCGTGTAGCGTGTAGGGTGTAGCGTGTAGGGTGTAGAGTGTAGCGTGTAGCGTGTAGGGTGTAGAGTGTAGGGTGTAGCGTGTAGGGTGTAGAGTGTAGCGTGTAGCGTGTAGCGTGTAGGGTGTAGGGTGTAGAGTGTAGGGTGTAGCGTGTAGGGTGTAGAGTGTAGCGTGTAGCTTGTAGGGTGTAGGGTGTAGCGTGTAGGGTGTAGAGTGTAGGGTGTAGCATGTAGGGTGTAGAGTATAGCATGTAGCGTGTAGGGTGTAGGGTGTAGCGTGTAGGGTGTAGAGTGTAGAATGTAGGGTGTAGAGTGTAGCGTGTAGCGTGTAGGGTGTAGGGTGTAGAGTGTAGGGTGTAGCGTGTAGCGTGTAGCATGTAGGGTGTAGGGTGTAGAGTGTAGCGTGTAGGGTGTAGAGTGTAGCGTGTATAGTGTAGCGTTTAGGGTGTAGGGTGTAGAGTGTAGGGTGTAGCGTATAGGGTGTAGAGTGTAGCGTGTAGGGTGTAGGGTGTAGAGTGTAGCGTGTAGCATGTAGCGTGTTGCATGTAGGGTGTAGGGTGTAGAGTGTGTGGTGTAGCGTGTAGGGTGTAGAGTGTAGCGTGTAGCGTGTAGCATGTAGCGTGTAGGGTGTAGAGTGTAGGGTGTAGCGTGAAGGGTGGAGAGTGTAGCGTGTAGCATGTAGGGTGTAGGGTGTAGCGTGTAGAGTGTAGGGTGTAGCGTGTAGCGTTTAGATTGTATGGTGTAGCGTGTAGCGTGTAGGGTGAAGGGTGTAGGGTGTAGAGTGTAGTGTAGCGTGTAGGGTGTACAGTGTAGTGTGTATCGTGTAGCGTGTAGCTCGTAGGGTGTAGGGTGTTGAGTGTAGGGTGTAGCGTATAGGGTGTAGAGTGTAGCGAGTAGCGTGTAGCGTGTAGAGTGCAGCGTGTAGGGTGAAGCGTGTAGCGTGTATCGTGTAGCGTGTAGGGTGTAGGGTGTAGCGTGTAGGGTGTAGAGTGTAGCGTGTAGCGTGTAGCACGTAGCGTGTAGAGTGTAGGGTGTAGCGTGTAGGGTGTAGAGTGTAGAGTGTAGGGTGTAGTGTGTAGCGTGTAGAGTGCAGCGTGTAGTGTGAAGCGTGTAGCGTGTAGCGTGTAGGGTGTAGGGTGTAGGGTGTAGCGTGTAGGGTGTAGAGTGTAGCTTGTAGCGTGTAGCATGTAGCGTGTAGAGTGTAGGGTGTAGCGTGTAGAGTGTAGGGTGTAGAGTGTAGGGTGTAGCGTGTAGGGTGTAGGGTGTAGCGTGTAGAGTGTAGGGTGTAGCGTGTAGGGTGTAGAGTGTAGAATGTAGGGTGTAGAGTGTAGCGTGTAGCGTGTAGGGTGTAGGGTGTAGAGTGTAGCGTGTATCGTGTAGCGTGTAGCGTGAAGGGTGTAGGGTGTAGGGTGTAGAGTGTAGGGTGTAGCGTGTAGGGTGTAGAGTGTAGCGTGTAGCGTGTAGGGTGTAGGGTGTAGAGTGTAGGGTGTAGCATGTAGGGTGTAGTGTAACGTGTAGCGTGTAGGGTGTAGGGTGTAGGGTGTAGCGTGTAGGGTGTAGTGTAGGGTGTAGCGTGTAGGGTGTAGAGTGTAGCATGTAGCGTGTAGGGTGTAGGGTGTAGAGTGTAGGGTGTAGCGTGTAGGGTGTAGAGTGTAGCGTGTAGGGTGTAGGGTGTAGAGTGTAGGGTGTAGCATGTAGGGTGTAGTGTAGCGTGTAGGGTGTAGGGTGTAGGGTGTAGCGTGTAGGGTGTAGTGTAGGGTGTAGCGTGTAGGGTGTAGAGTGTAGCATGTAGCGTGTAGGGTGTAGGGTGTAGAGTGTAGGGTGTAGCGTGTAGGGTGTAGAGTAGTGTGTAGGGTGTAGAGTGTAGCGTGTATCGTGTAGCGTGTAGCGTGTAGGGTGTAGGGTGTAGGGTGTTGAGTGTAGGGTGTAGCGTATAGGGTGTAGCGTGTAGCGTATAGGGTGTAGGGTGTAGAGTGTAGGGTGTAGCGTGTAGGGTGTATAGTGTAGTGTGTAGGGTGTAGAGTGTAGCGTGTAGTATGTAGGGTGTAGGGTGTAGTGTGTAGGGTGTAAAGTGTAGCATGTATGGTGTAGAGTGTAGCATGTAGCGTGTAGCGTGTAGAGTGTAGCGTGTAGGGTGTAGGGTGTAGGGTGTAGCGTGTAGGGTGTAGAGTGTAGCGTGTAGCGTGTAGCGTGTAGCGTGTAGAGTGTAGGGTGTAGCGTGCAGGGTGTAGGGTGTAGAGTGTAGGGTGTAGTGTGTAGCGTGTAGAGTGCAGCGTGTAGGGTGAAGCGTGTAGCGTGTAGGGTGTAGGGTGTAGGGTGTAGCGTGTAGGGTGTAGAGTGTAGCGTGTAGGGTGTAGGGTGTAGAGTGTAGGGTGTAGAGTGTAGCGTGTAGCATGTAGCGTGTAGCATGTAGGGTGTAGGGTGTAGAGTGTGTGGTGTAGCGTGTAGGGTGTAGAGTGTAGCGTGTAGCGTGTAGCATGTAGCGTGTAGGGTGTAGAGTGTAGGGTGTAGCGTGAAGGGTGGAGAGTGTGGCGTGTAGCATGTAGGGTGTAGTGTGTAGCGTGTAGAGTGTAGGGTGTAGCGTGTAGCGTGTAGATTGTATGGTGTAGCGTGTAGCGTGTAGGGTGAAGGGTGTAGGGTGTAGAGTGTAGTGTAGCGTGTAGGGTGTACAGTGTAGCGTGTATCGTGTAGCGTGTAGCTCGTAGGGTGTAGGGTGTTGAGTGTAGGGTGTAGCGTATAGGGTGTAGAGTGTAGCGAGTAGCGTGTAGCGTGTAGAGTGCAGCGTGTAGGGTGAAGCGCGTAGCGTGTAGCGTGTAGCGTGTAGGGTGTAGGGTGTAGCGTGTAGGGTGTAGAGTGTAGCGTGTAGCGTGTAGCATGTAGCGTGTAGAGTGTACGGTGTAGCGTGTAGGGTGTAGGGTGTAGAGTGTAGGGTGTAGTGTGTAGCGTGTAGAGTGCAGCGTGTAGGGTGAAGCGTGTAGCGTGCAGCGTGTAGGGTGTAGGGTATAGGGTGTAGCGTGTAGGGTGTAGAGTGTAGCGTGTAGCGTGTAGCATGTAGCGTGTAGACTGTAGGGTGTAGCGTGTAGGGTGTAGGGTGTAGAGTGTAGGGTGTAGCGTGTAGGGTGTAGGGTGTAGCGTGTAGAGTGTAGGGTGTAGCGTGTAGGGTGTAGAGTGTAGAATGTAGGGTGTAGAGTGTAGCGTGTAGCGTGTATGGTGTAGGGTGTAGAGTGTAGCGTGTATCGTGTAGCGTGTAGCGTGAAGGGTGTAGGGTGTAGGGTGTAGAGTGTAGGGTGTAGCGTGTAGTGTGTAGCGTGTAGCGTGTAGGGTGTAGGGTGTAGGGTGTAGCGTGTAGGGTGTAGAGTGTAGCATGTAGGGTGTAGAGTGTAGCGTGTAGGGTGTAGAGTGTAGCGTGTAGCGTGTAGCGTGTAGGGTGCAGAGTGTAGCGTGTAGCGTGTAGCGTGTAGGGTGTAGTGTGTAGGGTGTAGAGTGTAGCGTGTAGGGTGTAGGGTGTAGGGTGTGGAGTGTAGGGTGTAGCATGTAGAGTGTAGGGTGTATCGTGTAGGGTGTAGAGTGTGGCATGTAGCGTGTAGGGTGTAGCGTGTAGGGTGTAGAGTGTAGCGTGTAGCGTGTAGAGTGTAGCGTGTAGGGTGTAGCATGTAGGGTGTAGAATGTAGAGTGTAGGGTGTATGGTGTAGAGTGTAGGTTGTAGAGTATAGCGTGTAGCGTGTAGGGTGTAGGGTGTAGAGTGTAGAGTGTAGCGTGTAGGGAGTAGGGTGTAGGGTGTAGCGTGTAGGGTGTAGCGTGTAGGGTGTAGGGTGTAGAGTGTAGGGTGTAGCGTGTAGCATGTAGCGTGTAGCGTGTAGCATGTAGGGTGTAGAGTGTAGAGTGTAGCATGTAGCGTGTAGCGTGTAGGGTGTAGGGTGTAGAGTGAAGGGTGTAGGGTGTAGCGTGTAGAGTGTAGCCTGTAGGGTGTAGAGTGTAGCGTGTAGCGTGTAGAGTGTAGAGTGTAGTGTGTAGCGTGTAGCGTGTAGGGTGTAGCATGTAGGATGTAGAGTGTAGCATGTAGCGTGTAGGCTGTAGGGTGTAGAGTGTGCGGTGTAGCGTGTAGGGTGAAGAGTGTAGCGTGTAGCGTGTTGCTTGTAGCGTGTAGAGTGTAGGGTGTAGCGTGTAGGGTGTAGAGTGTAGCGTGTAGGTTGTAGAGTGAAGCTTGTAGTGCTTAGAGTGTAGCGTGTAGGGTGTAGCGTGTAGCGTGTAGGGTGTAGAACGTAGAGTGTAAGGTGTATGGTGTAGAGTGTAGGGTGTAGAGTAGCGTGTAGCATGTAGAGTGTAGCGTGTAGCGTGTAGGGTGTAGGGTGTAGCGTGTAGCGTGTAGGGTGTAGGGTGTAGCGTGTAGCGTGTAGCGTGTAGGTAGTAGGGTGTAGCGTGTAGGGTGTAGGGTGTAGAGTGTAGGGTGTAGCGTGTAGCATGTAGCGTGTAGCGTGTAGGGTGTAGGGTGTAGAGGGTAGGGTGTAGCATGTAGGGTGTAGGGTGTAGCGTGTAGGGTGTAGATCATAGAGTGTAGGGTGTAATGTGCACATTTTTCCCCATTTCCCCACTGGGTCAAAACTTCTGTTAGAATGATGCGTTTTCCAGCTATTTCCAATGGCCTACAAGCATAAGTGAAGCAGTGAGCAGCAGTCTCTATTAATATAAGAAATAACGGAAAACATTTCACATTTTTCCCCATTTCCCCATTGGGTCCTATACTAATAGAAACTGCCGCTCACCGCTTCACTTATGCTTGTAAGCCATTGAAAAGAGCAGGAAAACGCAAAAAATTTCAACCTCTGATCATTGTAAAAGAAGTTATGACCCAATGGGGAAAAATGTGAAATGTTTTCTGTTATCTCCTATACTAATAGAGACTGCTGCTCACTTGCTTCACTTATGCTTCTAGGCCATTGGAAAGAGCTACACCCTACACTCTACACGCTACACGCTACACTCTACACCCTACAGGCTACACGCTACATGCTACACTCTACACTCTACACCCTACATGCTACACGCTACACGCTACATGCTACACGCTACACCCTACACTCTACTCCCTACACCCTACACGCTACACCCTACACGCTACACCCTACACCCTACTCCCTACACGCTACACTCTACACTCTACACCCTACACCCTACACGCTACACGCTACACGCTACACTCTACACGCTACACGCCACACTCTACACCCTACACGCTACACCCTACACTCTACACCCTACACCCTACTCCCTACACGCTACACTCTACACTCTACATTCTACACCCTACACGCTACACCCTACACGCTACACGCCACACTCTACACCCTACATGCTACACCCTACACTCTACACCCTACACCCTACATGCTACACACTACAGGTTACACTCTACACCCTACACGCTACACCCTACATTCTACACCCTACACCCTACACGCTACATGCTACACTCTACACCCTACACTCTACACCATACACCTTACACTCTACGTTCTACACCCTACACGCTACACGCTACACCCTACACGAAACACTCTACGCGCTACACGCTACACTCTACACCCTACACGCTACACTCTACACCCTACACGCTACAACCTACACTCTACACGCTACAAGCTACACGCTACACGCTACAATCTACACCCTACACATAACACCCTACACTCTACACCCTACACTCTACACGCTACATGCTACACTCTACACCCTACATGCTACACCCTACACGCTACACACTACACGCTACACGCTACACTCTACACGCTACACCCTACACGCTACACGCTACATTCTACACGCTACACGCTACACTCTACACCCTACACGCTACACCCTGCACTCTACACCCTACACCCTACACGCTACACGATACACGCTACACACTAAACTCTACACCCTACATGCTACACCCTACACGCTACACCCTACACACTACACCCTACACCCTACACGCTAAACGCTACATGCTACACTCTACACTCTACACCCTACGCACTACACGCTACACGCTAGTCGCTACATGCTACACTCTACACTCTACACCCTACACCCTACACCCTACACGCTACACCCTACACGCTACACCCTACACCCTACTCCCTACATGCTACACCCTACACTCTACACCCTACACCCTACACGCTACACGCTACACGCTACACTCTACACCCTACACTCTACACCATACACCCTACACTCGACATTCTACACCCTACCCGCTACACGCTACACCCTACACGCTACACTCTACACGCTATACGCTACACTCTACACCCTACACGCTACACTCTACACCGTACACGCTACACCCTTCACTCTACACCCTACATGCTACACGCTACACGCTACACTCTACACCCTACACGCTACACCCTTCACTCTACACCCTACATGCTACACGCTACACGCTACACTCTACACCCTACATGCTACACTCTACACCCTGCACGCTACACCCTACACCCTACACGCTACACGCTACACACTACACGCTACACTCTACACGCTACACCTTACACCCTACACGCTACACTCTACACGCTACACGCTACACTCTACACCCTACACGCTACACTCTACACGCTACACTCTACACCCTACACGCTACACGCTACACTCTACACCCTACACCATACACGCTACACTCTACACGCTACACGCTACATGCTACACTCTACAACATACACGCTACACTTTACACCCTACACACTACACCCTACATTCTACATGCTACACGCTACACTCTACACCCTACACGCTACACTCTACACGCTACACCCTACACCCTACACCCTACACGCTACACACTACACGCTACACGCTACACTCTACACGCTACATGCTACACGCTACACGCTACACTCTACACCCTACACGCTACACCCCACACTCTACACGCTACATGCTACACGCTACACTCTACACCCTACACGCTACACCCTACACCCTACACGCTACACTCTACACGCTACACGCTACACCCTACACGCTGCACTCTACACGCTACATGCTACTCGCTACACTCTACACCCTATACGCTACACCCTACACTCAACACCCTACACCCTACACCCTATGCGCTACACGCTACACGATACACGCTACACTGTACACCCTACACGCTACACTACACTCTACACCCTACACCCTTCACTCTACACCCTACACGCTACATGCTACACTCTACACCCTACACGCTACACCCTACACTCTACACCCTTCACGCTACACCCTACACTCTACACCCTACACGCTACATGCTACACGCTACACTCTACACCCTACACGCTACACCACACACTCTACACCCTACACCCTACATGCTACACACTACGCTCTACACCCTACACGCTACACGCTACACTCTACACCCTACACCATACACGCTACACTCTACACGCTACACGCTACATGCTACACTCTACACCGTACACGCTACAATTTACACCCTACACACTACACCCTACACACTACATGCTACACGCTACACTCTACACCCTACACACTACACTATACACCCTACACGCTAAACCCTACACTCTACACACTACACCCTACACGCTACACCCTACACGCTACACGCTACACTCTACACCCTACACGCTACACCCGACACTCTACACCCTACACCCTACACGCTACACGCTACAAGCTACACTCTACACCCTACACGCTACACCCTACACTCTACACCCTACACACTACTCTACACCCTACACCCTACACCCTACACCCTACACGCTACACCCTACACCCTACACGCTACACTCTACACCCTACACGCTACACCCGACACTCTACACCCTACACTCTACACGCTACACGCTACAAGCTACACTCTACACCCTACACGCTACACCCTACACTCTACACCCTACACGCTACACGCTACACTCTACACCCTACACGCTACACGCTACATGCAACACACTACACCATACACGTTACACTTTACACCCTACACCCTACACGCTACACTCTACATGCTACACCCTACACTCTACACCCTACACGCTACACGCTACACACTACACGCTACACTGTACACCCTACACGCTACACTACACTCTACACCCTACACCCTTCACCCTACACGCTACACGCTACACCACACACTCTACACTCTACACCCTACATGCTACACGCTACGCTCTACACCCTACACGCTACACGCTACACTCTACACCCTACACCATACACGCTACACTCTACACGCTACACGCTACATGCTACACTCTACACCATACACGCTACACTTTACACCCTACACACTACACCCTACACCCTACATGCTACACGCTACACTCTACACCCTACACATTACACTATACACCCTACACGCTAAACCCTACACTCTACACACTACACCCTACACGCTACACTCTACACCCTATACGCTACACCCTACACTCAACACCCTACACCCTACACCCTACACGCTACACGCTACACGCTACACGATACACGATACACTCTACACCCTACACACTACTCTACACCCTACACCCTACACGCTACACCCTACATTCTACACCCTACACCCTACACGCTACATGCTACACTCTACACCCTACACGCTACACCCTACACTCTACACCCTACACGCTACACCCTACACCCTACACGCTACACGCTACACTCTACACCCTACACGCTACACCCTACACTCTACACCCTACACCCTACACGCTACACGCTACACGCTACACTCTACACCCTACACGCTACACCCTACACTCTACACCCTACACCCTACACGCTACACGCTACACGCTACACTCTACACCCTATACGCTACACCCTACACTCTACACCCTACACCCTACACCCTTCACGCTACACGTAACACGATACACGCTACACTCTACACCCTACACGCTACACCCTACACTCTACACCCTACACCCTACACGCTACACGCTACACCCTACACTCTACACCCTACATGCTACACCCTACACTCTACACCCTACACCCTACACGCTACACTCTACATCCTATATGCTACACCCCACACTCTACTCCCTACACCCTACACCCTACACGCTACACGCTACACGATACACGCTACACTCTACACTCTACGCCCTACTCTCTACATGCTACACGCTACACCCTACACTCTACACCCTACATACTACATGCTACATGCTACACGCTACACCCTACACCCTACACGCTACACGCTACACTCTACACCCTACACGCTACACTCTATACCCTACACGCTACATGCTACACTCTACACCATACACGCTACACTTTACACCCTACACACTACACCCTACACCCTACATGCTACACGCTACACTCTACACTCTACACACTACACTATACACCCTACACGCTACACCCTACACTCTGCACCCTACACCCTACACGCTACACTCTACACCCTATAAGCTACACCCTACACTCAACTCCCTACACCCTACACCCTACACGCTACACGCTACACGATACACGCTACACTCTACACCCTACACACTACTCTACACCCTACACCCTACACGCTACACCCTACACTCTACACCCTACACCCTACACGCTTCATGCTACACTCTACACCCTACACGCTACACCCTACACTCTACACCCTACACGCTACACCCTACACCCTACACGCTACACGCTACACTCTACACCCTACACGCTACACCCTACACTCTACACCCTACACGCTACTTGCTACACTCTACACCCTACACGCTACACGCTACATGCAACACACTACACCATACACGTTACACTTTACACCCTACACCCTACACGCTACACTCTACATGCTACACCCTACACTCTACACCCTACACGCTACACGCTACACACTACACGCTACACGCTACACTCTACACGCTACATGCTACACCCTACACGCTACACTCTACACCCTACACACTACACCCCACACTCTACACGCTACATGCTACACGCTACACTCTACACCCTACACGCTACACCCTACACCCTACACGCTACACTCTACACGCTACACGCTACACGCTACACCCTACACGCTGCACTCTACACGCTACATGCTACTCGCTACACTCTACACCCTATACGCTACACCCTACACTCTACACCCTACACACTTCACCCTACACGCTACACGCTACACCATACACTCTACACCCTACACGCTACATGCTACACTCTACACCCTACACGCTACACCCTACACTCTCCACCCTTCACGCTACACCCTACACTCTACACCCTACACGCTACATGCTACACGCTACACTCTACACCCTACACGCTACACGACACACTCTACACCCTACACCCTACATGCTACACGCTACGCTCTACACCCTACAGGCTACACTCTACACCCTTCACGCTACACTCTACACCCTACACGCTACAACCTACACTCTACACCCTACACCCTACACGCTACACTCTACACCCTATACGCTACACCCTACACTCTACACCCTACACCCTACACGCTACACTATACACGCTACACTCTACACCCTACACGCTACACTCTACACCCTACACCCTACATGCTACACTCTACACCCTACACGCTACACCCTACACTGTACACGCTACACCCTACACCCTACACGCTACACCCTACACTCTACACCCTACACCCTACACGCTACACGCTACACTCTACACCCTACATTCTACACTCTACACCCTACACGCTACACCCTACACTCTACACGCTACACCCTACACCCTACACGCTACACCCTACACTCTACACCCTACACCCTACACGCTACACCCTACACTCTACACGCTACATGCTACACGCTACACGCTACACCCTACACCCTACACGCTACACGCTATACTCTACACCCTACATTCTACACTCTACACCCTACACGCTACACCCTACACTCTACACGCTACACCCTACACCCTACACGCTACACCCTACACTCTACACCCTACACCCTACACGCTACACCCTACACTCTACACGCTACATGCTACACGCTACACGCTACACTCTACACCCTACACGCTACACCCTACACCCTACACCCTACACGCTACACCCTACACTCTACACGCTACATGCTACACGCTACACGCTACACTCTACACCCTACACGCTACACCCTACACCCTACACGCTACACGCTACATGCTACACGCTTCACCCTACACGCTGCACTCTACACGCTACACGCTACTCGCTACACTCTACACCCTATACGCTACACCCTACACTCAACACCCTACACCCTACGAGCTACACGATACACGATACACGCTACACTGTACACCCTACACGCTACACTACACTCTACACCCTACACCCTTCACCCTACACGCTACACGCTACACCACACACTCTACACCGTACACCCTACATGCTACACTCTACGCTCTACACCCTACACGCTACACGCTACACTCTACACGCTACACGCTACATGCTACACTCTACACCATACACTCTACACTTTACACCCTACACACTACACCCTACACCCTACATGCTACACTCTACACTCTACACCCTACACGCTACACTCTACACCCTATACGCTACACCCTACACTCAACACCCTACACCCTACACCCTACACGCTACACGCTACACGCTACACGATACACTCTACACCCTACACACTACTCTACACCCTACACCCTACATGCTACACCCTACATTCTACACCCTACACCGTACACGCTACATGCTACACTCTACACCCTACACGCTACACCCTACACTCTACACCCTACACGCTACACCCTACACCCTACACGCTACACGCTACACTCTACACCCTACAGGCTACACCCTACACTCTACACCCTACACCCTACACGCTACACGCTACACGCTACACTCTACACCCTACACGCTACACCCTACACTCTACACCCTACACCCTACACGCTACACGCTACACTCTACACCCTATACGCTACACCCTACACTCTACACCCTACACCCTACACCCTTCACGCTACACGTCACACGATACACGCTACACTCTACACCCTACAAGCTACACCCTACACTCTACACCCTACACCCTACACGCTACACGCTACACCCTACACTCTACACCCTACACGCTACACCCTACACTCTACACCCTACACCCTACACGCTACACTCTACATCCTATATGCTACACCCCACACTCTACACCCTACACCCTACACCCTACACGCTACACGATACACGCTACACTCTACACTCTACGCCCTACTCTCTACATGCTACACGCTACACCCTACACTCTACACCCTACATACTACATGCTACATGCTACACGCTACACCCTACACCCTACACGCTACACGCTACACTCTACACCCTACACGCTACACTCTATACCCTACACGCTACATGCTACACTCTACACCATACACGCTACACTTTACACCCTACACACTACACCCTACACCCTACATGCTACACGCTACACTCTACACTCTACACACTACACTATACACCCTACACGCTACACCCTACACTCTGCACCCTACACCCTACACGCTACACTCTACACCCTATACGCTACACCCTACACTCAACTCCCTACACCCTACACCCTACACGCTACACTCTACACGCTACACACTACACGCTACACCCTACACGCTGCACTCTACACGCTACATGCTACTCGCTACACTCTACACCCTATACGCTACACCCTACACTCTACACCCTACACACTTCACCCTACACGCTACACGCTACACCATACACTCTACACCCTACACGCTACATGCTACACTCTACACCCTACACGCTACACCCTACACCCTACATGCTACACTCTACACCCTACACGCTACACCCTACACTCTCCACCCTTCACGCTACACCCTACACTCTACACCCTACACGCTGCATGCTACACGCTACACTCTACACCCTACACGCTACACGACACACTCTACACCCTACACCCTACATGCTACACGCTACGCTCTACACCCTACACGCTACACTCTACACCCTTCACGCTACACTCTACACCCTACACGCTACAACCTACACTCTACACCCTACACCCTACACGCTACACTCTACACCCTATACGCTACACCCTACACTCTACACCCTACACCCTACACGCTACACTATACACGCTACACTCTACACCCTACACGCTACACTCTACACCCTACACCCTACATGCTACACTCTACACCCTACACGCTACACCCTACACTGTACACGCTACACCCTACACCCTACACGCTACACCCTACACTCTACACCCTACACCCTACACGCTACACGCTACACTCTACACCCTACATTCTACACTCTACACCCTACACGCTACACCCTACACTCTACACGCTACACCCTACACCCTACACGCTACACCCTACACTCTACACCCTACACCCTACACGCTACACCCTACACTCTACACGCTACATGCTACACGCTACACTCTACACCCTACACGCTACACGCTATACTCTACACCCTACATTCTACACTCTACACCCTACACGCTACACCCTACACTCTACACGCTACACCCTACACCCTACACGCTACACCCTACACTCTACACCCTACACCCTACACGCTACACCCTACACTCTACACGCTACATGCTACACGCTACACGCTACACTCTACACCCTACACGCTACACCCTACACCCTACACCCTACACGCTACACCCTACACTCTACACGCTACATGCTACACGCTACACGCTACACTCTACACCCTACACGCTACACCCTACACCCTGCACGCTACACGCTACATGCTACACGCTTCACCCTACACGCTGCACTCTACACGCTACACGCTACTCGCTACACTCTACACCCTATACGCTACACCCTACACTCAACACCCTACACCCTACGAGCTACACGCTACACGATACACGCTACACTGTACACCCTACACGCTACACTACACTCTACACCCTACACCCTTCACCCTACACGCTACATGCTACACCACACACTCTACACCGTACACCCTACATGCTACACTCTACGCTCTACACCCTACACGCTACACGCTACACTCTACACGCTACACGCTACATGCTACACTCTACACCATACACTCTACACTTTACACCCTACACACTACACCCTACACCCTACATGCTACACTCTACACTCTACACCCTACACGCTACACTCTACACCCTATACGCTACACCCTACACTCAACACCCTACACCCTACACCCTACACGCTACACGCTACACGATACACGATACACTCTACACCCTACACACTACTCTACACCCTACACCCTACATGCTACACCCTACATTCTACACCCTACACCGTACACGCTACATGCAACACTCTACACCCTACACGCTACACCCTACACTCTACACCCTACACGCTACACCCTACACCCTACACGCTACACGCTACACTCTACACCCTACAGGCTACACCCTACACTCTACACCCTACACCCTACACGCTACACGCTACACGCTACACTCTACACCCTACACGCTACACCCTACACTCTACACCCTACACCCTACACGCTACACGCTACACTCTACACCCTATACGCTACACCCTACACTCTACACCCTACACCCTACACCCTTCACGCTACACGTCACACGATACACGCTACACTCTACACCCTACACGCTACACCCTACACTCTACACCCTACACCCTACACGCTACACGCTACACCCTACACTCTACACCCTACACGCTACACCCTACACTCTACACCCTACACCCTACACGCTACACTCTACATCCTATATGCTACACCCCACACTCTACACCCTACACCCTACACCCTACACGCTACACGCTACACGATACACGCTACACTCTACACTCTACGCCCTACTCTCTACATGCTACACGCTACACCCTACACTCTACACCCTACATACTACATGCTACATGCTACACGCTACACCCTACACTCTACACGCTACACTCTACACCCTACACGCTACACTCTATACCCTACACGCTACATGCTACACTCTACACCATACACGCTACACTTTACACCCTACACACTACACCCTACACCCTACATGCTACACGCTACACTCTACACTCTACACACTACACTATACACCCTACACGCTACACCCTACACTCTGCACCCTACACCCTACACGCTACACTCTACACCCTATACGCTACACCCTACACTCAACTCCCTACACCCTACACCCTACACGCTACACGCTACACGCTACACTCTACACCCTACACACTACGCATGGTGTAGCGTGTAGGGTGAAGGGTGTAGGGTGTAGAGTGTAGTGTAGCGTGTAGGGTGTACAGTGTAGCGTGTATCGTGTAGAGTGTAGCGTGTAGGGTGCAGCATGTAGCGTGTAGAGTGTAGCCTGTAGCGTGTAGTGTGTAGCGTGTAGCGTGTAGGGTGTAGGGTGTAGGGTGTAGCGTGTAGAGTGTAGCGTGTAGGGTGTAGGGTGTAGCGTGTAGGGTGTAGGGTGTAGAGTGTAGGGTGTAGCGTGTAGGGTGTAGAGTGTAGCGTGTAGCTTGTAGGGTGTAGGGTGTAGCGTGTAGGGTGTAGAGTGTAGGGTGTAGCGTGTAGGGTGTAGAGTGTAGGGTGTAGCGTGTAGGGTGTAGAGTGTAGCGTGTAGCGTGTAGCGTGTAGGGTGTAGGGTGTAGAGTGTAGGGTGTAGCGTGTAGGGTGTAGAGTGTAGCGTGTAGCTTGTAGGGTGTAGGGTGTAGCGTGTAGGGTGTAGAGTGTAGGGTGTAGCGTGTAGGGTGTAGAGTATAGCATGTAGCATGTAGGGTGTAGGGTGTAGCGTGTAGGGTGTAGAGTGTAGAATGTAGGGTGTAGAGTGTAGCGTGTAGCGTGTAGGGTGTAGGGTGTAGAGTGTAGGGTGTAGCGTGTAGCGTGTAGCATGTAGGGTGTAGGGTGTAGAGTGTAGCGTGTAGGGTGTAGAGTGTAGCGTGTATAGTGTAGCGTTTAGGGTGTAGGGTGTAGAGTGTAGGGTGTAGCGTATAGGGTGTAGAGTGTAGCGTGTAGGGTGTAGGGTGTAGAGTGTGTGGTGTAGCGTGTAGGGTGTAGAGTGTAGCGTGTAGCATGTAGCGTGTAGGGTGTAGAGTGTAGGGTGTAGCGTGAAGGGTGGAGAGTGTAGCGTGTAGCATGTAGGGTGTAGGGTGTAGCGTGTAGAGTGTAGGGTGTAGCGTGTAGCGTGTAGATTGTATGGTGTAGCGTGTAGCGTGTAGGGTGAAGGGTGTAGGGTGTAGAGTGTAGTGTAGCGTGTAGGGTGTACAGTGTAGCGTGTATCGTGTAGCGTGTAGCTCGTAGGGTGTAGGGTGTTGAGTGTAGGGTGTAGCGTATAGGGTGTAGAGTGTAGCGAGTAGCGTGTAGCGTGTAGAGTGCAGCGTGTAGGGTGAAGCGTGTAGCGTGTAGCGTGTAGCGTGTAGGGTGTAGGGTGTAGGGTGTAGCGTGTAGGGTGTAGAGTGTAGCGTGTAGCGTGTAGCATGTAGCGTGTAGAGTGTAGGGTGTAGCGTGTAGGGTGTAGAGTGTAGAGTGTAGGGTGTAGTGTGTAGCGTGTAGAGTGCAGCGTGTAGTGTGAAGCGTGTAGCGTGTAGCGTGTAGGGTGTAGGGTGTAGGGTGTAGCGTGTAGGGTGTAGAGTGTAGCTTGTAGCGTGTAGCATGTAGCGTGTAGAGTGTAGAGTGTAGCGTGTAGGGTGTAGGGTGTAGAGTGTAGGGTGTAGCGTGTAGGGTGTAGGGTGTAGCGTGTAGAGTGTAGGGTGTAGCGTGTAGGGTGTAGAGTGTAGAATGTAGGGTGTAGAGTGTAGCGTGTAGCGTGTAGGGTGTAGGGTGTAGAGTGTAGCGTGTATCGTGTAGCGTGTAGCGTGAAGGGTGTAGGGTGTAGGGTGTAGAGTGTAGGGTGTAGCGTGTAGGGTGTAGAGTGTAGCGTGTAGCGTGTAGGGTGTAGAGTGTAGGGTGTAGCATGTAGGGTGTAGTGTAACGTGTAGCGTGTAAGGTGTAGGGTGTAGGGTGTAGGGTGTAGCGTGTAGGGTGTAGTGTAGGGTGTAGCGTGTAGGGTGTAGAGTGTAGCATGTAGCGTGTAGGGTGTAGGGTGTAGAGTGTAGGGTGTAGCGTGTAGGGTGTAGAGTGTAGCGTGTAGGGTGTAGGGTGTAGAGTGTAGGGTGTAGCATGTAGGGTGTAGTGTAGCGTGTAGGGTGTAGGGTGTAGGGTGTAGGGTGTAGGGTGTAGCGTGTAGGGTGTAGTGTAGGGTGTAGCGTGTAGGGTGTAGAGTGTAGCATGTAGCGTGTAGGGTGTAGGGTGTAGAGTGTAGGGTGTAGCGTGTAGGGTGTAGAGTAGTGTGTAGGGTGTAGAGTGTAGCGTGTATCGTGTAGCGTGTAGCGTGTAGGGTGTAGGGTGTAGGGTGTTGAGTGTAGGGTGTAGCGTATAGGGTGTAGCGTGTAGCGTGTAGGGTGTAGGGTGTAGAGTGTAGGGTGTAGCGTGTAGGGTGTATAGTGTAGTGTGTAGGGTGTAGAGTGTAGCGTGTAGTATGTAGGGTGTAGGGTGTAGTGTGTAGGGTGTAAAGTGTAGCATGTATGGTGTAGAGTGTAGCATGTAGCGTGTAGCGTGTAGAGTGTAGCGTGTAGCGTGTAGGGTGTAGGGTGTAGCGTGTAGGGTGTAGAGTGTAGCGTGTAGCGTGTAGCATGTAGCGTGTAGAGTGTAGGGTGTAGCGTGCAGGGTGTAGGGTGTAGAGTGTAGGGTGTAGTGTGTAGCGTGTAGAGTGCAGCGTGTAGGGTGAAGCGTGTAGCGTGTAGCGTGTAGGGTGTAGGGTGTAGGGTGTAGCGTGTAGGGTGTAGAGTGTAGCGTGTAGGGTGTAGGGTGTAGAGTGTAGGGTGTAGAGTGTAGCGTGTAGCATGTAGCGTGTAGCATGTAGGGTGTAGGGTGTAGAGTGTGTGGTGTAGCGTGTAGGGTGTAGAGTGTAGCGTGTAGCGTGTAGCATGTAGCGTGTAGGGTGTAGAGTGTAGGGTGTAGCGTGAAGGGTGGAGAGTGTAGCGTGTAGCATGTAGGGTGTAGGGTGTAGCGTGTAGAGTGTAGGGTGTAGCGTGTAGCGTGTAGATTGTATGGTGTAGCGTGTAGCGTGTAGGGTGAAGGGTGTAGGGTGTAGAGTGTAGTGTAGCGTGTAGGGTGTACAGTGTAGCGTGTATCGTGTAGCGTGTAGCTCGTAGGGTGTAGGGTGTTGAGTGTAGGGTGTAGCGTATAGGGTGTAGAGTGTAACGAGTAGCGTGTAGCGTGTAGAGTGCAGCGTGTAGGGTGAAGCGCGTAGCGTGTAGCGTGTAGCGTGTAGGGTGTAGGGTGTAGCGTGTAGGGTGTAGAGTGTAGCGTGTAGCGTGTAGCATGTAGCGTGTAGAGTGTAGGGTGTAGCGTGTAGGGTGTAGGGTGTAGAGTGTAGGGTGTAGTGTGTCGCGTATAGAGTGCAGCGTGTAGGGTGAAGCGTGTAGCGTGCAGCGTGTAGGGTGTAGGGTGTAGGGTGTAGCGTGTAGGATGTAGAGTGTAGCGTGTAGCGTGTAGCATGTAGCGTGTAGACTGTAGGGTGTAGCGTGTGGGGTGTAGGGTGTAGAGTGTAGGGTGTAGCGTGTAGGGTGTAGGGTGTAGCGTGTAGAGTGTAGGGTGTAGCGTGTAGGGTGTAGAGTGTAGAATGTAGGGTGTAGAGTGTAGCGTGTAGCGTGTATGGTGTAGGGTGTAGAGTGTAGCGTGTATCGTGTAGCGTGTAGCGTGAAGGGTGTAGGGTGTAGGGTGTAGAGTGTAGGGTGTAGCGTGTAGGGTGTAGAGTGTAGCGTGTAGCGTGTAGGGTGTAGAGTGTAGGGTGTAGCATGTAGGGTGTAGTGTAGCGTGTAGCGTGTAGGGTGTAGGGTGTAGGGTGTAGCGTGTAGGGTGTAGTGTAGGGTGTAGCGTGTAGGGTGTAGAGTGTAGCATGTAGCGTGTAGGGTGTAGGGTGTAGAGTGTAGGGTGTAGCGTGTAGGGTGTAGAGTAGTGTGTAGGGTGTAGGGTGTAGAGTGTAGCGTGTATCGTGTAGCGTGTAGCGTGTAGCGTGTAGGGTGTAGGGTGTAGGGTGTTGAGTGTAGGGTGTAGCGTGTAGGGTGTATAGTGTAGTGTGTAGGGTGTAGAGTGTAGCGTGTAGTATGTAGGGTGTAGGGTGTAGTGTGTAGGGTGTAAAGTGTAGCGTGTAGTATGTAGGGTGTAGGGTGTAGTGTGTAAGGTGTAAAGTGTAGCGTGTATGGTGTAGAGTGTAGCATGTAGCGTGTAGCGTGTAGAGTGACGTGTATGGTGTAGGGTGTAGAGTGTAGCGTGTAGGGTGTAAAGTGTAGCGTTTAGCGTATAGAGTGTAGCGTCTAGGGTGTAGAGTGTAGCGTGTAGAGTGTAGCATGTAGGGTGTAAAGTGTAGCGTGTAGAGTGTAGCGTGTAGTGTGTAGCGTGTAGCGTGTAGGGTGTAGGGTGTAGCGTGTAGGGTGTAGAGTGTAGCATGTAGGGTGTAGAGTGTAGCGTGTAGGGTGTAGAGTGTAGCGTGTAGCGTGTAGCGTGTAGGGTGCAGAGTGTAGCGTGTAGCGTGTAGCGTGTAGGGTGTAGTGTGTAGGGTGTAGAGTGTAGCGTGTAGGGTGTAGGGTGTAGGGTGTGGAGTGTAGGGTGTAGCATGTAGAGTGTAGGGTGTATCGTGTAGGGTGTAGAGTGTGGCATGTAGCGTGTAGGGTGTAGCGTGTAGGGTGTAGAGTGTAGCGTGTAGCGTGTAGAGTGTAGCGTGTAGGGTGTAGCGTGTAGGGTGTAGAATGTAGAGTGTAGGGTGTATGGTGTAGAGTGTAGGTTGTAGAGTATAGCGTGTAGCGTGTAGCGTGTAGGGTGTAGGGTGTAGAGTGTAGAGTGTAGCGTGTAGGGAGTAGGGTGTAGGGTGTAGCGTGTAGGGTGTAGCGTGTAGGGTGTAGGGTGTAGAGTGTAGGGTGTAGCGTGTAGCATGTAGCGTGTAGCGTGTAGCATGTAGGGTGTAGAGTGTAGAGTGTAGCATGTAGCGTGTAGCGTGTAGGGTGTAGGGTGTAGAGTGAAGGGTGTAGGGTATAGCGTGTAGAGTGTAGCCTGTAGGGTGTAGAGTGTAGCGTGTAGCGTGTAGAGTGTAGAGTGTAGTGTGTAGCGTGTAGCGTGTAGGGTGTAGCATGTAGGATGTAGAGTGTAGCATGTAGCGTGTAGGCTGTAGGGTGTAGAGTGTGCGGTGTAGCGTGTAGGGTGAAGAGTGTAGCGTGTAGCGTGTTGCTTGTAGCGTGTAGAGTGTAGGGTGTAGCGTGTAGGGTGTAGAGTGTAGCGTGTAGGTTGTAGAGTGAAGCGTGTAGTGCTTAGAGTGTAGCGTGTAGGGTGTAGCGTGTAGCGTGTAGGGTGTAGAACGTAGAGTGTAAGGTGTATGGTGTAGAGTGTAGGGTGTAGAGTAGCGTGTAGCATGTAGAGTGTAGCGTGTAGCGTGTAGGGTGTAGGGTGTAGAGTGTAGGGTATAGCGTGTAGCGTGTAGCGTGTAGGTAGTAGGGTGTAGGGTGTAGCGTGTAGGGTGTAGAGTGTAGGGTGTAGAGTGTAGCGTGTAGCGTGTAGCATGTAGCGTGTAGAGTGTAGGGTGTAGCGTGTAGGGTGTAGGGTGTAGAGTGTAGGGTGTAGTGTGTAGCGTATAGAGTGCAGCGTGTAGGGTGAAGCGTGTAGCGTGCAGCGTGTAGGGTGTAGGGTGTAGGGTGTAGCGTGTAGGGTGTAGAGTGTAGCGTGTAGCATGTAGCGTGTAGACTGTAGGGTGTAGCGTGTGGGGTGTAGGGTGTAGAGTGTAGGGTGTAGCGTGTAGGGTGTAGGGTGTAGCGTGTAGAGTGTAGGGTGTAGCGTGTAGGGTGTAGAGTGTAGAATGTAGGGTGTAGAGTGTAGCGTGTAGCGTGTATGGTGTAGGGTGTAGAGTGTAGCGTGTATCGTGTAGCGTGTAGCGTGAAGGGTGTAGGGTGTAGAGTGTAGGGTGTAGCGTGTAGGGTGTAGAGTGTAGCGTGTAGCGTGTAGGGTGTAGAGTGTAGGGTGTAGCATGTAGGGTGTAGTGTAGCGTGTAGCGTGTAGGGTGTAGGGTGTAGGGTGTAGCGTGTAGGGTGTAGTGTAGGGTGTAGCGTGTAGGGTGTAGAGTGTAGCATGTAGCGTGTAGGGTGTAGGGTGTAGAGTGTAGGGTGTAGCGTGTAGGGTGTAGGGTGTAGAGTAGTGTGTAGGGTGTAGGGTGTAGAGTGTAGCGTGTATCGTGTAGCGTGTAGCGTGTAGCGTGTAGGGTGTAGGGTGTAGGGTGTTGAGTGTAGGGTGTAGCGTGTAGGGTGTATAGTGTAGTGTGTAGGGTGTAGAGTGTAGCGTGTAGTATGTAGGGTGTAGGGTGTAGTGTGTAGGGTGTAAAGTGTAGCGTGTAGTATGTAGGGTGTAGGGTGTAGTGTGTAAGGTGTAAAGTGTAGCGTGTATGGTGTAGAGTGTAGCATGTAGCGTGTAGCGTGTAGAGTGACGTGTATGGTGTAGGGTGTAGAGTGTAGCGTGTAGGGTGTAGAGTGTAGCGTTTAGCGTGTAGAGTGTAGCGTCTAGGGTGTAGAGTGTAGCGTGTAGAGTGTAGCATGTAGGGTGTAAAGTGTAGCGTGTAGAGTGTAGCGTGTAGTGTGTAGCGTGTAGCGTGTAGGGTGTAGGGTGTAGGGTGTAGCGTGTAGGGTGTAGAGTGTAGCATGTAGGGTGTAGAGTGTAGCGTGTAGGGTGTAGAGTGTAGCGTGTAGCGTGTAGCGTGTAGGGTGCAGAGTGTAGCGTGTAGCGTGTAGCGTGTAGGGTGTAGTGTGTAGGGTGTAGAGTGTAGCGTGTAGGGTGTAGGGTGTAGGGTGTGGAGTGTAGGGTGTAGCATGTAGAGTGTAGGGTGTATCGTGTAGGGTGTAGAGTGTGGCATGTAGCGTGTAGGGTGTAGCGTGTAGGGTGTAGAGTGTAGCGTGTAGCGTGTAGAGTGTAGCGTGTAGGGTGTAGCGTGTAGGGTGTAGAATGTAGAGTGTAGGGTGTATGGTGTAGAGTGTAGGTTGTAGAGTATAGCGTGTAGCGTGTAGCGTGTAGGGTGTAGGGTGTAGAGTGTAGAGTGTAGCGTGTAGGGAGTAGGGTGTAGGGTGTAGCGTGTAGGGTGTAGCGTGTAGGGTGTAGGGTGTAGAGTGTAGGGTGTAGCGTGTAGCATGTAGCGTGTAGCGTGTAGCATGTAGGGTGTAGAGTGTAGAGTGTAGCATGTAGCGTGTAGCGTGTAGGGTGTAGGGTGTAGAGTGAAGGGTGTAGGGTGTAGCGTGTAGAGTGTAGCCTGTAGGGTGTAGAGTGTAGCGTGTAGCGTGTAGAGTGTAGAGTGTAGTGTGTAGCGTGTAGCGTGTAGGGTGTAGCATGTAGGATGTAGAGTGTAGCATGTAGCGTGTAGGCTGTAGGGTGTAGAGTGTGCGGTGTAGCGTGTAGGGTGAAGAGTGTAGCGTGTAGCGTGTTGCTTGTAGCGTGTAGAGTGTAGGGTGTAGCGTGTAGGGTGTAGAGTGTAGCGTGTAGGTTGTAGAGTGAAGCGTGTAGTGCTTAGAGTGTAGCGTGTAGGGTGTAGCGTGTAGCGTGTAGGGTGTAGAACGTAGAGTGTAAGGTGTATGGTGTAGAGTGTAGGGTGTAGAGTAGCGTGTAGCATGTAGAGTGTAGCGTGTAGCGTGTAGGGTGTAGGGTGTAGAGTGTAGGGTGTAGAGTGTAGCGTGTAGCATGTAGCGTGTAGCATGTAGGGTGTAGGGTGTAGAGTGTGTGGTGTAGCGTGTAGGGTGTAGAGTGTAGCGTGTAGCGTGTAGCATGTAGCGTGTAGGGTGTAGAGTGTAGGGTGTAGCGTGAAGGGTGGAGAGTGTAGCGTGTAGCATGTAGGGTGTAGGGTGTAGCGTGTAGAGTGTAGGGTGTAGCGTGTAGCGTGTAGATTGTATGGTGTAGCGTGTAGCGTGTAGGGTGAAGGGTGTAGGGTGTAGAGTGTAGTGTAGCGTGTAGGGTGTACAGTGTAGCGTGTATCGTGTAGCGTGTAGCTCGTAGGGTGTAGGGTGTTGAGTGTAGGGTGTAGCGTATAGGGTGTAGAGTGTAACGAGTAGCGTGTAGCGTGTAGAGTGCAGCGTGTAGGGTGAAGCGCGTAGCGTGTAGCGTGTAGCGTGTAGGGTGTAGGGTGTAGCGTGTAGGGTGTAGAGTGTAGCGTGTAGCGTGTAGCATGTAGCGTGTAGAGTGTAGGGTGTAGCGTGTAGGGTGTAGGGTGTAGAGTGTAGGGTGTAGTGTGTCGCGTATAGAGTGCAGCGTGTAGGGTGAAGCGTGTAGCGTGCAGCGTGTAGGGTGTAGGGTGTAGGGTGTAGCGTGTAGGATGTAGAGTGTAGCGTGTAGCGTGTAGCATGTAGCGTGTAGACTGTAGGGTGTAGCGTGTGGGGTGTAGGGTGTAGAGTGTAGGGTGTAGCGTGTAGGGTGTAGGGTGTAGCGTGTAGAGTGTAGGGTGTAGCGTGTAGGGTGTAGAGTGTAGAATGTAGGGTGTAGAGTGTAGCGTGTAGCGTGTATGGTGTAGGGTGTAGAGTGTAGCGTGTATCGTGTAGCGTGTAGCGTGAAGGGTGTAGGGTGTAGGGTGTAGAGTGTAGGGTGTAGCGTGTAGGGTGTAGAGTGTAGCGTGTAGCGTGTAGGGTGTAGAGTGTAGGGTGTAGCATGTAGGGTGTAGTGTAGCGTGTAGCGTGTAGGGTGTAGGGTGTAGGGTGTAGCGTGTAGGGTGTAGTGTAGGGTGTAGCGTGTAGGGTGTAGAGTGTAGCATGTAGCGTGTAGGGTGTAGGGTGTAGAGTGTAGGGTGTAGCGTGTAGGGTGTAGAGTAGTGTGTAGGGTGTAGGGTGTAGAGTGTAGCGTGTATCGTGTAGCGTGTAGCGTGTAGCGTGTAGGGTGTAGGGTGTAGGGTGTTGAGTGTAGGGTGTAGCGTGTAGGGTGTATAGTGTAGTGTGTAGGGTGTAGAGTGTAGCGTGTAGTATGTAGGGTGTAGGGTGTAGTGTGTAGGGTGTAAAGTGTAGCGTGTAGTATGTAGGGTGTAGGGTGTAGTGTGTAAGGTGTAAAGTGTAGCGTGTATGGTGTAGAGTGTAGCATGTAGCGTGTAGCGTGTAGAGTGACGTGTATGGTGTAGGGTGTAGAGTGTAGCGTGTAGGGTGTAAAGTGTAGCGTTTAGCGTGTAGAGTGTAGCGTCTAGGGTGTAGAGTGTAGCGTGTAGAGTGTAGCATGTAGGGTGTAAAGTGTAGCGTGTAGAGTGTAGCGTGTAGTGTGTAGCGTGTAGCGTGTAGGGTGTAGGGTGTAGCGTGTAGGGTGTAGAGTGTAGCATGTAGGGTGTAGAGTGTAGCGTGTAGGGTGTAGAGTGTAGCGTGTAGCGTGTAGCGTGTAGGGTGCAGAGTGTAGCGTGTAGCGTGTAGCGTGTAGGGTGTAGTGTGTAGGGTGTAGAGTGTAGCGTGTAGGGTGTAGGGTGTAGGGTGTGGAGTGTAGGGTGTAGCATGTAGAGTGTAGGGTGTATCGTGTAGGGTGTAGAGTGTGGCATGTAGCGTGTAGGGTGTAGCGTGTAGGGTGTAGAGTGTAGCGTGTAGCGTGTAGAGTGTAGCGTGTAGGGTGTAGCGTGTAGGGTGTAGAATGTAGAGTGTAGGGTGTATGGTGTAGAGTGTAGGTTGTAGAGTATAGCGTGTAGCGTGTAGCGTGTAGGGTGTAGGGTGTAGAGTGTAGAGTGTAGCGTGTAGGGAGTAGGGTGTAGGGTGTAGCGTGTAGGGTGTAGCGTGTAGGGTGTAGGGTGTAGAGTGTAGGGTGTAGCGTGTAGCATGTAGCGTGTAGCGTGTAGCATGTAGGGTGTAGAGTGTAGAGTGTAGCATGTAGCGTGTAGCGTGTAGGGTGTAGGGTGTAGAGTGAAGGGTGTAGGGTATAGCGTGTAGAGTGTAGCCTGTAGGGTGTAGAGTGTAGCGTGTAGCGTGTAGAGTGTAGAGTGTAGTGTGTAGCGTGTAGCGTGTAGGGTGTAGCATGTAGGATGTAGAGTGTAGCATGTAGCGTGTAGGCTGTAGGGTGTAGAGTGTGCGGTGTAGCGTGTAGGGTGAAGAGTGTAGCGTGTAGCGTGTTGCTTGTAGCGTGTAGAGTGTAGGGTGTAGCGTGTAGGGTGTAGAGTGTAGCGTGTAGGTTGTAGAGTGAAGCGTGTAGTGCTTAGAGTGTAGCGTGTAGGGTGTAGCGTGTAGCGTGTAGGGTGTAGAACGTAGAGTGTAAGGTGTATGGTGTAGAGTGTAGGGTGTAGAGTAGCGTGTAGCATGTAGAGTGTAGCGTGTAGCGTGTAGGGTGTAGGGTGTAGAGTGTAGGGTATAGCGTGTAGCGTGTAGCGTGTAGGTAGTAGGGTGTAGGGTGTAGCGTGTAGGGTGTAGAGTGTAGGGTGTAGAGTGTAGCGTGTAGCGTGTAGCATGTAGCGTGTAGAGTGTAGGGTGTAGCGTGTAGGGTGTAGGGTGTAGAGTGTAGGGTGTAGTGTGTAGCGTATAGAGTGCAGCGTGTAGGGTGAAGCGTGTAGCGTGCAGCGTGTAGGGTGTAGGGTGTAGGGTGTAGCGTGTAGGGTGTAGAGTGTAGCGTGTAGCATGTAGCGTGTAGACTGTAGGGTGTAGCGTGTGGGGTGTAGGGTGTAGAGTGTAGGGTGTAGCGTGTAGGGTGTAGGGTGTAGCGTGTAGAGTGTAGGGTGTAGCGTGTAGGGTGTAGAGTGTAGAATGTAGGGTGTAGAGTGTAGCGTGTAGCGTGTATGGTGTAGGGTGTAGAGTGTAGCGTGTATCGTGTAGCGTGTAGCGTGAAGGGTGTAGGGTGTAGAGTGTAGGGTGTAGCGTGTAGGGTGTAGAGTGTAGCGTGTAGCGTGTAGGGTGTAGAGTGTAGGGTGTAGCATGTAGGGTGTAGTGTAGCGTGTAGCGTGTAGGGTGTAGGGTGTAGGGTGTAGCGTGTAGGGTGTAGTGTAGGGTGTAGCGTGTAGGGTGTAGAGTGTAGCATGTAGCGTGTAGGGTGTAGGGTGTAGAGTGTAGGGTGTAGCGTGTAGGGTGTAGGGTGTAGAGTAGTGTGTAGGGTGTAGGGTGTAGAGTGTAGCGTGTATCGTGTAGCGTGTAGCGTGTAGCGTGTAGGGTGTAGGGTGTAGGGTGTTGAGTGTAGGGTGTAGCGTGTAGGGTGTATAGTGTAGTGTGTAGGGTGTAGAGTGTAGCGTGTAGTATGTAGGGTGTAGGGTGTAGTGTGTAGGGTGTAAAGTGTAGCGTGTAGTATGTAGGGTGTAGGGTGTAGTGTGTAAGGTGTAAAGTGTAGCGTGTATGGTGTAGAGTGTAGCATGTAGCGTGTAGCGTGTAGAGTGACGTGTATGGTGTAGGGTGTAGAGTGTAGCGTGTAGGGTGTAGAGTGTAGCGTTTAGCGTGTAGAGTGTAGCGTCTAGGGTGTAGAGTGTAGCGTGTAGAGTGTAGCATGTAGGGTGTAAAGTGTAGCGTGTAGAGTGTAGCGTGTAGTGTGTAGCGTGTAGCGTGTAGGGTGTAGGGTGTAGGGTGTAGCGTGTAGGGTGTAGAGTGTAGCATGTAGGGTGTAGAGTGTAGCGTGTAGGGTGTAGAGTGTAGCGTGTAGCGTGTAGCGTGTAGGGTGCAGAGTGTAGCGTGTAGCGTGTAGCGTGTAGGGTGTAGTGTGTAGGGTGTAGAGTGTAGCGTGTAGGGTGTAGGGTGTAGGATGTGGAGTGTAGGGTGTAGCATGTAGAGTGTAGGGTGTATCGTGTAGGGTGTAGAGTGTGGCATGTAGCGTGTAGGGTGTAGAGTGTAGCGTGTAGCGTGTAGAGTGTAGCGTGTAGGGTGTAGCGTGTAGGGTGTAGAATGTAGAGTGTAGGGTGTATGGTGTAGAGTGTAGGTTGTAGAGTATAGCGTGTAGCGTGTAGCGTGTAGGGTGTAGGGTGTAGAGTGTAGAGTGTAGCGTGTAGGGAGTAGGGTGTAGGGTGTAGCGTGTAGGGTGTAGCGTGTAGGGTGTAGGGTGTAGAGTGTAGGGTGTAGCGTGTAGCATGTAGCGTGTAGCGTGTAGCATGTAGGGTGTAGAGTGTAGAGTGTAGCATGTAGCGTGTAGCGTGTAGGGTGTAGGGTGTAGAGTGAAGGGTGTAGGGTGTAGCGTGTAGAGTGTAGCCTGTAGGGTGTAGAGTGTAGCGTGTAGCGTGTAGAGTGTAGAGTGTAGTGTGTAGCGTGTAGCGTGTAGGGTGTAGCATGTAGGATGTAGAGTGTAGCATGTAGCGTGTAGGCTGTAGGGTGTAGAGTGTGCGGTGTAGCGTGTAGGGTGAAGAGTGTAGCGTGTAGCGTGTTGCTTGTAGCGTGTAGAGTGTAGGGTGTAGCGTGTAGGGTGTAGAGTGTAGCGTGTAGGTTGTAGAGTGAAGCGTGTAGTGCTTAGAGTGTAGCGTGTAGGGTGTAGCGTGTAGCGTGTAGGGTGTAGAACGTAGAGTGTAAGGTGTATGGTGTAGAGTGTAGGGTGTAGAGTAGCGTGTAGCATGTAGAGTGTAGCGTGTAGCGTGTAGGGTGTAGGGTGTAGAGTGTAGGGTGTAGCGTGTAGCGTGTAGCGTGTAGGTAGTAGGGTGTAGGGTGTAGCGTGTAGGGTGTAGAGTGTAGGGTGTAGCGTGTAGCATGTAGCGTGTAGAGTGTAGAGTGTAGCATGTAGCGTGTAGCGTGTAGGGTGTAGGGTGTAGAGGGTAGGGTGTAGCATGTAGGGTGTAGGGTGTAGCGTGTAGGGTGTAGATCATAGAGTGTAGGGTGTAATGTGCACATTTTTCCCCATTTCCCCACTGGGTCAAAACTTCTGTTAGAATGATGCGTTTTCCTGCTATTTCCAATGGCCTACAAGCATAAGTGAAGCAGTGAGCAGCAGTCTCTATTAATATAAGAGATAACGGAAAACATTTCACATTTTTCCCCATTTCCCCATTGGGTCCTATACTAATAGAAACTGCCGCTCACCGCTTCACTTATGCTTGTAAGCCATTGAAAAGAGCAGGAAAACGCAAAAAATTTCAACCTCTGATCATTGTAAAAGAAGGTATGACCCAATGGGGAAAAATGTGAAATGTTGGGGGGCGTGGCCAGCGCTGATTCTGAGAGGACGTCTCAGCTGTGAGCTCCACACTGGGGCCACCTAATTAAGCGATTTTATAAAGCTTTTCTTCGAGATTCCACCTAAAAGCTACAGCCTCCGGCACCGGAATATCTCCTGCACAGTTCGCTACTAAGCTGCCATGGCTGACCGCAACAGCCGCAGAGAAAAAGACGCTGATACAGAACGCTGCAGCGCTGAAGAGATGACCCAAGATGGCGGCGGCGGCTCCCCACATCCTGCATGTAAAAATCCAGGAAGTGCAAGCAAGTCCCGTATCTATGGCCGGGGACGCCAGCACTTAAGAGCGACGCCACAGCGGCAGAAGCACGCCGCTTTTAGGACAAGAATGAACCCGCGGCTCACACAGAGGAAGTCAGCGGTAACCGTGAGTAAGCGGAGGGGACCGCTGGAAAATAGCCCTGCACGGAGCTCCCGCTCTCGCTCGTCTTCCCGCGAGAGCGGCCATCTTGAAAAGGAGAATGAGCGCTCTCAGCAGCGCTCACAAAAACAAAGCGCCGGAAAGGCTGATAAGTGTGCGCCGGCTATTTTAACAGCCGGGGATCAATTTATAACGCCGGTTAAAGGGGCCACATCTTGCCAGGATGTTTCATTTATATCTGATGCTCCCTTTACCCCACCAGCCCCTGGAAAGGCTGCTTGTGCTAAACACAGTACCGGATCTAATATTAATGCCAGCCCCATTAAGGTGCCGATCGGCACCCATGGTACTCCCTATTCTAAAGGGAATATCTTGGTTGCTGCAGCTCAGGAGAGCCTCCAGAATAAGGATTCAATTTTTATTCATTCTCCCAAGGATCTCGGCAACCCAACACTTGCTGATACTCTCATACAGTCACTATCTGATGTGGACGCTTCTAATAAAAATGCATCAGAAATATTCATTAAGAACATTATTCTTCTTTTGGCTCAATCTTTCCAGTCACAATTAGAATCTCATAATCTATCCCTTCGCAAAGATATAGATGGTCTTGGACAGCGTGTGGACCACCTTGAACGGAAAATGGGAGAACTGGTGGAGTCCCATAATAAATTGATAGACGCACATTATAACCTAGAAGATGAGGTGGCCCAAATAAAATCAAAACAGGTTGAACAAGAAGATAGAAGCAGGCGTAGTAACTTAAAATTTAGAGGGATACCTGAGTCAATCAAAGATCGTGATCTTACAGAATACACCCAAAAAATGCTTCACTCAGTTCTTCCTAAAGCTTCTAGGGGTGATTTAACACTGGAGCGCATTCACAGACTACCTAAATCCAAATACGCGCCAACTACAGCTCCCAGGGACGTCATAGCTTGTTTCCACTATTTTCAAATTAAAGAGGAAATTCTCAGGAAAAGCAAGCAATTGCCAAATTTACCGACCCCCTACAACAAGATTAAAATTTTCGCAGATTTTTCAAGAGCCACATTACAAAAACGGAGAGAATACATTCCTGTCACTGACCATCTTAGGAATAATAAGATACTGTATAAATGGGGATTTCCAACCAAACTGATCGTGATTAAGGAAGATGTCATTTTTGCGCTAACTGACTTAAATAACTCTGACAAATTTATTCATGATCTAGGCCTGCCGCCCATGGAGAGATCAAGTTCTGGACACAAAGACAGCGGAGTTTCTGATCATCTTCCAGGACATGTCAAGCCCTCGTGGATCACGAAGAAAAACAGATAAAGTTTTTGAAATATGTTAGGCTGGCCCCACTCACTTGGCCCTTAATTTCACCCCCTGAACTTTGAATGAATATTTACTCATTCACTCACACACCTCGGTGTGCATTAACTGTTGGGTTGCTAACCCACTTTCTTGCTGTTAGCAAATATGTTATTTTTGTTTTATGTCTATATACAGGTTTGTGTGCGCTTCTACTAAACAGAAATCGTCATTTGCCTTCGCTTTCATCTGATCTGGAGGGTTTCATCATCACCATCATGATGGGGATACGGGCTCTGTGCAGGTTGCCTCCTTTGTTTTTACAAGATATGCTGGTCTCATTGATCTCCCCCCCTGTGGGCAACTCCAAATGTAATTATAACTGTCATTACATAACTCACAAACTCCACTACTATGTCTTTGAATATTGTATCCTATAACGTGAATGGCCTAAACAACCCCTACAAAAGATTTACTCTTTGGAAAGATATGCGGATCCTTAAAGCTGATATAGTGCTGCTTCAAGAGACTCATTTATTAGAATCCGATAATCATAGACTCCGTAATAAATATTTTCCGCAAATACTCTTCTCAAACAGTAAAAAGAAAAAAGCGGGGGTTGCGATAGCCATCCACAAGGATTTACCTTTTAAAATAATAGATACAATGAAGGACGAGGAAGGTAGACAAATTAGTATTAAGGGGAAACTGGGAGATGTTAATTTCACCATTGCTAACATACATGCCCCCAATTCAAGTCAAATTCGCTTTCTTAATAGATTCAAAAAAAAACTGGAGGACTTCAGTGAGGGTCATGTTGTATGGGGCGGGGATTTTAATCATATTGTTGATCCCCATCTAGATTGCTCCTACCCACTGACCTATTATAAACAACAAAATTTATCTAACTGGCTAAGACAATCTGGACTACAAGACAGCTGTAGAGTGCTGAATACTAATTCAAAAGAATTCACAAGGTACTGCCCTCACAACAAATCTTTCACTAGGATTGACCATATTTTTACAAGTCTTTCAGTTTTAGATCTATATGAAAAATTTGTCACGGGCCCAATCACTTGGTCAGATCATGCACCTATCCTTCTAAAACTCAAAAACACAGATAGAGAAAATAAGTCATATAATTGGAAATACAATAAATTCATAACTGTCACACAGGATAATTCCAAATTAATAGAAAAAGCCATCTCCCATTACTTTGTTGAAAATTCTACACAAGATATTAATCCGGAAACATTATGGCAGGCTCACAAGTGTGTAATTAGGGGAATCTTGATTCAGCTTGGAGCTAAACAGAAAAAAATTAGAGAATCTAAACAGAAAGAATTGTTAGACAAAATAAAAGCTCTAGAGGCTGCCGCCCAAAATGATACAAGTTTCGATAGACATAAAGAGCTACACACCTGTAGGTTAGAGCTTAGGAACCTATTAATTGCCCAATATGAGAAAAAAGCCACTTTTCTTGGGGCTGGGTACTATACAGATAATAATAGGCCAACCAGATTGATGGCCAATAAATTTAAACCTATCAAGATGAAAAAAGTGGTGGATAGAATCTCTTTGGCTACGAGTGATGTCCTAAAACCAAAGGATATTGCAGGAGCTTTCAGGGATTATTACTTTAATTTATACAATTTGAAAGATAGTAAAAATGTCTCACCTCCCTCCCAAGACCAAATTGATTCTTTTTTGGAGAAAATGAAACTTGGAAGCCTCACGTTAGATCAGAGGGAAATACTAGACATGCCCTTTAGCGAGAAAGAGGTCATAAACGTTATTAATGCTTTTAAACTCAATAAGGCGCCGGGCCCAGACGGTTTTACTAGTGAATATTACAAACAGTTTAAGCAATTGCTTATTCCCCATCTGACCCAAACACTCAACTTTATAAGAGTGAATGGAACATGTAGCAGGGAGATGCTCAGGGCCACAATAGTAGTTATCCCCAAAGCTGACAAGGATGCAACCAAAGTCATTCACCCTGACCAAGTAGGTTTTGTGAAACAGAGACAAACTTACGATAGCACTAGACGGGTGTTAAATCTTCTTTCTCTCTGTAATCGCAGGCAGACTCCCAGCGTGTTCATCACTTTGGATGCAGAAAAGGCGTTTGATCGTCTAAGCTGGGAGTTTGCATTTGCGGTACTAAAAAAATTAAATTTTAGTCCAGGTTTGATTAAAAGCATCCAAACACTATATTCTGCTCCGTCAGCTGCTGTATTGGTCAATAATACGCTATCAGACCAGTTTCCAATTTCCAATGGAACCAGACAGGGGTGCCCACTTTCCCCTCTGATTTTTATCCTTAGTCTGGAACCATTAGCACAATACATCAGGAATTCTGAGGAAGTTAGAGGTATACGCTCAGATAACACTGATCACAAAATCGGACTATACGCAGACGACATTATCCTTACATTGTCGGATCCAGTTAATTCAATCAAACAAGTCTGGGAAATCATAAATGATTTTGGTAAAGTGTCCTTTTATAAATTGAATTATTCAAAAACTATAGTGTTGTCTCTCTACCTGTCACTTCAGATGAAGCGACTTCTGCGCGGTTCCTATCCTTTCATCTGGGACCGCACTCAGACCCCGTATCTTGGCATTTTGTTGACTGACAATATAAATAAACTATATAGGATCAATGCTGAACATGTCCATAGTGAGGTGGAGAAAGTTATTAAAACCATCTCAAAATCCCCTTCCTCGTGGCTCGGGAAAGTCACCTTATATAAAATGTTTGTCCTTCCTAAAATCCTATATTTCTTTAGAAATGTCCCCCTACCACTTCCCAAATCTATTCTACAAAAATTAACGGGCCAAATGAATAAATATATATGGTCTGGGGGGAAGACCAGAATAAAAAAACAAATTTTGATTCGCTCTAGGGAAAGTGGTGGAATAGCTTTACCTGACATAAATGCATATTACCATTCCATTATACTTGACCAAACTAAGTCATGGTTCAAAAATACTGATGGTCTGGAATGGCCAAAAATGGAATTGGCCTCCATGCCCAATCAGGAACCTCTTCTATATCTATATAATTTTTTCATAAAACAACAAAAGATCAAAGATGTCCATAATCCCATCATCAGGGCATCGGTTGAGAGCTGGCTATACTTTCAATCCCAAAAATCTAACAAACTTCCTTATTTTATTAAACCACTTCCCATCTCATTTTTACTTCCAATTAGACCCTCACTTAGATTCCGCTATGAGCTTTGGTCGAGACAGGGGATTAAATCCATTTATGACTTGGTGGAAGATAATCATTTTATTCCCTTTCATATACTAAAAGACAAATTCAAAATTAATAGTAGTGAATTCATGGATTATTATTTTCTTAAAGAAGAATATAAAAAACAGATAGGCATACCCAAGAAAATATTTTTCAACCAAACTGCTATTAACTTCCTTACAAATCCACCTCCAAAAACCAAGAGCTGTTTGAGTGCCTTTTACAATATCTTAACTGACAAACATACTTTTAGTAGCTCGGGTCCTTTTGAAAAATGGGAACAAAGTTTAAATGTAAAAATTTCGCCACTTCAATGGTCACAGTCCTTTAAATTAGCGACGAAGGCCTCCAGATGCTCAAACACTCTTGAAACTCATTACAAATTGACCCAGAGATATTATTTGACTCCTAATAGACTGAAACATTTTGTTAAAGACCATGATGGAATGTGTTGGAGGAAATGTGGACAGTCAGCAAATCTATTACATACTTTCTGGTCCTGTCCCCTTCTTACAAATTTTTGGTCTGAAGTTTTTGTGATAATTTCTTTTTTGATTAAAAAAACCATCTCTCCACGTCCTGATATAGCTCTACTACTCATTAATCTAAACCATCTCAAATCGGACAAATTTTTAACCAGTCATATTTTCATGTCTGCAAGTTATTTGATTGCCAGGGAGTGGAATAGTGTTCGTCCCCCTAATGTGAAACATTTAATATTGTTGATTGACAGACATTTTGTATACGAAAAAATTTACTATACAAGCCTTCTCTCTGAGGATCGCTTTCAGATCAGATGGGGTAAATGGCTACAGTTGAAGGAAAAACTTGATGTTTTCTTTTACTAAATGAACATTTATACTTACTGTGGACATGTATCCATTACAGTTATCCAGATTGTTTGTACTGTCGTATATATTCTTTAGATACAGTCAAAGAGCTATTTGACGATTCTTCTTTTTCAAGGTGTACAATTATACCTGTTGTAGACATTTTCACTACAGTCACTTAGACATTGTTTATGTCATTGTTTATTTTTTCTTATGTTCATTTTTGTTATATACCCAATAAAAACTAATTTTGAAGAAAAATGTGAAATGTTTTCTGTTATCTCCTATACTAATAGAGACTGCTGCTCACTGCTTCACTTATGCTTGTAGGCCATTGGAAAGAGCTACACCCTACACTCTACACGCTACACGCTACACTCTACACCCTACAGGCTACACGCTACATGCTACACTCTACACTCTACACCCTACATGCTACACGCTACACGCTACATGCTACACGCTACACCCTACACTCTACTCCCTACACCCTACACGCTACACCCTACACGCTACACCCTACACCCTACTCCCTACACGCTACACTCTACACTCTACACCCTACACCCTACACGCTACACGCTACACGCTACACTCTACACGCTACACGCCACACTCTACACCCTACACGCTACACCCTACACTCTACACCCTACACCCTACTCCCTACACGCTACACTCTACACTCTAAATTCTACACCCTACACGCTACACCCTACACGCTACACGCTACACGCCACACTCTACACCCTACACCCTACACGCTACACCCTACACTCTACACCCTACACCCTACATGCTACACACTACAGGTTACACTCTACACCCTACACGCTACACCCTACATTCTACACCCTACACCCTACACGCTACATGCTACACTCTACACCCTACACTACACACCATACACCTTACACTCTACGTTCTACACCCTACACGCTACACGCTACACCCTACACGAAACACTCTACGCGCTACACGCTACACTCTACACCCTACACGCTACACTCTACACCCTACACGCTACAACCTACACTCTACACGCTACAAGCTACACGCTACACGCTACAATCTACACCCTACACATAACACCCTACACTCTACACCCTACACTCTACACGCTACATGCTACACTCTACACCCTACATGCTACACCCTACACGCTACACACTACACGCTACACGCTACACTCTACACGCTACACCCTACACGCTACACGCTACATTCTACACGCTACACGCTACACTCTACACCCTACACGCTACACCCTGCACTCTACACCCTACACCCTACACGCTACACGATACACGCTACACGCTAAACTCTACACCCTACACGCTACACCCTACACGCTACACCCTACACACTACACCCTACACCCTACACGCTAAACGCTACATGCTACACTCTACACTCTACACCCTACGCACTACACGCTACACGCTAGTCGCTACATGCTACACTCTACACTCTACACCCTACACCCTACACCCTACACGCTACACCCTACACGCTACACCCTACACCCTACTCCCTACACGCTACACGCTACACGCTACACCCTAGACTCTACACCCTACACCCTACACGCTACACGCTACACGCTACACTCTACACCCTACAAGCTACACTCTACACCCTACACGCTACACTCTACACTCTACACGCTACAAGCTACACGCTACACGCTACACTCTACACCCTACACGCTACTCCCTACACTCTACACCCTACACGCTACACGCTACACTCTACACCCTACACGCTACACCCTACACTCTACACCCTACACCCTACACGCTACATGCTACACCTACATGCTACACCCTACACGCTACACGCTACACACTACACGCTACAATCTACACGCTACACCCTACACCCTACACCCTACTCCCTACACGCTACACGCTACATTCTACACGCTACACGCTAAACTCTACACCCTACACGCTACACCCTACACGCTACACCCTACACACTACACCCTACACCCTACACGCTACATGCTACATGCTACACCCTACACTCTACACCCTACACCCTACACGCTACACCCTACACGCTACACCCTACACCCTACTCCCTACATGCTACACCCTACACTCTACACCCTACACCCTACACGCTACACGCTACACGCTACACTCTACACCCTACACTCTACACCATACACCCTACACTCGACATTCTACACCCTACCCGCTACACGCTACACCCTACACGCTACACTCTACACGCTATACGCTACACTCTACACCCTACACGCTACACTCTACACCGTACACGCTACACCCTTCACTCTACACCCTACATGCTACACGCTACATGCTACACTCTACACCCTACACGCTACACCCTACACTCTACACCCTACACACTACACGCTACACGCTACACTCTACACCATACACCCTACACTCGACATTCTACACCCTACACGATACACGCTACACCCTATACTCTACACCCTACACCCTACACGCTACACGCTACACCCTACACTCTACACCCTACACCCTACACGCTACACGCTACACTCTACACCCTACACGCTACATGCTACACTCTACACCCTACACGCTACACCCTACACCCTACATGCTACACCCTACACTCTACACCCTACAGCCTACACGCTACACTCCACACCCTACACGCTACACCCTACACACTACACCCTACACGCTACACGCTACACTCTACACCCTACACGCTACACGCTAAACGCTACACTCTACACCATACACGATACACGATACACCCTACACCCTACACGCTACACTCTACACCATACACGCTACACCCTACACCCTACACCCTACATGCTACACGCTACAAACTACACACCACACGCTACACTGTACACGCTACACCCTACACCCTACAAGCTACACTCTACACGCTACACTCTACACCCTACACGCTGCATGCTACACGCAACACGCTACACGCTACACTCTACACCCTACACGCTACACTACACACGCTGCACGCAACACGCTACATCCTACACACTACACGTTACACTCTACACCCTACACTCTACACTCTACACCCTACACCTTAAACGCTACACGCTACACGCTACACTCTACACACTACACGCTACACCCTACACTCTACACCCTACACGCTACACGCTACAATCTACATGCTACACGCTACACGCTACACTTTACACCCTACACGCTACACTCTACACCCTACACGCTACACCCAACACCCTACACGCTACACGCTACACTATACACCCTACACGCTACACTCTACACCCTACACGCTACACCCTACACTCTACACCCTACACTCTACACGCTACACTCTACACCCTATACGCTACACCCTACACTCAACACCCCACACCCTACACCCTACACGCTACACGTTACACGATACACGCTACACTCTACACCCTACACGCTACACTACACTCTACACCCTACACCATACACCCTACACGCTACACGCTACACCCTACACTCTACACCCTACACCCTTCACGCTACATGCAACACTCTACACCCTACATGCTACACCCTACACGCTACACCCTACACCCTACATGCTACACACTACACTCTACACCCTACACGCTACACCCTACACTCTACACCCTACACGCTATACGCTACACGCTACGCGCTACACGCTACACCTTACACGATACACCCAACACTCTACACCCTACATGCTACATGCTACACTCTACACTCTACACGCTACATGATACACGCTACACTCTACACCCTACACGCTACATCCTACACTCTACACCCTACACGCTACACGCTACACGCTACACCCTACACTCTACATTCTACACCCTACACGCTACACGCTACACTCTACACCCTACATGCTACACCCTACACTCTACACCCTACACCCTGCATGCTACACTCTACATGCTACACGATACACGCTACACGCTACACCCTACACTCTACACCCTACACCCCACATGCTACACTCTACACGCTACACCCTACATGCTGCACTCTACACCCTAGACGTTACACGCTACATGCTACACCCTGCACTCTACATCCTACACCCTACCCGCTACACGCCACATGCTACACGCTAGAGTGTAGGGTGTAGCGTGTAGGGTGTAGAGTGTAGCGTGTAGGGTGTAGGGTGTAGAGTGTAGGATGTAGCGTGTAGGGTGTAGAGTATAGCGTGTAGGGTGTAGGGTGTAGAGTGTAGTGTGTAGGGTGTAGAGTGTAGCGTGTAGGGTGTAGAGTGTAGGGTGCAGGGTGTAGCGTGTAGGGTGTAGCGTGTAGGGTGTAGGGTGTAGAGTGTAGAGTGTTGAGTGTAGCGTGTACGGTGCACAGTGTAGGGTGTTGGGTGTAGCGTGTAGCGTGTAGGGTGTAGAGTGTAGCGTGTAGCGTGTAGCGTGAAGGGTGTAGGGTGTAGAGTGTAGGGTGTAGCGTGTAGGGTGTAGAGTGTAGCGTGTAGGGTGTAGGGTGTAGAGTGTAGTGTGTAGCGTGTAGGGTGTAGAGTGTAGCGTGTAGGGTGTAGCGTGTAGGGTGTAGCGTGTAGGGTGTAGGGTGTAGAGTGTAGCGTGTAGCGTGTAGGGTGTAGCGTATAGGGTGTAGAGTGTAGCGTGTAGGGTGTAGAGTGTAGCGTGTAGCGTGTAGGGTGTAGGGTGTAGCGTGTAGCATGTAGCATGTAGGGAGTAGAGTGTAGGGTGTAGCGTGTAGGGTGTAGAGTGTAGCATGTATCGTGTAGCGTGTAGCGTGAAGGGTGTAGGGTGTAGAGTGTAGGGTGTAGCGTGTAGGGTGTAGAGTGTAGCATGTATCATGTAGCGTGTAGCGTGAAGGGTGTAGGGTGTAGGGTGTAGATTGTAGGGTGTAGCGTATAGGGTGTAGAGTGTAGCGTGTAGGGTGTAGAGTGTATGGTGTAGCGTGTAGGGTGTAGATTGTAGCGTGTAGTGTGCAGCATGTAGGGTGTAGGGTGTAGAGTGTAGGGTGTAGCGTATAGGGTGTAGAGTGTAGCGTGTAGGGTGTAGGGTGTAGAGTGTAGGGTGTAGAGTGTAGCGTGTAGCATGTAGCGTGTAGCATGTAGGGTGTAGGGTGTAGAGTGTGTGATGTAGCGTGTAGGGTGTAGAGTGTAGCGTGTAGCGTGTAGCATGTAGCGTGTAGGGTGTAGAGTGTAGGGTGTAGCGTGAAGGGTGGAGAGTGTAGCGTGTAGCATGTAGGGTGTAGGGTGTAGCGTGTAGAGTGTGGGGTGTAGCGTGTAGCGTGTAGATTGTATGGTGTAGCGTGTAGCATGTAGGGTGAAGGGTGTAGGGTGTAGAGTGTAGTGTAGCGTGTAGAGTGTACAGTGTAGCGTGTATCGTGTAGCATGTAGCTCGTAGGGTGTAGGGTGTTGAGTGTAGGTTGTAGCGTATAGGGTGTAGAGTGTAGCGAGTAGCGTGTAGCGTGTAGAGTGCAGCGTGTAGAGTGAAGCGTGTAGCGTGTAGCGTGTAGGGTGTAGGGTGTAGGGTGTAGCGTGTAGGGTGTAGAGTGTAGCGTGTAGCGTGTAGCGTGAAGGGTGTAGGGTGTAGAGTGTAGGGTGTAGCGTGTAGGGTGTAGAGTGTAGCGTGTAGCGTGTAGGGTGTAGAGTGTAGCGTGTATCGTGTGACGTGTAGCGTGAAGGGTGTAGGGTGTAGGGTGTAGAGTGTAGGGTGTAGCGTATAGGGTGTAGAGTGTAGCGTGTAGCGTGTAGCATGTAGGGTGTAGGGTGTAGAGTGTAGGGTGTAGCGTGTAGCGTGAAGGGTGTAGGGTGTAGAGTGTAGGGTGTAGCGTGTAGGGTGTAGAGTGTAGCGTGTAGGGTGTAGCGTGAAGGGTGTAGGGTGTAGAGTGTAGGGTGTAGCGTGTAGGGTGTAGAGTGTAGCGTGTAGCGTGTAGGGTGTAGGGTGTAGCGTGTAGGGTGTAGAGTGTAGGGTGTAGCGTGTAGGGTGTAGAGTGTAGCGTGTAGCGTGTAGGGTGTAGGGTGTAGAGTGTAGGGTGTAGCGTGTAGGGTGTAGGGTGTAGAGTAGTGTGTAGGGTGTAGAGTGTAGCGTGTAGCGTGTAGCGTGTAGGGTGTAGGGTGTAGGGTGTTGAGTGTAGGGTGTAGCGTATAGGGTGTAGAGTGTAGCGTGTAGGGTGTAGTGTGTAGAGTGTAGGGTTTAGCGTGTAGGGTGTATAATGTAGTGTGTAGGGTGTAGAGTGTATCGTGTAGCATGTAGGGTGTAGGGTGTAGTGTGTAGGGTGTAAAGTGTAGCGTGTATGGTGTAGAGTGTAGCATGTAGCGTGTAGCGTGTAGAGTGTAGCGTGTATGGTGTAGGGTGTAGAGTGTAGCGTGTAGGGTGTAGAGCGTAGCGTGTAGCATGTAGGGTGTAGGGTGTAGAGTGAGTGGTGCAGCGTGTAGGGTGTAGAGTGTAGCGTGTAGCATGTAGCGTGTAGGGTGTAGAGTGTAGGGTGTAGCGTGAAGGGTGTAGAGTGTAGGGTGTAGCGTGTAAGGTGTAGAGTGTAGCATGTAGCGTGTAGGGTGTAGAGTGTATGGTGTAGCGTGTAGCGTGTAGGGTGAAGGGTGTAGGGTGTAGGGTGTAGAGTGTAGTGTAGCGTGTAGGGTGTACAGTGTAGCGTGTATCGTGTAGCGTGTAGCGCGTAGGGTGTAGGGTGTAGGGTGTTGAGTGTAGGGTGTAGCGTATAAGGTGTAGAGTGTAGCGAGTAGCATGTAGCGTGTAGAGTGCAGCGTGTAGGGTGTAGCGTGTAGCGTGTAGAGTGTAGCGTGTAGGGTGTAGGGTGTAGCGTGTAGGGTGTAGAGTGTAGCGTGTAGCATGTAGCGTGTAGAGTGTGGGGTGTAGCGTGTAGGGTGTAGAGTGTAGCGTGTAGGGTGTAGCATGTAGCGTGTAGAGTGTAGCGTGTAGCGTGTAGTGTGTAGCTTGTAGGGTGTAGGGTGTAGCGTGTAGAGTGTAGCGTGTAGAGTGTAGAGTGTAGCGTGTAGCATGTAGGGTGTAGGGTGTAGAGTGTAGGGTGTAGCGTGTAGCGTGAAGGGTGTAGGGTGTAGAGTGTAGGGTGTAGCGTGTAGGGTGTAGAGTGTAGCGTGTAGCGTGTAGGGTGTAGCGTGAAGGGTGTAGGGTGTAGAGTGTAGGGTGTAGCGTGTAGGGTGTAGAGTGTAGCGTGTAGCGTGTAGGGTGTAGCGTGAAGGGTGTAGGGTGTAGAGTGTAGGGTGTAGCGTGTAGGGTGTAGAGTGTAGCGTGTAGCGTGTAGGGTGTAGAGTGTAGCGTGTAGAGTGTGGGGTGTAGCGTGTAGGGTGTAGAGTGTAGCGTGTAGCGTGTAGTGTGTAGCGTGTAGGGTGTAGGGTGTAGGGTGTAGCGTGTAGAGTGTAGCGTGTAGAGTGTAGAGTGTAGCGTGTAGCATGTAGGGTGTAGGGTGTAGTGTGTAGGGTGTAAAGTGTAGCGTGTATGGTGTAGAGTGTAGCATGTAGCGTGTAGAGTGTAGCGTGTATGGTGTAGGGTGTAGAGTGTAGCGTGTAGGGTGTAGAGTGTAGCGTGTAGCGTGTAGAGTGTAGCGTGTAGGGTGTAGAGTGTAGCGTGTAGAGTGTAGCGTGTAGGGTGTAAGGTGTAGCGTGTAGAGTGTAGCGTGTAGTGTGTAGCGTGTACCCTTGGAAAGAGCAGGAAAACGCAAAAAATTTCAACCTCTGATCATTGTAACAGAAGTTATGACCCAATGGGGAAAAATGTGAAATGTTTTCTGTTATCTCCTATACTAAGAGACTGCTGCTCACTGCTTCACTTATGCTTGTAGGCCATTGGAAATAGCAGGAAAACGCATCATTCTAACAGAAGTTTTGACCCAGTGGGGAAATGGGGAAAAATGTGCACATTACACCCTACACTCTATAATCTACACCCTACACGCTACACCCTACACCCTACATGCTACACCCTACCCTCTACACCCTACACCCTACACGCTACACGCTACATGCTACACTCTACACTCTACACGCTACACGCTACACCCTACACTCTACACCCTACACGCTACACCCTGCACCCTACTACCTACACGCTACACGCTACACGCTACACCCTACACTCTACACCCTACACCCTACACGCTACACGCTACACGCTACACTCTACACGCTACACGCTACACTCTACACCCTACACTCTACACCATACACCTTACACTCTACGTTCTACACCCTACACGCTACACGCTACACCCTACACGCTACACTCTACGCGCTACACGCTTCACTCTACACCCTACACGCTACACTCTACACCCTACACGCTACACCCTACACTCTACACGCTACAAGCTACACGCTACACTCTACACCCTACACGCTAGACCCTACACTCTACACCCTACAGCCTACACGCTACATGCTACACTCTACATCCTACATGCTACACCCTACACGCTACACGCTACACACTACACTCTACACTCTACACTCTACACGCTACATGCTACACTCTACACCCTACCGGCTACACTCTACACGCTACACCCTACACCCTTCACTCTACACCCTACACCCTACACGCTACACGCTACACTCTACACTCTACACCCTACATGCTACACGCTACACGCTACATGCTACACGCTACACGCTACACTCTACACCCTACACCCTACACGCTACACCCTACACGCTACACCCTACACCCTACTCCCTACACGCAACACTCTACACTCTACACCCTACACCCTACACGCTAAACGCTACACTCTACAACCTACACTCTACACCATACATCCTACACTCTACATTCTACACCCTACACGCTACACCCTACACGCTACACTCTAAACGCTACACGCTACACTCTACACCCTACACGCTACACTCTACACCCTACACGCTACACCCTACACTACACGCTACATGCTACACTCTACACACTACACGCTACACCCTACACTCTACACCCTACACCCTACACGCTACACACTACACGTTACACTCTACACCCTACACGCTACACCCTACATTCTACACCCTACACCCTACACTCTACATGCTTCACTCTACACCCTACACGATACACCCTACACTCTACATGCTACACCCAACACTCTACACCCTACACCCTACACCCTACACGCTACACTCTACACCCAACACACTACACCCTACACGCTACACGCTACACTCTACACCCTACACGCTACACGCTACACTCTACATTCTACACGCTACACTCTACACCCTACATGCTACACTCTACACCCTACACGCTACACCCTACACCCTACACCCTACACGCTACACGCTACACACTACACGCTACACACTACACGCTACACTCTACACGCTACACCTTACACCCTACACGCTACACTCTACACGCTACACTCTACACCCTACACGCTACACTCTACACGCTACACGCTACACTCTACACCCTACACGCTACACTCTACACCCTACACCATACACGCTACACTCTACACGCTACATGCTACACTCTACACCATACACGCTACACTTTACACCCTACACACTACACCCTACACCCTACATGCTACACGCTACACTCTACACTCTACACTCTACACGCTACACCCTACACCCTACACCCTACACGCTACACACTACACGCTACACACTACACCCTACACGCCACACCCTACACGCTACACTCTACACCCTACATGCTACACCCCAACCTCTACACGCTACATGCTACACGCTACACTCTACACCCTACACGCTACACCCTACACGCTACACTCTACACGCTACACGCTACACCCTACACGCTGCACTCTACACGCTACATGCTACTCGCTACACTCTACACCCTATACGCTACACCCTACACTCAACACCCTACACCCTACACCCTACGCGCTACACGCTACACGATACACGCTACACTGTACACCCTACACGCTACACTACACTCTACACCCTACACCCTTCACCCTACACGCTACACGCTACACCATACACTCTACACCCTACACGCTACATGCTACACTCTACACCTTACACGCTACACCCTACACTCTACACCCTTCACGCTACACCCTACACTCTACACCCTACACGCTACATGCTACACGCTACACTCTACACCCTACACGCTGCACCACACACTCTACACCCTACACCCTACATGCTACACGCTACGCTCTACACCCTACATGCTACACGCTACACTCTACACCCTACACCATACACGCTACACTCTACACGCTACACGCTACATGCTACACTCTACACCATACACGCTACACTTTACACCCTACACACTACACCCTACACCCTACATGCTACAAGCTACACTCTACACCCTACACTCTACATTCTACACCCTACACGCTACACCCTACACGCTACACTCTACACGCTACATGCAACACTCTACACCCTACACGCTACACTCTACACCCTACACGCTACACCCTACACTACACGCTACATGCTACACTCTACACCCTACACGCTACACCCTACACTCTACACCCTACACCCTACACGCTACACACTACACGTTACACTCTACACCCTACACGCTACACCCTACATTCTACACCCTACACCCTACACGCTACATGCTACACTCTACACCCTACACGATACACCCTACACTCTACATGCTACACCCAACACTCTACACCCTACACCCTACACCCTACACGCTACACTCTACACCCAACACACTACACCCTACACGCTACACGCTACACTCTACACCCTACACGCTACACGCTACACTCTACATTCTACACGCTACACTCTACACCCTACAAGCTACACTCTACACCCTACACGCTACACCCTACACCCTACACCCTACACGCTACACGCTACACACTACACGCTACACTCTACACGCTACACCTTACACCCTACACGCTACACTCTACACGCTACACTCTACACCCTACACGCTACACTCTACACGCTACACCCTACACCCTACACGCTACACGCTACACGCTACACCCAAAACCCTACACGCTACACTCTACACTCTACACGCTACACTCTACACCATTCACGCTACACCCTACACTCTACACCCTACACTCTACACTCTACACTCTACACCCTATATGCTACACGCTACACGATACACGCTACACTCTACACCCTACACGCTACACTACACTCTACACCCTACACCCTACACCCTACACGTTACACGCTACACCCTACACTCTACACCCTACACCCTACACGCTACATGCAACACTCTACACACTACATGCTACACCCTACACTCTACACCCTACACGCTACACCCTACACCCTACATGCTACACACTACACTACACCCTACACGCTACACCCTACACTCTACACCCTACACGCTATACGCTACACGCTACGCGCTACACTCTACACCCTACACGCTACACTCTACACCCTACACGCTACACCCTACACTCTACACCCTACACCCTACACGCTACACTCTACAACCTACACGCTACACCCTACACTCTACACCCTACACCCTACACGCTACACTCTACACCCTGTACGCTACACCCTACACCATACACGCTACACTTTACACCCTACACACTACACCCTACACCCTACATGCTACACTCTACACTCTACACACTACACTATACACCCTACACGCTACACCCTACACTCTGCACCCTACACCCTACACGCTACACTCTACACCCTATACGCTACACCCTACACTCAACTCCCTACACCTTACACCCTACACGCTACACGCTACACGATAGACGCTGCACTCTACACCCTACACACTACTCTACACCCTACACCCTACACGCTACACCCTACACTCTACAGCCTACACCCTACACGCTACATGCTACACTCTACACCCTACACGCTACACCCTACACTCTACACCCTACACGCTACACCCTACACCCTACACGCTACACGCTACACTCTACACCCTACACGCTACACCCGACACTCTACACCCTACACCCTACACGCTACACGCTACACTCTACACCCTACACGCTACACCCTACACGCTACACGCTACACTCTACACCCTACACGCTACACGCTACATGCAACACACTACACCATACACGTTACACTCGACACTCTACACCCTACACCCTACACGCTACACGCTACACTCTACACCCTACACGCTACACCCTACACGCTACACGCTACACTCTACACCCTACACGCTACACGCTACATGCAACACACTACACCATACACGTTACACTTTACACCCTACACCCTACACGCTACACTCTACATGCTACACCCTACACCCTACACCCTACACGCTACACGCTACACACTACACGCTACACGCTACACTCTACACCCTTCACGCTACACTCTACACCCTACACGCTACAACCTACACTCTACACCCTACACGCTACACGCTACACTCTACACCCTATACGCTACACCCTACACTCTACACCCTACACCCTACACGCTACACTATACACGCTACACTCTACACCCTACACGCTACACTCTACACCCTACACCCTACATGCTACACGCTACACGCTACACCCTACACTCTACAAACTACACCCTACACGCTACACGCTACACTCTACACCCTACATTCTACAGTCTACACCCTACACGCTACACCCTACACTCTACACTCTACACCCTACACCATACACGCTACACCCTACACTCTACACCCTACACCCTACACGCTACACCCTACACTCTACACGCTACATGCTACACGCTACACGCTACACTCTACACCCTACACGCTACACCCTACACCCTACACCCTACACGCTACACGCTACACGCTTCACCCTACACGCTGCACTCTACACGCTACACACTACACCCTACACTCTACACCCTACACCCTACACGCTACACCCTACACTCTACACGCTACATGCTACACGCTACACGCTACACTCTACACCCTACACGCTACACCCTACACCCTACACGCTACACGCTACACGCTTCACTCTACACGCTGCACTCTACACGCTACACGCTACTCGCTACACTCTACACCCTATACGCTACAACCTACACTCAACACCCTACACCCTACGAGCTACATGCTACACGATACACGCTACACTGTACACCCTACATGCTACACTACACTCTACACCCTACACCCTTCACCCTACACGCTACACGCTACACCATACAATCTACACGCTACACGCTACACCCTACACTCTACACGCTACACCCTACACCCTACATGCTACACGCTACACTCTCCACCCTTCACGCTACACCCTACACTCTACACCCTACACGCTACATGCTACACGCTACACGATACACTCTACACCCTACACGCTACATCACACACTCTACACCCTACACCCTACATGCTACACGCTACATGCTACACGCTACACTCTACACCCTACACTCTACACCCTACACCCTACACGCTACACTCTACACCCTATACGCTACACCCTACACTCTACACCCTACAACCTACATGCTGCACACTACACGCTACAATCTACACCCTACACGCTACACCATACACTCTACACCCTACACGCTACACTCTACACCCTATACGCTACACCCTACAATCTACACCCTACACCCTACACCCTTCACGCTACACGCTACATGATACATGCTACACTCTACACCCTACACGCTACACCCTACACTCTACACCCTACACCCTTCACGCTACACGCTACACGATACATGCTACACTCTACACCCTACACGCTACACCCTACACTCTACTCCCTACATGCTACATGCTACACGCTACACCCTACACCCTACACGCTACACTCTACACCCTACACGCTACATCCTACACTCTACACCCTACACCCTACACGCTACACTCTACACCCTACACGCTACACCCTACACTCTAGCGTGTAGCATGTGGCGTGTAGCGGGTAGGGTGTAGGATGTAGAGTGCAGGGTGTAGCATGTAGCGTGTAACGTCTAGGGTGTAGAGTGCAGCATGTAGGGTGTAGCGTGTAGAGTGTAGCATGTGGGGTGTAGGGTGTAGAGTGTAGGGTGTAGCGTGTAGCGTGTATCGTGTAGCATGTAGAGTGTAGCATGCAGGGTGTAGGGTGTAGAGTGTAGGGTGTAGCATGTAGGGTGTAGAGTGTAGCGTGTAGGGTGTAGAATGTAGAGTGTAGGGTGTAGCGTGTAGCGTGTAGGGTGTAGAGTGTAGGATGTAGCGTGTAGGGTGTAGAGTGTAGCGTGTATCATGTAGCGTGTAGAGTGTAGAGTGTAGCATGTAGCATGTAGGGTGTAGAGTGTTGGGTGTATCGTGTAAGGTGTAGCGTGTAGCGCGTAGCGTGTAGCGTATAGCGTGTAGGGTGTAGAGTGTAGGGTGTAGCGTGTAGGGTGTAGAGTGTAGTGTGTAGCATGTAGGGTGTAGGGTGTAGCGTGTAGGGTGTAGCATGTAGGGTGTAGAGTGTTGCATGTAGCGTGTAGGGTGTAGGGTGTAGAGTGTAGGGTGTAGCGTGTAGCGTGTAGGGTGTATGGTGTAGGGTGTAGAGTGTAGTGTAGCGTGTAGGGTGTAGAGTGTAGCGTGTATCGTGTAACGTGTAGCGTGTAGGGTGTAGGGTGTGGGGTGTTGAGTGTAGGGTGTAGCGTATAGGGTGTAGAGTGTAGCGTGTAGAGTGTAGGGTGTAGAGTGTAGGGTGTAGCGTGTAGGGTGTAGAGTGTAGCGTGTAGGGTGTATAGTGTAGCGTGTAGCGTGTAGGGTGTTGGGTGTAGCGTGTAGGGTGTAGAGTGTAGCGTGTAGGGTGTAAAGTGTAGCGTGTAGCGTATAGCATGTAGAGTGTAGCGTGTAGCGTGTAGGGTGTAGGGTGTAGAGTGTAGGGTGTAGCGTGTAGTGTGTAGAGTGTAGCATGTAGCGTGTAGCGTTTAGGGTGTAGGGTGTAGAGTGTAGAGTGTAGGGTGTAGAGTGTAACGTGTAGTGTGTAGGATGTAGCGTGTTGCGTGTAGCGTGTGTAGTGTAGCGTGTAGGGTGTAGAGTGTAGCGTGTAGCGTGTTGCGTGTAGCATGCAGCGTGTAGGGTGTAGAGTGTAGCGTGTAGCGTGTAGGGTGTAGGGTGTAGCGTGTACAGTGTAGCGTGTAGTGTGTAGTTTGTAGCGTGTAGCATGTAGGGTGTAGGGTGTAGGGTGTAGCGTGTATGGTGTAGAGTGTAGCGTGTAGGGTGTAGGGTGTATCGTGTATCGTGTAGGGTGTAGAGTGTAGCGTTTAGCGTGTAGCGTGTAGGGTGTAGAGTGTAGCGTGTAGCGTGTAGGGTGTAGTGTGTAGGGTGTAGCGTGTAGGGTGTGGAGTGTAGCGTGTAGGCTGTAGGGTGTAGAGTGTAGGGTGTAGCATGTAGGGTGTAGGGTGTAGCGTGTAGGGTGTAGAGTGTAGCATGTAGCGTGTAGGGTGTAGAGTGTAGCGTGTAGCGTGTAGGGTGTAGGGTGTAGAGTGTAGGGTGTAGCGTGTAGGGTGTAGGGTGTAGAGTGTAGGGTGTAGCGTGTATCGTGTAGGGTGTAGAATGTCGAGTGTAGGGTGTATGGTGTAGAGTGTAGCGTGTAGCGTGTAGCGTGTAGTGTGTAGGGTGTAGAGTGTAGGGTGTAGCGTGTAGGGTGTAGAGTGTAGCGTGTAGCGTGTAGCATGTAGGGTGTAGAGTGAATGGTGTAGCGTGTACGGTGTAGAGTGTAGCGTGTAGGGTGTAGAGTGTAGCGTATAGCGTGTAGAGTGTAGCGTGTAGGGTGTAGCGTGTAGCGGGTAGGGTGTAGAATGTCGAGTGTAGGGTGTATGGTGTAGAGTGTAGGGTGTAGAGTGTAGCGTGTAGCGTGTAGCGTGTAGGGTGTAGGGTGTAGAGTGTAGGGTGTAGCATGTAGGGAGTAGGGTGTAGGGTGTAGCATGTAGGGTGTAGCGTGTAGGGTGTAGGGTGTAGAGTGTAGGGTGTAGCATGTAGCATGTAGCGTGTAGCGTGTAGGGTGTAGGGTGTAGTGTGTAGGGTGTAGCGTGTAGGGTGTAGCGTGTAGGGTGTAGAGTTTAGCGTGTAGCGTGTAGAATGTAGCGTGTAGCGTGTAGGGAGTAGGGTGTAGGGTGTAGCGTGTAGATTGTAGCGTGTAGTGTGTAGCGTGTAGCGTGTAGGGTGTAGCATGTAGGTGTAGCATGTAGCGTGTAGGGTGTAGGGTGTAGAGTGTAGGGTGTAGCGTGTAGGGTGTAGAGTGTAGGGTGTAGCGTGTAGGGTGTAGAGTGTAGCGTGTAGCGTGTAGCTTGTAGCGTGTAGAGTGTAGGGTGTAGCGTGTAGGGTGTAGAGTGTAGCTTGTAGGGTGTAGAGTGTAGCGTGTAGCGTGTAGCGTGTAGGGTGTAGGGTGTAGAGTCTAGGGTGTAGCGTGTAGCGTGTAGCGTGTAGGGAGTAGGGTGTAGGGTGTAGCGTGTAGGGTGTAGCGTGTAGGGTGTAGGGTGTAGAGTGTAGAGTGTAGCATGTAGCTACTAGCGTGTAGCGTGTAGCGTGTAGGGTGTAGAGTGTAGAGTGTAGCATGTAGCGTTTAGCGTGTAGGGTGTAGGGTGTAGTGTGTAGGGTGTAGCGTGTAGGGTGTAGCGTGTAGGGTGTAGAGTTTAGCGTGTAGCGTGTATTGTGTAGCGTGTAGGGTGTAGGGTGTAGAGTGCAGGGTGTAGCGTGTAGGGTGTAGAGTGTAGCGTGTAGCGTGTAGAATGTAGCGTGTAGCGTGTAGGGTGTAGCGTGTAGAGTGTAGCGTGTAGCGTGTAGTGTGTAGCGTGTAGGGTGTAGCATGTAGGGTGTAGAGTGTAGCATGTAGCGTGTAGAGTGTAGGGTGTAGAGTGTAGGGTGTTATGTGTAGGGTGTAGATTGTAGCGTGTAGCGTGTAGCTTGTAGCGTGTAGAGTGTAGGTTGTAGCGTGTAGGGTGTAGAGTGTAGCGTGTAGGGTGTAGAGTGTAGCGTGTAGCGCGTAGAGTGTTTCGTGTAGGGTGTAGCGTGTAGCGTGTAGGGTGTAGAACGTAGAGTGTAAGGTGTATGGTGTAGAGTGTAGGGTGTAGAGTGTAGCATGTAGCGTGTAGGGTGTAGGGTGTAGAATGTAGGGTGTAGCGTGTAGGGTGTAGAGTGTAACCTGTAGTGTGTAGCATGTAGGGTGTAGGGTGTAGAGTGTAGGGTGTAGCGTGTAGGGTGTAGAGTGTGGCGTGTAGCGTGTAGGGTGTAGCGTGTAGGGTGTAGAATGTAGAGTGTAGAGTGTAGCGTGTAGGGAGTAGGGTGTAGGGTGTAGAGTGTAGGGTGTAGCGTGTAGGGTGTAGAGTGTGGCGTGTAGCGTGTAGAGTGTAGCCTGTAGCGTGTAGCGTGTAGGGTGTAGGGTGTAGAGTGTAGAGTGTAGCGTGTAGGGAGTAGGGTGTAGGGTGTAGCGTGTAGGGTGTAGCGTGTAGGGTGTAGGGAGTAGAGTGTAGGGTGTAGCGTGTAGCATGTAGCGTGTAGCGTGTAGCATGTAGGGTGTAGAGTGTAGAGTGTAGCATGTAGCGTGTAGCCTGTAGGGTGTAGAGTGTAGCGTGTATCGTGTAGAGTGTAGGGTGTAGCTCTTTCCAATGGCCTACAAGCATAAGTGAAGCAGTGAGCAGCAGTCTCTATTAGTATAGGAGATAACAGAAAACATTTCACATTTTTCCCCATTGGGTCATAACTTCTTTTACAATGATCAGAGGTTGAAATTTTTTGCGTTTTCCTGCTCTTTTCAATGGCTTACAAGCATAAGTGAAGCGGTGAGCGGCAGTTTCTATTAGTATAGGACCCAATGGGGAAATGGGGAAAAATGTGAAATGTTTTCCGTTATCTCTTATACTAATAGAGACTGCTGCTCACTGCTTCACTTATGCTTGTAGGCCATTGGAAATAGCAGGAAAACGCATCATTCTAACAGAAGTTTTGACCCAGTGGGGAAATGGGGAAAAATGTGCACATTACACCCTACACTCTATGATCTACACCCTACACGCTACACCCTACACCCTACATGCTACACCCTACCCTCTACACCCTACACCCTACACGCTACACGCTACATGCTACACTCTACACTCTACACGCTACATGCTACACGCTACACCCTACACTCTACACCCTACACGCTACACCCTACACCCTACTACCTACACGCTACACGCTACACTTTACACCCTACATGCAACACTCTACACGCTACACTCTACACCCTAGACGCTACACTCTACACGCTAAACGCTACACTCTACACCCTACACGCTACACTCTACACCCTACACCATACACGTCACTCTACACGCTACACGCTACATGCTACACTCTACACCATACACGCTACACTTTACACCTTACACACTACACCCTACACCCTACATACTACACGCTACACTTTACACCCTACACACTACACCCTACACCCTACATACTACACGCTACACTCTACACCCTACACACTACACTATACACCCTACACGCTACACCCTACACTCTACACCCTACACCCTACACGCTACACTCTACACCCTATACGCTACACCCTACACTCAACACCCTACACCCTACACCCTACACGCTACACGCTACACGCTACACGCTACACGATACACGCTACACTCTACACCCTACACCCTACACACTACTCTACACCCTACACCCTACACGCTACACCCTACACTCTACACCCTACACCCTACACGCTACATGCTACACTCTACACCCTACACGCTACACCCTACACTACACCCTACACGCTACACCCTACACCCTACACCCTACACGCTACAAGCTACACTACACCCTACATGCTACACCCTACACTCTACACCCTACACCCTACACGCTACACCCTACAGTCTACACGCTACATGCTACACGCTACACGCTACACTCTACACCCTACACGCTACACCCTACACCCTACACCCTACATGCTGCACGCTACACGCTTCACCCTACACGCTGCACTCTACACGCTACACACTACACCCTACACTCTACACCCTACACCCTACACGCTACACCCTACACTCTACACGCTACATGCTACACGCTACACGCTACACTCTACACCCTACACGCTACACCCTACACCCTACACGCTACACGCTACACGCTACGCGCTTCACCCTACACGCTGAACTCTACACGCTACACGCTACTCGCTACACTCTACACCCTATACGCTACACCCTACACTCAACACCCTACACCCTACGAGCTACACGCTACACGATACATTCTACACTCTACACCCTACACGCTACACCCTACACTCTACACGCTACACCCTACACCCTACACTCTACACCCTACACCCTACACGCTACACCCTACACTCTACACGCTACATGCTACACGCTACACGCTACACTTTACACCCTACACACTACACCCTACACCCTACATACTACACACTACACTCTACACCCTACACACTACACTATACACCCTACACGCTACACCCTACACTCTACACCCTACACCCTACACGCTACACTCTACACCCTATACGCTACACCCTACACTCAACACCCTACACCCTACACCCTACACGCTACACGCTACACGCTACACGATACACGCTACACTCTACACCCTACACCCTACACACTACTCTACACCCTACACCCTACACGCTACACCCTACACTCTACACCCTACACCCTACACGCTACATGCTACACTCTACACCCTACACGCTACACCCTACACTACACCCTACACGCTACACCCTACACCCTACACCCTACACGCTACACGCTACACTACACCCTACATGCTACACCCTACACTCTACACCCTACACGCTACACGCTACACTCTACACCCTACACGCTACACCCTACACTCTACACCCTACACCCTACACCCTTCACGCTACACGCTACACGATACACGATACACTCTACACCCTACACCCTACACGCTACACGCTACACTCTACACCCTACATTCTACACTCTACACCCTACACGCTACACCCTTCACTCAACACGCTACACCCTACACCCTACACGCAACACCCTACACTCTACACCCTACACCCTACACGCTACACCCTACAGTCTACACGCTACATGCTACACGCTACACGCTACACTCTACACCCTACACGCTACACCCTACACCCTACACCCTACATGCTGCACGCTACACGCTTCACCCTACACGCTGCACTCTACACGCTACACACTACACCCTACACTCTACACCCTACACCCTACACGCTACACCCTACACTCTACACGCTACATGCTACACGCTACACGCTACACTCTACACCCTACACGCTACACCCTACACCCTACACGCTACACGCTACACGCTACGCGCTTCACCCTACACGCTGAACTCTACACGCTACACGCTACTCGCTACACTCTACACCCTATACGCTACACCCTACACTCAACACCCTACACCCTACGAGCTACACGCTACACGATACACGCTACACTGTACACCCTACACGCTACACTACACTCTACACCCTACACCCTTCACACTACACGCTACACGCTACACCATACAATCTACACCCTACACGCTACACCCTACACTCTACACGCTACACCCTACACCCTACATGCTACACGCTACACTCTCCACCCTTCACGCTACACCCTACACTCTACACCCTACACGCTACATGCTACACGCTACACGCTACACTCTACACCCTACACGCTACACCACACACTCTACACCCTACACCCTACATGCTACACGCTACATGCTACACGCTACACTCTACACCCTACACTCTACACCCTACACCCTACACGCTACACTCTACACCCTACACGCTACAGCCTACACCCTACACCCTACACGCTACACGCTACACGCTTCACCCTACACGCTGCACTTTACACGCTACACACTACACCCTACACTCTACACCCTACACCCTACACGCTACACCCTACACTCTACACGCTACATGCTACACGCTACACGCTACACTCTACACCCTACACGCTACACCCTACACCCTACACCCTACACGCTACACTCTACACGCTACACGCTACACGCTACACTCTACACCCTAGACGCTACACTCTACACGCTAAACGCTACACTCTACACCCTACACGCTACACTCTACACCCTACACCATACACGTCACTCTACACGCTACACGCTACATGCTACACTCTACACCATACACGCTACACTTTACACCTTACACACTACACCCTACACCCTACATACTACACGCTACACTTTACACCCTACACACTACACCCTACACCCTACATACTACACGCTACACTCTACACCCTACACACTACACTATACACCCTACACGCTACACCCTACACTCTACACCCTACACCCTACACGCTACACTCTACACCCTATACGCTACACCCTACACTCAACACCCTACACCCTACACCCTACACGCTACACGCTACACGCTACACGCTACACGATACACGCTACACTCTACACCCTACACCCTACACACTACTCTACACCCTACACCCTACACGCTACACCCTACACTCTACACCCTACACCCTACACGCTACATGCTACACTCTACACCCTACACGCTACACCCTACACTACACCCTACACGCTACACCCTACACCCTACACCCTACACGCTACAAGCTACACTACACCCTACATGCTACACCCTACACTCTACACCCTACACCCTACACGCTACACCCTACAGTCTACACGCTACATGCTACACGCTACACGCTACACTCTACACCCTACACGCTACACCCTACACCCTACACCCTACATGCTGCACGCTACACGCTTCACCCTACACGCTGCACTCTACACGCTACACACTACACCCTACACTCTACACCCTACACCCTACACGCTACACCCTACACTCTACACGCTACATGCTACACGCTACACGCTACACTCTACACCCTACACGCTACACCCTACACCCTACACGCTACACGCTACACGCTACGCGCTTCACCCTACACGCTGAACTCTACACGCTACACGCTACTCGCTACACTCTACACCCTATACGCTACACCCTACACTCAACACCCTACACCCTACGAGCTACACGCTACACGATACATTCTACACTCTACACCCTACACGCTACACCCTACACTCTACACGCTACACCCTACACCCTACACTCTACACCCTACACCCTACACGCTACACCCTACACTCTACACGCTACATGCTACACGCTACACGCTACACTTTACACCCTACACACTACACCCTACACCCTACATACTACACACTACACTCTACACCCTACACACTACACTATACACCCTACACGCTACACCCTACACTCTACACCCTACACCCTACACGCTACACTCTACACCCTATACGCTACACCCTACACTCAACACCCTACACCCTACACCCTACACGCTACACGCTACACGCTACACGATACACGCTACACCCTACACCCTACACACTACTCTACACCCTACACCCTACACGCTACACCCTACACTCTACACCCTACACCCTACACGCTACATGCTACACTCTACACCCTACACGCTACACCCTACACTACACCCTACACGCTACACCCTACACCCTACACCCTACACGCTACACGCTACACTACACCCTACATGCTACACCCTACACTCTACACCCTACACGCTACACGCTACACTCTACACCCTACACGCTACACCCTACACTCTACACCCTACACCCTACACCCTTCACGCTACACGCTACACGATACACGATACACTCTACACCCTACACCCTACACGCTACACGCTACACTCTACACCCTACATTCTACACTCTACACCCTACACGCTACACCCTTCACTCAACACGCTACACCCTACACCCTACACGCAACACCCTACACTCTACACCCTACACCCTACACGCTACACCCTACAGTCTACACGCTACATGCTACACGCTACACGCTACACTCTACACCCTACACGCTACACCCTACACCCTACACCCTACATGCTGCACGCTACACGCTTCACCCTACACGCTGCACTCTACACGCTACACACTACACCCTACACTCTACACCCTACACCCTACACGCTACACCCTACACTCTACACGCTACATGCTACACGCTACACGCTACACTCTACACCCTACACGCTACACCCTACACCCTACACGCTACACGCTACACGCTACGCGCTTCACCCTACACGCTGAACTCTACACGCTACACGCTACTCGCTACACTCTACACCCTATACGCTACACCCTACACTCAACACCCTACACCCTACGAGCTACACGCTACACGATACACGCTACACTGTACACCCTACACGCTACACTACACTCTACACCCTACACCCTTCACACTACACGCTACACGCTACACCATACAATCTACACCCTACACGCTACACCCTACACTCTACACGCTACACCCTACACCCTACATGCTACACGCTACACTCTCCACCCTTCACGCTACACCCTACACTCTACACCCTACACGCTACATGCTACACGCTACACGCTACACTCTACACCCTACACGCTACACCACACACTCTACACCCTACACCCTACATGCTACACGCTACATGCTACACGCTACACTCTACACCCTACACTCTACACCCTACACCCTACACGCTACACTCTACACCCTACACGCTACAGCCTACACCCTACACCCTACACGCTACACGCTACACGCTTCACCCTACACGCTGCACTTTACACGCTACACACTACACCCTACACTCTACACCCTACACCCTACACGCTACACGCTACACTCTACACGCTACATGCTACACGCTACACGCTACACTCTACACCCTACACGCTACACCCTACACCCTACACCCTACACGCTACACTCTACACGCTACACGCTACATGCTACACTCTACACCATACATGCTACACTTTACACCCTACACACTAAACCCTACACCCTACATACTACACGCTACACTCTACACCCTACACACTACACTATACACCCTACACGCTACACGCTACACGCTATACCCTATACGCTACACCCTACACTCAACACCCTACACCCTACACCCTACACGCTACACGCTACACGATACACGCTACACTCTACACCCTACACACTACTCTACACCCTACACGCTACACCCTACACTCTACACCCTACACCCTACACGCTACATGCTACACTCTACACCCTACACGCTACACCCTACACTACACCCTACACGCTACACCCTACACCCTACACCCTACACGCTACACTACACCCTACATGCTACACCCTACACTCTACACCCTACACCCTACACGCTACACGCTACACTCTACACCCTACACGCTACACCCTACACTCTACACCCTACACCCTACACGCTACATGCTACACTCTACACCCTACACGCTACACCCTACACTACACCCTACACGCTACACCCTACACCCTACACCCTACACGCTACACGCTACACTACACCCTACATGCTACACCCTACACTCTACACCCTACACCCTACACGCTACACGCTACACTCTACACCCTACACGCTACACCCTACACTCTACACCCTACACCCTACACCCTTCACGCTACACGCTACACGATACACGCTACACTCTACACGCTACACCCTACACTCTACACGCTACATGCTACACGCTACAAGCTACACTCTACACCCTACACGCTACACCCTACACCCTACACGCTACACGCTACACGCTTCACACTACACGCTGCTCTCTACACGCTACACACTACACCCTACACTCTACACTCTACACCCTACACGCTACACCCTACACTCTACACGCTACATGCTACACGCTACACGCTACACTCTACACCCTACACGCTACACCCTACACCCTACACCCTACACGCTACACGCTACACGCTACACGCTTCACCCTACACGCTGCACTCTACACGCTACACGCTACTCGCTACACTCTACACCCTATACGCTACACCCTACACTCAACACCCTACACCCTACGAGCTACACGCTACACGATACACGCTACACTGTACACCCTACACGCTACACTACACTCTACACCCTACACCCTTCACCCTACACGCTACACGCTACACCATACAATCTACACGCTACACGCTACACCCTACAATCTACACGCTACACCCTACACCCTACATGCTACACGCTACACTCTCCACCCTTCACGCTACACCCTACACTCTACACCCTACACGCTACATGCTACACACTACACGCTACACTCTACACCCTACACGCTACACCACACACTCTACACCCTACACCCTACATGCTACACGCTACATGCTACACGCTACACTCTACACCCTACACCCTACACGCTACACTCTACACCCTATACGCTACACCCTACACTCTACACCCTACACCCTAAACGCTACACTATACACGCTACACTCTACACCCTACACGCTACACTCTACACCCTACACCCTACATGCTACACGCTACACCCTACACTCTACACCCTACACCCTACACGCTACACGCTACACTCTACACCCTACATTCTACACTCTACACCCTACACGCTACACCCTACACCCTACACGCTACATGCTATACTCTACACCCTACACGCTACACCCTACACTCTACACTCTACACGCTACACCCTACACCCTACAAGCTACACGCTACACTCTACACCCTACACGCTACACCCTACACTCTACACCCTACACCCTACACGCTACACGCTACACTCTACACCCTACACGCTACACCCTACACTCTACACCCTACACGCTACACGCTACACTCTACACCCTACACGCTACACGCTACATGCAACACACTACACCGTACACGTTACACTTTACACCCTAAACCCTACCCGCTACACTCTACACGCTACACCCTACACCCTACACCCTACACGCTACACGCTACACACTACACGCTACAGGCTACACTCTACACGCTACATGCTACACCCTACACGCTACACTCTACACGATACACGCTACACTGTACACCCTACACGCTACACTACACTCTACACCCTACACCCTTCACCCTACACGCTACACGCTACACCATGCGTAGTGTGTAGGGTGTAGAGTGTAGCGTGTAGCGTGTAGCGTGTAGGGTGTAGGGTGTAGGGAGTTGAGTGTAGGGTGTAGCGTATAGGGTGTAGAGTGTAGCGTGTAGGGTGTAGGGTGCAGAGTGTAGGGTGTAGCGTGTAGGGTGTATAGTGTAGTGTGTAGAGTGTAGAGTGTAGCGTGTAGCATGTAGGGTGTAGGGTGTAGTGTGTAGGGTGTAAAGTGTAGCGTGTATGGTGTAGAGTGTAGCATGTAGCGTGTAGGGTATAGAGTGTAGCGTGTAGGGTGTAGAGTGTAGCGTGTAGCGTGTAGGGTGTAGGGTGTAGCGTGTAGCATGTAGCATGTAGTATGTAGGGTGTAGAGTGTAGGGTGTAGCGTGTAGCATGTAGAGAGTAGGGCGTAGAGTGTAGAGTGTAGTGTGTATCGTGTAGCGTGTAGCGTGTAGGGTGTAGGGTGTAGGGTGTAGAGTGTGGGGTGTAGCATATAGGATGTAGAGTGTAGCGTGTAGGGTGTAGGGTGTAGAGTGTAGGGTGTAGCGTGTAGAGTGTAGGGTGTAGCGTGTAGCGTGTAGGGTGTAGGGTGTAGAGTGTAGGGTGTAGCGTGTAGGGTGTAGAGTGTAGCGTGTATCGTGTGACATGTAGCGTGAAGGGTGTAGGGTGTAGGGTGTAGAGTGTAGGGTGTAGCGTATAGGGTGTAGAGTGTAGCGTGTAGCGTGTAGGGTGTAGAGTGTAGGGTGTAGCGTGTAGGGTGTAGAGTGTAGCGTGTAGCGTGTAGCGTGTAGGGTGTAGGGTGTAGAGTGTAGGGTGTAGCGTGTAGGGTGTAGAGTGTAGCGTGTAGCGTGTAGGGTGTAGGGTGTAGCGTGTAGGGTGTAGAGTGTAGGGTGTAGCGTGTAGGGTGTAGAGTGTAGCATGTAGCGTGTACGGTGTAGGGTGTAGAATGTAGGGTGTAGCATGTAGGGTGTAGGGTGTAGAGTAGTGTGTAGGGTGTAGAGTGTATCGTGTATCGTGTAGCGTGTAGCGTGTAGCGTGTAGGGTGTAGGGTGTAGGGTGTTGAGTGTAGGGTGTAGCGTATAGGGTGTAGAGTGTAGCGTGTAGGGTGTAGTGTGTAGAGTGTAGGGTTTAGCGTGTAGGGTGTATAGTGTAATGTGTAGGGTGTAGAGTGTAGAGTGTAGCATGTAGGGTGTAGGGTGTAGTGTGTAGGGTGTAAAGTGTAGAGTGTATGGTGTAGAGTGTAGCATGTAGCGTGTAGCGTGTAGAGTGTAGCGTGTAGCGTGTAGGGTGTAGAGCGTAGAGTGTAGCATGTAGGGTGTACGGTGTAGAGTGTGTGGTGTAGCGTGTAGCGTGTAGGGTGAAGGGTGTAGAGTGTAGTGTAGCGTGTAGGGTGTACAGTGTAGCGTGTAGCTCGTAGGGTGTAGGGTGTTGAGTGTAGGGTGTAGCGTATAGGGTGTAGAGTGTAGCGAGTAGCGTGTAGCGTGTAGAGTGCAGCGTGTAGGGTGAAGCGTGTAGCGTGTAGCGTGTAGCGTGTAGGGTGTAGGGTGTAGCGTGTAGGGTGTAGAGTGTAGCGTGTAGCGTGTAGCATGTAGCGTGTAGAGTGTAGGGTGTAGCGTGTAGGGTGTAGGGTGTAGCGTGTAGGGTGTAGAGTGTAGCGTGTAGCGTGTAGCATGTAGCGTGTAGAGTGTAGGGTGTAGCGTGTAGGGTGTAGGGTGTAGAGTGTAGGGTGTAAAGTGTAGAGTGTATGGTGTAGAGTGTAGCATGTAGCGTGTAGCGTGTAGAGTGTAGCGTGTAGCGTGTAGGGTGTAGAGCGTAGAGTGTAGCATGTAGGGTGTACGGTGTAGAGTGTGTGGTGTAGCGTGTAGCGTGTAGGGTGAAGGGTGTAGAGTGTAGTGTAGCGTGTAGGGTGTACAGTGTAGCGTGTAGCTCGTAGGGTGTAGGGTGTTGAGTGTAGGGTGTAGCGTATAGGGTGTAGAGTGTAGCGAGTAGCGTGTAGCGTGTAGAGTGCAGCGTGTAGGGTGAAGCGTGTAGCGTGTAGCGTGTAGCGTGTAGGGTGTAGGGTGTAGCGTGTAGGGTGTAGAGTGTAGCGTGTAGCGTGTAGCATGTAGCGTGTAGAGTGTAGGGTGTAGCGTGTAGGGTGTAGGGTGTAGCGTGTAGGGTGTAGAGTGTAGCGTGTAGCGTGTAGCATGTAGCGTGTAGATTGTAGGGTGTAGCGTGTAGGGTGTAGGGTGTAGAGTGTAGGGTGTAGCGTGTAGGGTGTAGGGTGTAGCGTGTAGAGTGTAGGGTGTAGCGTGTAGGGTGTAGAGTGTAGAATGTAGGGTGTAGAGTGTAGCGTGTAGCGTGTAGGGTGTAGGGTGTAGCGCGTAGCGTGTAGCATGTAGTGTGTAGAGTGTAGGGTGTAGCGTGTAGGGTGTAGGGTGTAGAGTGTAGGGTGTAGCGTGTAGGGTGTAGGGTGTAGCGTGTAGAGTGTAGGGTGTAGCGTGTAGGGTGTAGAGTGTAGAATGTAGGGTGTAGAGTGTAGCGTGTAGCGTGTAGGGTGTAGGATGTAGAGTGTAGGGTGTAGCGTGTATGGTGTAGGGTGTAGCGTGTACAGTGTAGGGTGTAGCGTGTAGGGTGTAGAGTGTAGCATGTAGGGTGTAGGGTGTAGAGTGTAGCGTGTAGGGTGTAGAGTGTAGCGTGTATAGTGTAGCGTGTAGGGTGTAGGGTGTAGAGTGTAGGGTGTAGCGTATAGGGTGTAGAGTGTAGCGTGTAGGGTGTAGGGTGTAGAGTGTAGGTTGTAGCGTGTAGGGTGTAGAGTGTAGCGTGAAGGGTGTAGAGTGTAGCGTGTAGGGTGTAGAGCGTAGCGTGTAGCATGTAGGGTGTAGGGTGTAGAGTGTGTCGTGTAGCGTGTAGGGTGTAGAGTGTAGCGTGTAGCATGTAGCGTGTAGGGTGTAGAGTGTAGGGTGTAGCGTGAAGGGTGGAGAGTGTAGGGTGTAGCGTGTAGGGTGTAGAGTGTAGCATGTAGGGTGTAGGGTGTAGCGTGTAGGGTGTAGAGTGTAGGGTGTAGCGTGTAGGGTGTAGAGTGTAGCATGTAGCGTGTAGGGTGTAGAGTGTATGGTGTAGCGTGTAGCGTGTAGGGTGAAGTGTGTAGGGTGTAGAGTGTAGGGTGTAGCGTATAGGGTGTAGAGTGTAGCGAGTAGCATGTAGCGTGTAGAGTGCAGCGTGTAGGGTGTAGCGTGTAGCGTGTAGAGTGTAGCGTGTAGGGTGTAGGGTGTAGCGTGTAGGGTGTAGAGTGTAGCGTGTAGCATGTAGCGTGTAGAGTGTGGGGTGTAGTGTGTAGGGTGTAGAGTGTAGCGTGTAGGGTGTAGCGTGTAGGGTGTAGAGTGTAGCATGTAGCATGTAGCGTGTAGAGTGTGGGGTGTAGTGTGTAGGGTGTAGAGTGTAGCGTGTAGGGTGTAGCATGTAGCGTGTAGAGTTTAGCGTGTAGCGTGTAGTGTGTAGCGTGTAGCGTGTAGGGTGTAGGGTGTAGGGTGTTGAGTGTAGGGTGTAGCGTATAGGGTGTAGAGTGTAGCGAGTAGCATGTAGCGTGTAGAGTGCAGCGTGTAGGGTGTACAGTGTAGCGTGTATCGTGTAGCGTGTAGCGCGTAGGGTGTAGGGTGTAGGGTGTTGAGTGTAGGGTGTAGCGTATAGGGTGTAGAGTGTAGCGAGTAGCATGTAGTGTGTAGAGTGCAGCGTGTAGGGTGTAGCGTGTAGCGTGTAGCGTGTAGAGTGTAGCGTGTAGGGTGTAGGGTGTAGCGTGTAGGGTGTAGAGTGTAGCGTGTAGCATGTAGCGTGTAGAGTGTGGGGTGTAGTGTGTAGGGTGTAGAGTGTAGCGTGTAGGGTGTAGCATGTAGCGTGTAGAGTGTAGCGTGTAGCGTGTAGTGTGTAGCGTGTAGCGTGTAGGGTGTAGAGTGTAGGGTGTAGCATGTAGAGTGTAGCGTGTAGGGTGTAGGGTGTAAAGTGTAACGTGTAGGGTGTAGAGTGTAGCGTGTAGCGTGTAGTGTGTAGCGTGTAGGGTGTAGAGTGTAGGGTGTAGCGTGTAGGGTGTAGAGTGTAGCGTGTAGCGTGTAGGGTGTAGGGTGTAGCGTGTAGGGTGTAGAGTGTAGGGTGTAGCGTGTAGGGTATAGAGTGTAGCATGAAGCGTGTAGGGTGTAGGGTGTAGAGTGTAGGGTGTAGCGTGTAGGGTGTAGGGTGTAGAGTAGTGTGTAGGGTGTAGAGTGTAGCGTGTATCGTGTAGCGTGTAGCGTGTAGGGTGTAGGGTGTAGGGAGTTGAGTGTAGGGTGTAGCTTATAGGGTGTAGAGTGTAGCGTGTAGGGTGTAGGGTGCAGAGTGTAGGGTGTAGCGTGTAGGGTGTATAGTGTAGTGTGTAGAGTGTAGAGTGTAGCGTGTAGCATGTAGGGTGTAGGGTGTAGTGTGTAGGGTGTAAAGTGTAGCGTGTATGGTGTAGAGTGTAGCATGTAGCGTGTAGGGTATAGAGTGTAGCGTGTAGGGTGTAGAGTGTAGCGTGTAGCGTGTAGCGTGTAGGGTGTAGGGTGTAGCGTGTAGCATGTAGCATGTAGGGTGTAGAGTGTAGGGTGTAGCATGTAGAGAGTAGGGCGTAGAGTGTAGAGTGTAGCGTGTATCGTGTAGCGTGTAGCGTGTAGGGTGTAGGGTGTAGGGTGTAGAGTGTGGGGTGTAGCATATAGGATGTAGAGTGTAGCGTGTAGGGTGTAGGGTGTAGAGTGTAGGGTGTAGCGTGTAGGGTGTAGAGTGTAGGGTGTAGCGTGTAGCGTGTAGGGTGTAGGGTGTAGAGTGTAGGGTGTAGCGTGTAGGGTGTAGAGTGTAGCGTGTATCGTGTGACGTGTAGCGTGAAGGGTGTAGGGTGTAGGGTGTAGAGTGTAGGGTGTAGCGTATAGGGTGTAGAGTGTAGCGTGTAGCGTGTAGCGTGTAGGGTGTAGGGTGTAGAGTGTAGGGTGTAGCGTGTAGGGTGTAGAGTGTAGCGTGTAGCGTGTAGCGTGTAGGGTGTAGGGTGTAGAGTGTAGGGTGTAGCGTGTAGGGTGTAGAGTGTAGCGTGTAGCGTGTAGGGTGTAGGGTGTAGCGTGTAGGGTGTAGAGTGTAGGGTGTAGCGTGTAGGGTGTAGAGTGTAGCATGTAGCGTGTAGGGTGTAGGGTGTAGAATGTAGGGTGTAGCGTGTAGGGTGTAGGGTGTAGAGTAGTGTGTAGGCTGTAGAGTGTATCGTGTATCGTGTAGCGTGTAGCGTGTAGCGTGTAGGGTGTAGGGTGTAGGGTGTTGAGTGTAGGGCGTAGCGTATAGGGTGTAGAGTGTAGCGTGTAGGGTGTAGTGTGTAGAGTGTAGGGTTTAGCGTGTAGAGTGTATAGTGTAATGTGTAGGGTGTAGAGTGTAGCGTGTAGCATGTAGGGTGTAGGGTGTAGTGTGTAGGGTGTAAAGTGTAGCGTGTATGGTGTAGAGTGTAGCATGTAGCGTGTAGCGTGTAGAGTGTAGCGTGTATGGTGTAGGGTGTAGAGTGTAGCGTGTAGAGTGTAGGGTGTAGAGTGTAGCGTGTAGCATGTAGGGTGTAGGGTGTAGAGTGTGTGGTGTAGCGTGTAGGGTGAAGGGTGTAGGGTGTAGAGTGTAGTGTAGCGTGTAGGGTGTACAGTGTAGCGTGTATCGTGTAGCGTGTAGCTCGTAGGGTGTAGGGTGTTGAGTGTAGGGTGTAGCGTATAGGGTGTAGAGTGTAGCGAGTAGCGTGTAGCGTGTAGAGTGCAGCGTGTAGGGTGAAGCGTGTAGCGTGTAGCGTGTAGCGTGTAGGGAGTAGGGTGTAGCGTGTAGAGTGTAGCGTGTAGCGTGTAGCATGTAGCGTGTAGAGTGTAGGGTGTAGCGTGTAGGGTGTAGGGTGTAGGGTGTAGCGTGTAGGGTGTAGAGTGTAGCGTGTAGCGTGTAGCATGTAGCGTGTAGAGTGTAGGGTGTAGCGTGTAGGGTGTAGGGTGCAGAGTGTAGGGTGTAGCGTGTAGGGTGTAGGGTGTAGCGTGTAGAGTGTAGGGTGTAGCGTGTAGGGTGTAGAGTGTAGAATGTAGGGTGTAGAGTGTAGCGTGTAGCGTGTAGGGTGTAGGGTGTAGCGTGTAGCGTGTAGCATGTAGCGTGTAGAGTGTAGGGTGTAGCGTGTAGGGTGTAGGGTGTAGCGTGTAGAGTGCAGGGTGTAGCGTGTAGGGTGTAGAGTGTAGAATGTAGGGTGTAGAGTGTAGCGTGTAGCGTGTAGGGTGTAGGGTGTAGAGTGTAGGGTGTAGCGTGTAGGTTGTAGGGTGTAGCGTGTACAGTGTAGGGTGTAGCGTGTAGGGTGTAGAGTGTAGCATGTAGGGTGTAGGGTGTAGAGTGTAGCGTGTAGGGTGTAGAGCGTAGCGTGTAGCATGTAGGGTCTAGGGTGTAGAGTGTAGGTTGTAGCGTGTAGGGTGTAGAGTGTAGCGTGAAGGGTGTAGAGTGTAGCGTGTAGGGTGTAGAGCGTAGCGTGTAGCATGTAGGGTGTAGAGTGTGTCGTGTAGCGTGTAGGGTGTAGAGTGTAGCGTGTAGCATGTAGCGTGTAGGGTGTAGAGTGTAGGGTGTAGCGTGAAGGGTGGAGAGTGTAGGGTGTAGCGTGTAGGGTGTAGAGTGTAGCATGTAGGGTGTAGGGTGTAGCGTGTAGGGTGTAGAGTGTAGGGTGTAGCGTGTAGGGTGTAGAGTGTAGCATGTAGCGTGTAGGGTGTAGAGTGTATGGTGTAGCGTGTAGCGTGTAGGGTGAAGTGTGTAGGGTGTAGAGTGTAGTGTAGCGTGCAGGGTGTACAGTGTAGCGTGTATCGTGTAGCGTGTAGCGTGTAGGGTGTAGGGTGTAGGGTGTTGAGTGTAGGGTGTAGCGTATAGGGTGTAGAGTGTAGCGAGTAGCATGTAGCGTATAGAGTGCAGCGTGTAGGGTGTAGCGTGTAGCGTGTAGAGTGTAGCGTGTAGGGTGTAGGGTGTAGCGTGTAGGGTGTAGAGTGTAGCGTGTAGCATGTAGCGTGTAGAGTGTGGGGTGTAGTGTGTAGGGTGTAGAGTGTAGCGTGTAGGGTGTAGCATGTAGCGTGTAGAGTGTAGCGTGTAGCGTGTAGTGTGTAGCGTGTAGCGTGTAGGGTGTAGAGTGTAGGGTGTAGCATGTAGAGTGTAGCGTGTAGGGTGTAGGGTGTAAAGTGTAACGTGTATGGTGTAGTGTGTTGCATGTAGCGTGTAGCGTGTAGGGTGTAGAGTGTAGCGTGTAGCGTGTAGGGTGTAGAGTGTAGGGTGTAGCGTGTAGGGTGTAGAGTGTAGCTTGTAGCGTGTAGCGTGAAGGGTGTAGGGTGTAGAGTGTCGGGTGTAGCGTGTAGGGTGTAGAGTGTAGCGTGTAGCGTGTAGGGTGTAGGGTGTAGCGTGTAGGGTTTAGGGTGTAGGGTGTAGGGTGTAGAGTAGTGTGTAGGGTGTAGAGTGTAGGGTGTAGCGTGTAGGGTGTAGAGTGTAGCTTGTAGCGTGTAGCGTGTAGGGTGTAGGGTGTAGAGTGTCGGGTGTAGCGTGTAGGGTGTAGAGTGTAGCGTGTAGCGTGTAGGGTGTAGCGTGTAGGGTGTAGTGTGTAGAGTGTAGGGTTTAGCGTGTAGGGTGTATAGTGTAGTGTGTAGGGTGTAGAGTGTAGCGTGTAGCATGTAGGGTGTAGGGTGTAGTGTGTAGGGTGTAAATTGTAGCGTGCATGGTGTAGAGTGTAGCATGTAGCGTGTAGCGTGTAGAGTGTAGCGTGTATGGTGTAGGGTGTAGAGTGTAGCGTGTAGCGTGTAGGGTGTAGAGCGTAGTGTGTAGCATGTAGGGTGTAGGGTGTAGAGTGTGTGGTGTAGCGTGTAGGGTGTAGAGTGTAGCGTGTAGCATGTAGCGTGTAGGGTGTAGAGTGTAGGGTGTAGCATGAAGGGTGTAGAGTGTAGGGTGTAGCGTGTAGGGTGTAGAGTGTAGCATGTAGCGTGTAGGGTGTAGAGTGAAGGGTGTAGGGTGTAGAGCGTAGCGTGTAGCATGTAGGGTGTAGGGTGTAGAGTGTGTGGTGTAGCGTGTAGCGTGTAGGGTGAAGGGTGTAGGGTGTAGAGTGTAGTGTAGCGTGTAGGGTGTACAGTGTAGCGTGTATCGTGTAGCGTGTAGCTCGTAGGGTGTAGGGTGTTGAGTGTAGGGTGTAGCGTATAGGGTGTAGAGTGTAGCGAGTAGCGTGTAGCGTGTAGAGTGCAGTGTGTAGGGTGAAGTGTGTAGCGTGTAGCGTGTAGCGTGTAGGGAGTAGGGTGTAGCGTGTAGGGTGTAGAGTGTAGCGTGTAGCGTGTAGCATGTAGCGTGTAGAGTGTAGGGTGTAGCGTGTAGGGTGTAGGGTGTAGGGTGTAGCGTGTAGGGTGTAGAGTGTAGCGTGTAGCGTGTAGCATGTAGCGTGTAGAGTGTAGGGTGTAGCGTGTAGGGTGTAGGGTGCAGAGTGTAGGGTGTAGCGTGTAGGGTGTAGGGTGTAGCGTGTAGAGTGTAGGGTGTAGCGTGTAGGGTGTAGAGTGTAGAATGTAGGGTGTAGAGTGTAGCGTGTAGCGTGTAGGGTGTAAGGTGTAGCGTGTAGCGTGTAGCATGTAGCGTGTAGAGTGTAGGGTGTAGCGTGTAGGGTGTAGGGTGTAGAGTGTAGGGTGTAGCGTGTAGGGTGTAGGGTGTAGCGTGTAGAGTGCAGGGTGTAGCGTGTAGGGTGTAGAGTGTAGAATGTAGGGTGTAGAGTGTAGCGTGTAGCGTGTAGGGTGTAGGGTGTAGAGTGTAGGGTGTAGCGTGTAGGGTGTAGGGTGTAGCGTGTACAGTGTAGGGTGTAGCGTGTAGGGTGTAGAGTGTATCATGTAGGGTGTAGGGTGTAGAGTGTAGCGTGTAGGGTGTAGAGTGTAGCGTGTATAGTGTAGCGTGTAGGGTGTAGGGTGTAGAGTGTAGGGTGTAGCGTATAGGGTGTAGAGTGTAGCGTGTAGGGTGTAGGGTGTAGAGTGTAGGTTGTAGCGTGTAGGGTGTAGAGTGTAGCGTGAAGGGTGTAGAGTGTAGCGTGTAGGGTGTAGAGCGTAGCGTGTAGCATGTAGGGTGTAGGGTGTAGAGTGTGTCGTGTAGCGTGTAGGGTGTAGAGTGTAGCGTGTAGCATGTAGCGTGTAGGGTGTAGAGTGTAGGGTGTAGCGTGAAGGGTGGAGAGTGTAGGGTGTAGCGTGTAGTGTGTAGAGTGTAGCATGTAGGGTGTAGGGTGTAGCGTGTAGGGTGTAGAGTGTAGGGTGTAGCGTGTAGGGTGTAGAATGTAGCATGTAGCGTGTAGGGTGTAGAGTGTATGGTGTAGCGTGTAGCGTGTAGGGTGAAGGGTGTAGGGTGTAGAGTGTAGCGTAGCGTGCAGGGTGTACAGTGTAGCGTGTATCGTGTAGCGTGTAGCGCGTAGGGTGTAGGGTGTAGGGTGTTGAGTGTAGGGTGTAGCGTATAGGGTGTAGAGTGTAGCGAGTAGCATGTAGCGTGTAGGGTGTACAGTGTAGTGTGTATCGTGTAGCGTGTAGCGCGTAGGGTGTAGGGTGTAGAGTGTAGCGTGTAGGGTGTAGCGTGTAGGGTGTAGCGTGTAGGGTGTAGGGTGTAGAGTGTAGAGTGTAGAGTGAAGCGTGTAGGGTGCACAGTGTAGGGTGTTGGGTGTAGCGTGTAGCGTGTAGGGTGTAGAGTGTAGCGTGTAGCGTGTAGCGTGTAGCGTGTAGCGTGTAGCGTGTAGGGTGTAGGGTGTAGAGTGTAGGGTGTAGCGTGTAGGGTGTAGAGTGTAGCGTGTAGGGTGTAGGGTGTAGAGTGTAGTGTGTAGCGTGTAGGGTGTAGAGTGTAGCGTGTAGGGTGTAGCGTGTAGGGTGTAGCGTGTAGGGTGTAGCGTGTAGGGTGTAGAGTGTAGCATGTATCGTGTAGCGTGTAGCGTGAAGGGTGTAGGGTGTAGGGTTTAGATTGTAGGGTGTAGCGTATAGGGTGTAGAGTGTAGCGTGTAGGGTGTAGAGTGTATGGTGTAGCGTGTAGGGTGTAGATTGTAGCGTGTAGTGTGCTGCATGTAGGGTGTAGGGTGTAGCGTGTAGGGTGTAGAGTGTAGAATGTAGGGTGTAGAGTGTAGCGTGTAGCGTGTAGGGTGTAGGGTGTAGAGTGTAGGGTGTTGCGTGTAGCGTGTAGCATGTAGGGTGTAGGGTGTAGAGTGTAGCATGTATCGTGTAGCGTGTAGCGTGAAGGGTGTAGGGTGTAGGTTGTAGATTGTAGGGTGTAGCGTATAGGGTGTAGAGTGTAGCGTGTAGGGTGTAGAGTGTTATGGTGTAGCGTGTAGGGTGTAGATTGTAGCGTGTAGTGTGCTGCATGTAGGGTGTAGGGTGTAGCGTGTAGGGTGTAGAGTGTAGAATGTAGGGTGTAGAGTGTAGCGTGTAGCGTGTAGGGTGTAGGGTGTAGAGTGTAGGGTGTAGCGTGTAGCGTGTAGCATGTAGGGTGTAGGGTGTAGCGTGTAAGGTGTAGGGTGTAGAGTGTAGGGTGTAGCGTATAGGGTGTAGAGTGTAGCGTGTAGGGTGTAGGGTGTAGAGTGTAGGTTGTAGCGTGTAGGGTGTAGAGTGTAGCGTGAAGGGTGTAGAGTGTAGCGTGTAGGGTGTAGAGTGTAGCGTGTAGCGTGTAGCGTGTAGCATGTAGGGTGTAGGGTGTAAAGTGTGTGGTGTAGCGTGTAGGGTGTAGAGTGTAGCGTGTAGCGTGTAGCATGTAGCGTGTAGGTTGTAGAGTGTAGGGTGTAGCGTGAAGGGTGGAGAGTGTAGCGTGTAGCATGTAGGGTGTAGGGTGTAGCGTGTAGGTTGTAGAGTGTAGGGTGTAGCGTGTAGCGTGTAGAGTGTATGGTGTAGCGTGTAGCGTGTAGGGTGAAGGGTGTAGAGTGTAGTGTAGCGTGTAGGGTGTACAGTGTAGCGTGTATCGTGTAGCGTGTAGCTCGTAGGGTGTAGGGTGTTGAGTGTAGGGTGTAGCGTATAGGGTGTAGAATGTAGCGAGTAGCGTGTAGCGTGTAGAGTGCAGCGTGTAGGGTGTAGCGTGTAGCGTGTAGCGTGTAGAGTGTAGCGTGTAGGGTGTAAGGTGTATGGTGTAGCGTGTAGGGTGTAGGGTGTAGGGTGTAGAGTGAAGGGTGTAGGGTGTAGCGTGTAGAGTGTAGCCTGTAGGGTGTAGAGTGTAGCGTGTAGAGTGTAGAGTGTAGAGTGTAGTGTGTAGCGTGTAGCGTGTAGGGTGTAGCATGTAGGATGTAGAGTGTAGCATGTAGCGTGTAGGCTGTAGGGTGTAGAGTGTAGGGTGTAGCGTGTAGGGTGTAGAGTGTAGCGTGTAGCTTGTAGCGTGTAGAGTGTAGGGTGTAGCGTGTAGGGTGTAGAGTGTAGCGTGTAGGGTGTAGAGTGAAGCGTGTAGCGCGTAGAGTGTAGCGTGTAGGGTGTAGCGTGTAGCGTGTAGAGTGTAGAACGTAGAGTGTAAGGTGTATGGTGTAGAGTGTAGGGTGTAGAGTGTAGCGTGTAGCGTGTAGAGTGTAGCGTGTAGCGTGTAGGGTGTAGGGTGTAGAGTGTAGGGTGTAGCGTGTAGCATGTAGCGTGTAGGTAGTAGGGTGTAGGGTGTAGCGTGTAGGGTGTAGGGTGTAGAGTGTAGGGTGTAGCGTGTAGCGTGTAGGGTGTAGAGTGTAGAGTGTAGCATGTAGCATGTAGCGTGTAGGGTGTAGGGTGTAGAGGGTAGGGTGTAGCATGTAGGGTGTAGGGTGTAGCGTGTAGGGTGTAGATTATAGAGTGTAAGGTGTAATGTGCACATTTTTCCCCATTTCCCCACTGGGTCAAAACTTCTGTTAGAATGATGCGTTTTCCTGCTATTTCCAATGGCCTACAAGCATAAGTGAAGCAGTGAGCAGCAGTCTCTATTAGTATAGGAGATAACAGAAAACATTTCACATTTTTCCCCATTGGGTCATAACTTCTGTTACAATGATCAGAGGTTGAAATTTTTTGAGTTTTCCTGCTCTTTCCAATGGCTTACAAGTAGTGTTGAGCGATACCGTCCGATACTTGAAAGTATCGGTATCGGAAAGTATCGGCCGATACCGGCAAAATATCGGATCCAATCCGATACCGATACCCGATACCAATACAAGTCAATGGGACTCATGTATCGGACGGTATTCCTGATGGTTCCCAGGGTCTGAAGGAGAGGAAACTCTCCTTCAGGCCCTGGGAATCATATAAATGTGTAAAATAAAGAATTAAAATAAAAAATATCGCTATACTCACCTCTCCGACGCAGCCGGGACTTCAGCGAGGGAACCGGCAGCGTTGTTTGTTTAAAATTCGCGCTATTACTTGGTTACGTGAATTCCCGGCTTGTGATTGGTCAGGGCGGCCATGTTGCCGGGACGCGGACCAATCACAGCAAGCCGTGACGAAATTACGTCACGGCTTGCTGTGATTGGTCCGCGTCCCGGCAATATGGCCGCCCTGACCAATCACAAGCCGTGACGTCACGGGAGGCTGGACACGCGCCCATTTTAAAATGAGCGCGTCCAGCCTCCCGGCTTGTGATTGGTTGACCGCGGCGCAACCAATCACAAGCCGTGACGTCACGGGAGGCTGGACACGCGCTCATTTTAAAATGGGCGCGTGTCCAGCCTCCCGTGACGTCACGGCTTGTGATTGGTTGCGCCGCGGTCAACCAATCACAAGCCGGGAGGCTGGACGCGCTCATTTTAAAATGGGCGCGTGTCCAGCCTCCCGTGACGTCACGGCTTGTGATTGGTTGCGCCGCGGTCAACCAATCACAAGCCGGGAGGCTGGACGCGCTCATTTTAAAATGGGCGCGTGTCCAGCCTCCCGTGACGTCACGGCTTGTGATTGGTCAGGGCGGCCATATTGCCGGGACGCGGACCAATCACAGCAAGCCGTGACGTAATTTCGTCACGGCTTGCTGTGATTGGTCCGCGTCCCGGCAACATGGCCGCCCTGACCAATCACAAGCCGGGAATTCACGTAACCAAGTAATAGCGCGAATTTTAAACAAACAACGCTGCCGGTTCCCTCGCTGAAGTCCCGGCTGCGTCGGAGAGGTGAGGATAGCGATATTTTTTATTTTAATTCTCTCTTTTACACATTTTAACATTAATGTTGTTGCGATACCCGATACCCGATACCACAAGAGTATCGGAATCCCGGTATCGGAATTCCGATACAGCAAGTATCGGCCGATACCCGATACTTGCAGCATCGGAATGCTCAACACTACTTACAAGCATAAGTGAAGCGGTGAGCAGCAGTTTCTATTAGTATAGGACCCAATGGGGAAATGGGGAAAAATGTGAAATGTTTTCCGTTATCTCTTATACTAATAGAGACTGATGCTCACTGCTTCACTTATGCTTGTAGGCCATTGGAAATAGCAAGTAAACGCATCATTCTAACAGAAGTTTTGACCCAGTGGGGAAATGGGGAAAAATGTGCACATTACACCTTACACTCTATAATCTACACCCTACACGCTACACCCTACACCCTACATGCTACACCCTACCCTCTACACCCTACACCCTACACGCTACACGCTACATGCTACACTCTACACTCTACACCCTACACGCTACACGCTACACCCTACACTCTACACCCTACACCCTACACGCTACACCCTACACTCTACAATCTACACCCTACACGCTACACCCTACACCCTACATGCTACACCTTACCCTCTACACCCTACACCCTACACGCTATACGCTACATGCTACACTCTACACTCTACACACCACACGCTACACGCTACACGCTGCACGCTACACCCTACACTCTACACCCTACACTCTACATGCTACACCCTACACCCTACTACCTACACGCTACACGCTACACGCTACACTCTACACGCTACACGCTACACTCTACACCATACACTCTACACCATACACCTTACACTCTACGTTCTACACCCTACACGCTACACCCTACACGCTACACTCTACGCGCTACACGCTACACTCTACACCCTACACGCTACACTCTACACCCTACACGCTACACCCTACACTCTACACGCTACAAGCTACACGCTACACGCTACACTGTACACCCTACACGCTACACCCTACACTCTACACCCTACACCCTACATGCTACACACTACACCCTACATGCTACACCCTACACGCTACACACTACACGCTACACTCTACACGCTACACCCTACACGCTACACGCTACATTCTACACGCTACACGCTACACTCTACACCCTACACGCTACACCCTACACACTACACCCTACACCCTACACGCTACACCTTACACCCTACACGCTACACTCTACACGCTACACTCTACACCCTACACGCTACACGTTACACACTACACGCTACACGCTACACTCTACACGCTACACTCTACACCCTACACCATACACGCTACACTCTACACGCTACATGCTACACTCTACACCATACACGCTACACTTTACACCCTACACACTACACCCTACACCCTACATGCTACACGCTACACTCTACACTCTACACGCTACACTCTACACGCTACACCCTACACCCTACACCCTACACGCTACACACTACACGCTACACGCTACACTCTACACGCTACATGCTACACCCTACACGCTACACTCTACACCCTACACGCTACACCCCACACTCTACACGCTACACTCTACACCCTACACGCTACACGCTACACTCTACACCCTACACGCTACACCCTACACTCTACACCCTACACCCTTCACGCTACACCCTACACGCTACACGCTACACTCTACACCCTACACGCTACACCCTACACTCTACACCCTACACCCTTCACGCTACACGCTACACCCTACACTCTACACCCTACACCCTACATGCTACACGCTACACTCTACACTCTACACGCTACACTCTACACGCTACACCCTACACCCTACACGCTACACACTACACGCTACACGCTACACTCTACACGCTACATGCTACACCCTACACGCTACACTCTACACCCTACACGCTACACCCCACACTCTACACGCTACATGCTACACGCTACACTCTACACCCTACACGCTACACCCTACACCCTACACGCTACACTCTACACGCTACACGCTACACCCTACACGCTGCACTCTACACGCTACATGCTACTCGCTACACTCTACACCCTATACGCTACACCCTACACTCAACACCCTACACCCTACACCCTACGCACTACACGCTACACGATACACGCTACACTGTACACCCTACACGCTACACTACACTCTACACCCTACACCCTACACCCTTCACCCTACACGCTACACGCTACACCATACACTCTACACCCTACACGCTACATGCTACACTCTACACCTTACACGCTACACCCTACACTCTACACCCTTCACGCTACACCCTACACTCTACACCCTACACGCTACATGCTACACGCTACACTCTACACCCTACACGCTGCACCACTCACTCTACACCCTACACCCTACATGCTACACGCTACGCTCTACACCCTACACGCTACACGCTACACTCTACACCCTACACCATACACGCTACACTCTACACGCTACACGCTACATGCTACACTCTACACCATACACGCTACACTTTACACCCTACACACTACACCCTACACCCTACATGCTACACGCTACACTCTACACCCTACACACTACATTATACACCCTACACGCTAAACCCTACACTCTACACACTACACCCTACACGCTACACTCTACACCCTATACGCTACACCCTACACTCAACACCTTACACCCTACACCCTACACGCTACACGCTACACTCTACACCCTACACACTACTCTACACCCTACACCCTACACGCTACACCCTACACTCTACACCCTACACGCTACACCCTACACCCTACACGCTACACGCTACACTCTACACCCTACACGCTACACCCTACACTCTACACCCTACACCCTTCACGCTACACCCTACACGCTACACGCTACACTCTACACCCTACACGCTACACCCTACACTCTACACCCTACACCCTTCACGCTACACGCTACACCCTACACTCTACACCCTACACCCTACATGCTACACGCTACACGCTACACTCTACACCCTATACGCTACACCCTACACTCTACACCCTACACCCTACACCCTTCACGCTACACGTCACACGATACACGCTACACTCTACACCCTACACGCTACACCCTACACTCTACACCCTACACCCTACACGCTACACGCTACACGCTACACTCTACACCCTACACGCTACACCCTACACTCTACACCCTACACCCTACACGCTACACTCTACATCCTATATGCTACACCCAACACTCTACACCCTACACCCTACACGCTACACGCTACACGATACACGCTACACTCTACACTCTACGCCCTACATGCTACACGCTACACCCTACACTCTACACCCTACATACTACATGCTACATGCTACACGCTACACCCTACACCCTACACGCTACACGCTACACTCTACACCCTACACGCTACACTCTACACCCTTCACGCTACATGCTACACTCTACACCATACACGCTACACTTTACACCCTACACACTACACCCTACACCCTACATGCTACACTCTACACTCTACACACTACACTATACACCCTACACGCTACACCCTACACTCTGCACCCTACACCCTACACGCTACACTCTACACCCTATACGCTACACCCTACACTCAACTCCCTACACCCTACACCCTACACGCTACACGCTACACGATACACGCTACACTCTACACCCTACACACTACTCTACACCCTACACGCTACACCCTACACTCTACAGCCTACACCCTACACGCTACATGCTACACTCTACACCCTACACGCTACACCCTACACTCTACACCCTACACGCTACACCCTACACCCTACACGCTACACGCTACACTCTACACCCTACACGCTACACCCGACACTCTACACCCTACACCCTACACGCTACACGCTACACGCTACACTCTACACCCTACACGCTACACCCTACACGCTACACGCTACACTCTACACCCTACACGCTACACGCTACATGCAACACACTACACCATACACGTTACACTTTACACCCTACACCCTACACGCTACACTCTACATGCTACACCCTACACCCTACACCCTACACGCTACACGCTACACACTACACGCTACACGCTACACTCTACACGCTACATGCTACACCCTACACGCTACACTCTACACCCTACACGCTACACCCCACACTCTACACGCTACATGCTACACGCTACACTCTACACCCTACACGCTACACCCTACACCCTACACGCTACACGCTACACGCTACACGCTACACCCTACACGCTGCACTCTACACGCTACATGCTACTCGCTACACTCTACACCCTATACGCTACACCCTACACTCAACACCCTACACCCTACACCCTACGCGCTACACGCTACACGATACACGCTACACTGTACACCCTACACGCTACACTACACTCTACACCCTACACCCTTCACCCTACACGCTACACGCTACACCATACACTCTACACCCTACACGCTACATGCTACACTCTACACCCTACACGCTACACCCTACACTCTACACCCTACACGCTACACCCTACACCCTACATGCTACACTCTACACCCTACACGCTACACCCTACACTCTCCACCCTTCACGCTACACCCTACACTCTACACCCTACACGCTACACGACACACTCTACACCCTACACCCTACATGCTACACGCTACGCTCTACACCCTACACGCTACACTCTACACCCTTCACGCTACACTCTACACCCTACACGCTACAACCTACACTCTACACCCTACACGCTACACGCTACACTCTACACCCTATACGCTACACCCTACACTCTACACCCTACACCCTACACGCTACACTATACACGCTACACTCTACACCCTACACGCTACACTCTACACCCTACACCCTACATGCTACACGCTACACGCTACACCCTACACTCTACAAACTACACCCTACACGCTACACGCTACACTCTACACCCTACATTCTACAGTCTACACCCTACACGCTACACCCTACACTCTACACGCTACACCCTACACCCTACACGCTACACCCTACACTCTACACCCTACACCCTACATGCTACACCCTACACTCTACACGCTACATGCTACACGCTACACGCTACACTCTACACCCTACACGCTACACCCTACACCCTACACCCTACACGCTACACGCTACACGCTTCACCCTACACGCTGCACTCTACACGCTACACACTACAACCTACACTCTACACCCTACACCCTACACGCTACACCCTACACTCTACACGCTACATGCTACACGCTACACTCTACACCCTACACGCTACACCCTACACCCTACACGCTACACGCTACACGCTTCACTCTACACGCTGCACTCTACACGCTACACGCTACTCGCTACACTCTACACCCTATACGCTACAACCTACACTCAACACCCTACACCCTACGAGCTACATGCTACACGATACACGCTACACTGTACACCCTACACGCTACACTACACTCTACACCCTACACCCTTCACCCTACACGCTACACGCTACACCATACAATCTACACGCTACACGCTACACCCTACACTCTACACGCTACACCCTACACCCTACATGCTACACGCTACACTCTCCACCCTTCACGCTACACCCTACACTCTACACCCTACACGCTACATGCTACACGCTACACGCTACACTCTACACCCTACACGCTACATCACACACTCTACACCCTACACCCTACATGCTACACGCTACATGCTACACGCTACACTCTACACCCTACACTCTACACCCTACACCCTACACGCTACACTCTACACCCTATACGCTACACCCTACACTCTACACCCTACACCCTACATGCTGCACACTACACGCTACAATCTACACCCTACACGCTACACCATACACTCTACACCCTACACGCTACACTCTACACCCTATACGCTACACCCTACAATCTACACCCTACACCCTACACCCTTCACGCTACACGCTACATGATACATGCTACACTCTACACCCTACACGATACACCCTACACTCTACACCCTACACCCTTCACGCTACACGCTACACGATACATGCTACACTCTACACCCTACACGCTACACCCCACACTCTACACGCTACACTCTACACCCTACACGCTACACGCTACACTCTACACCCTACACGCTACACCCTACACTCTACACCCTACACCCTTCACGCTACACCCTACACGCTACACGCTACACTCTACACCCTACACGCTACACCCTACACTCTACACCCTACACCCTTCACGCTACACGCTACACCCTACACTCTACACCCTACACCCTACATGCTACACGCTACACTCTACACTCTACATGCTACACTCTACACGCTACACCCTACACCCTACACGCTACACACTACACGCTACACGCTACACTCTACACGCTACATGCTACACCCTACACGCTACACTCTACACCCTACACGCTACACCCCACACTCTACACGCTACATGCTACACGCTACACTCTACACCCTACACGCTACACCCTACACCCTACACGCTACACTCTACACGCTACACGCTACACCCTACACGCTGCACTCTACACGCTACATGCTACTCGCTACACTCTACACCCTATACGCTACACCCTACACTCAACACCCTACACCCTACACCCTACGCGCTACACGCTACACGATACACGCTACACTGTACACCCTACACGCTACACTACACTCTACACCCTACACCCTACACCCTTCACCCTACACGCTACACGCTACACCATACACTCTACACCCTACACGCTACATGCTACACTCTACACCTTACACGCTACACCCTACACTCTACACCCTTCACGCTACACCCTACACTCTACACCCTACACGCTACATGCTACACGCTACACTCTACACCCTACACGCTGCACCACTCACTCTACACCCTACACCCTACATGCTACACGCTACGCTCTACAGCCTACACGCTACACGCTACACTCTACACCCTACACCATACACGCTACACTCTACACGCTACACGCTACATGCTACACTCTACACCATACACGCTACACTTTACACCCTACACACTACACCCTACACCCTACATGCTACACGCTACACTCTACACCCTACACACTACATTATACACCCTACACGCTAAACCCTACACTCTACACACTACACCCTACACGCTACACTCTACACCCTATACGCTACACCCTACACTCAACACCTTACACCCTACACCCTACACGCTACACGCTACACTCTACACCCTACACACTACTCTACACCCTACACCCTACACGCTACACCCTACACTCTACACCCTACACGCTACACCCTACACCCTACACGCTACACGCTACACTCTACACCCTACACGCTACACCCTACACTCTACACCCTACACCCTTCACGCTACACCCTACACGCTACACGCTACACTCTACACCCTACACGCTACACCCTACACTCTACACCCTACACCCTTCACGCTACACGCTACACCCTACACTCTACACCCTACACCCTACATGCTACACGCTACACGCTACACTCTACACCCTATACGCTACACCCTACACTCTACACCCTACACCCTTCACGCTACACGTCACACGATACACGCTACACTCTACACCCTACACGCTACACCCTACACTCTACACCCTACACCCTACACGCTACACGCTACACGCTACACTCTACACCCTACACGCTACACCCTACACTCTACACCCTACACCCTACACGCTACACTCTACATCCTATATGCTACACCCCACACTCTACACCCTACACCCTACACGCTACACGCTACACGATACACGCTACACTCTACACTCTACGCCCTACATGCTACACGCTACACCCTACACTCTACACCCTACATACTACATGCTACATGCTACACGCTACACCCTACACCCTACACGCTACACGCTACACTCTACACCCTACACGCTACACTCTACACCCTACACGCTACATGCTACACTCTACACCATACACGCTACACTTTACACCCTACACACTACACCCTACACCCTACATGCTACACTCTACACTCTACACACTACACTATACACCCTACACGCTACACCCTACACTCTGCACCCTACACCCTACACGCTACACTCTACACCCTATACGCTACACCCTACACTCAACTCCCTACACCCTACACCCTACACGCTACACGCTACACGATACACGCTACACTCTACACCCTACACACTACTCTACACCCTACACCCTACACGCTACACCCTACACTCTACAGCCTACACCCTACACGCTACATGCTACACTCTACACCCTACACGCTACACCCTACACTCTACACCCTACACGCTACACCCTACACCCTACACGCTACACGCTACACTCTACACCCTACACGCTACACCCGACACTCTACACCCTACACCCTACACGCTACACGCTACACGCTACACTCTACACCCTACACGCCACACCCTACACGCTACACGCTACACTCTACACCCTACACGCTACACGCTACATGCAACACACTACACCATACACGTTACACTTTACACCCTACACCCTACACGCTACACTCTACATGCTACACCCTACACCCTACACCCTACACGCTACACGCTACACACTACACGCTACACGCTACACTCTACACGCTACATGCTACACCCTACACGCTACACTCTACACCCTACACGCTACACCCCACACTCTACACGCTACATGCTACACGCTACACTCTACACCCTACACGCTACACCCTACACCCTACACGCTACACGCTACACGCTACACGCTACACCCTACACGCTGCACTCTACACGGTACATGCTACTCGCTACACTCTACACCCTGTACGCTACACCCTACACTCAACACCCTACACCCTACACCCTACGCGCTACACGCTACACGATACACGCTACACTGTACACCCTACACGCTACACTACACTCTACACCCTACACCCTTCACCCTACACGCTACACGCTACACCATACACTCTACACCCTACACGCTACATGCTACACTCTACACCCTACACGCTACACCCTACACTCTACACCCTACACGCTACACCCTACACCCTACATGCTACACTCTACACCCTACACGCTACACCCTACACTCTCCACCCTTCACGCTACACCCTACACTCTACACCCTACACGCTACATGCTACACTCTACACCATACACGCTACACTTTACACCCTACACACTACACCCTACACCCTACATGCTACACTCTACACTCTACACACTACACTATACACCCTACACGCTACACCCTACACTCTGCACCCTACACCCTACACGCTACACTCTACACCCTATACGCTACACCCTACACTCAACTCCCTACACCCTACACCCTACACGCTACACGCTACACGATACACGCTACACTCTACACCCTACACACTACTCTACACCCTACACCCTACACGCTACACCCTACACTCTACAGCCTACACCCTACACGCTACATGCTACACTCTACACCCTACACGCTACACCCTACACTCTACACCCTACACGCTACACCCTACACCCTACACGCTACACGCTACACTCTACACCCTACACGCTACACCCGACACTCTACACCCTACACCCTACACGCTACACGCTACACGCTACACTCTACACCCTACACGCCACACCCTACACGCTACACGCTACACTCTACACCCTACACGCTACACGCTACATGCAACACACTACACCATACACGTTACACTTTACACCCTACACCCTACACGCTACACTCTACATGCTACACCCTACACCCTACACCCTACACGCTACACGCTACACACTACACGCTACACGCTACACTCTACACGCTACATGCTACACCCTACACGCTACACTCTACACCCTACACGCTACACCCCACACTCTACACGCTACATGCTACACGCTACACTCTACACCCTACACGCTACACCCTACACCCTACACGCTACACGCTACACGCTACACGCTACACCCTACACGCTGCACTCTACACGGTACATGCTACTCGCTACACTCTACACCCTGTACGCTACACCCTACACTCAACACCCTACACCCTACACCCTACGCGCTACACGCTACACGATACACGCTACACTGTACACCCTACACGCTACACTACACTCTACACCCTACACCCTTCACCCTACACGCTACACGCTACACCATACACTCTACACCCTACACGCTACATGCTACACTCTACACCCTACACGCTACACCCTACACTCTACACCCTACACGCTACACCCTACACCCTACATGCTACACTCTACACCCTACACGCTACACCCTACACTCTCCACCCTTCACGCTACACCCTACACTCTACACCCTACACGCTACACGACACACTCTACACCCTACACCCTACACGCTACACTCTACACCCTTCACGCTACACTCTACACCCTACACGCTACAACCTACACTCTACACCCTACACGCTACACGCTACACTCTACACCCTATACGCTACACCCTACACTCTACACCCTACACCCTACACGCTACACTATACACGCTACACTCTACACCCTACACGCTACACTCTACACCCTACACCCTACATGCTACACTCTACACGCTACACCCTACACTCTACAAACTACACCCTACACGCTACACGCTACACTCTACACCCTACATTCTACAGTCTACACCCTACACGCTACACCCTACACTCTACACGCTACACCCTACACCCTACACGCTACACCCTACACTCTACACCCTACACCCTACATGCTACACCCTACACTCTACACGCTACATGCTACACGCTACACGCTACACTCTACACCCTACACGCTACACCCTACACCCTACACCCTACACGCTACACGCTACACGCTTCACCCTACACGCTGCACTCTACACGCTACACACTACAACCTACACTCTACACCCTACACCCTACACGCTACACCCTACACTCTACACGCTACATGCTACACGCTACACTCTACACCCTACACGCTACACCCTACACCCTACACCCTACACGCTACACGCTACACGCTTCACTCTACACGCTGCACTCTACACGCTACACGCTACTCGCTACACTCTACACCCTATACGCTACAACCTACACTCAACACCCTACACCCTACGAGCTACATGCTACACGATACACGCTACACTGTACACCCTACACGCTACACTACACTCTACACCCTACACCCTTCACCCTACACGCTACACGCTACACCATACAATCTACACGCTACACGCTACACCCTACACTCTACACGCTACACCCTACACCCTACATGCTACACGCTACACTCTCCACCCTTCACGCTACACCCTACACTCTACACCCTACACGCTACATGCTACACGCTACACGCTACACTCTACACCCTACACGCTACATCACACACTCTACACCCTACACCCTACATGCTACACGCTACATGCTACACGCTACACTCTACACCCTACACTCTACACCCTACACCCTACACGCTACACTCTACACCCTATACGCTACACCCTACACTCTACACCCTACACCCTACATGCTGCACACTACACGCTACAATCTACACCCTACACGCTACACCATACACTCTACACCCTACACGCTACACTCTACACCCTATACGCTACACCCTACAATCTACACCCTACACCCTACACCCTTCACGCTACACGCTACATGATACATGCTACACTCTACACCCTACACGCTACACCCTACACTCTACACCCTACACCCTTCACGCTACACGCTACACGATACATGCTACACTCTACACCCTACACGCTACACCCTACACTCTACTCACCCTACACGCTACACGCTACACTCTACACCCTACACGCTACACTCTACACCCTATACGCTACACCCTACACGCTACACGCTACACTCTACACCCTACACCCTACACGCTACACCCTACACGCTACACCCTACACGCTACACTCTACACCCTACACGCTACACACTACACTCTACACCCTACACCCTACACGCTACACTCTACACCCTACACGCTACACCCTACACCCTACACCCTTCACGCTACACTCTACACCCTACACCCTACACCCCACATGCTACACCCTACACGCTACACCCTACACTCTAGCGTGTAGCATGTGGCGTGTAGCGGGTAGGGTGTAGGATGTAGAGTGCAGGGTGTAGCATGTAGCGTGTAACGTCTAGGGTGTAGAGTGCAGCATGTAGGGTGTAGCGTGTAGAATGTAGCATGTGGGGTGTAGGGTGTAGAGTGTAGGGTGTAGCGTGTAGCGTGTATCGTGTAGCATGTAGAGTGTAGCATGCAGGGTGTAGGGTGTAGAGTGTAGGGTGTAGCATGTAGGGTGTAGAGTGTAGCGTGTAGCGTGTAGGGTGTAGAATGTAGAGTGTAGGGTGTAGCGTGTAGCGTGTAGCGTGTAGGGTGTAGAGTGTAGGATGTAGCGTGTAGGGTGTAGAGTGTAGCGTGTATCATGTAGCGTGTAGAGTGTAGAGTGTAGCATGTAGCATGTAGGGTGTAGAGTGTTGGGTGTATCGTGTAAGGTGTAGCGTGTAGCGCGTAGCGTGTAGCGTATAGCGTGTAGGGTGTAGAGTGTAGGGTGTAGCGTGTAGGGTGTAGAGTGTAGTGTGTAGCATGTAGGGTGTAGGGTGTAGCGTGTAGGGTGTAGCATGTAGGGTGTAGAGTGTTGCATGTAGCGTGTAGGGTGTAGGGTGTAGAGTAGTGTTGAGCATTCCGATACCGCAAGTATCGGGTATCGGCCGATACTTGCGGTATCGGAATTCCGATACCGGGATTCCGATACTTGCCGCGTATCGGATACCGGAATCGGAAGTTCCCAGATTCAAAATTCCGAAATTCAGCCAATGACAATGATTCCAAGTGTGGGCACATCCTGTTTAGCATGGAGGGCATGAAACTACTGGCAAGGCTGTGATTGGCTGCTGAAATGATGTCATGATGCAGTTTAAAAGTCGCTGGCGCCATTTTGCGATCACTCTGCTGTGAATTCAGTTAGTGACAGGACGCTGTTTGCTGACTGAGGGACAGTTTAGAGATAGCGATTTGCTTCTTTGTGCTTTCCAAAGGCTAATTTAGCAACCGCTGTGTTCACCTACTATTCACCTTGCTTTTGCCTTGTAGCGCTGTTTTCACAGCGATCTGCAAGGTCTGTGTGTGTGTGTGAGTGCAGCCCACTCTCTAGTCTGAGTGCAGCCACATAGGCCATCCATAGCTGGTTGTATTCAGTTCAGGGAGGGTGGTTCATTGCCTCATACTGTTCTTTTTTTTTTTTTTTTTTTTCAAGTAGTGTAGTCTGCTGCTAATTTATTCAAAAAAATCCTATTAGTGTCTTTCCACCCGTCTCCAGCTAATTTGTGGAAAAACACTACATAGGATAAAGTAGAGGAGGGTTTTTGGGCCTTGCAGAGCCGTTTACGGCTGTCTGCACGGTCTCCGTGTGACTGCAGCTCGCCCTGTAGTCTGTGAGCAGCCGTAGCCTGGTTGTCTCCAGCTCAGGGTTGTTCACTGCGTCATACCGCCAAATCAATTTTAATTTTTTTTCAAGTAGTGTAGTCTGCTGCTAATTAATTTAAAAAAATCCTATTAGTGTCTTTCCACCCGTCTCCAGCTAATTTGTGGAAAAACACTACATAGGATAAAGTAGAGGAGGGTTTTTGGGCCTTGCAGCGCCGTTTACGGCTGTCTGCACGGTCTCCGTGTGACTGCAGCTCGCCCTGTAGTCTGTGAGCAGCCGTAGCCTGGTTGTCTCCAGCTCAGGGTTGTTCACTGCGTCATACCGCCAAATCAATTTTAATTTTTTTTCAAGTAGTGTAGTCTGCTGCTAATTAATTTAAAAAAATCCTATTAGTGTCTTTCCACCCGTCTCCAGCTAATTTGTGGAAAAACACTACATAGGATAAAGTAGAGGAGGGTTTTTGGGCCTTGCTGCGCCGTTTACGTCTGTCTGCACGGTCTCTGTGTGACTGCAGCTCTATCTGTTGTCAGTTCAGCCCCCAAAAAAGAAATAAATAATAAAGTTCACCAAACACACCAGTTACACCACTTTACATTTCTGTAGGCCACATTAGCTCATATTAAAGTCTAGTCCACACTTTAGAAAATTAGTGTTTCTTATAGCTGTTAGGAGGAGTTGCTCAGGAATAAGCACACAAATCCGTTAGTACTTTTCTGCTTATCTTTATCAGTCAACCAAGATGAAGAAGGCAGTGAGTAAGGCACGTGGGCGTGGGCGCGGAGCAGGGAGGGGACGTGGGGATTCTGTGCCTGCTGCGGGCACCGGTGACTCATCAGCACCCACTTTCACCAGGCAACAGTCGTTCATGCGCAGCTTTGTGTCAGAGCGCCGTACACCGCTGCTGCGTCAAGACCAAATTGAAGCTGTTGTCGGATGGATGGCAGCTAATGCATCAACTTCCATTAGTGCCACATCCTCTCAGACACAGAGCACTGGAGAGCAGCCATCTGTCTCTTCACCACCTGCCAAATTGCCCAGGCAGACAGAGAGCCCAGGACAGGAGCCGTCTCTACTTCTGTTCTCTGAATCTCTTGGCTTGGAAACAGGGGGCCAGCCAAGCAGCATTGGAGAAATGGAAGAAGAGGCAGGGTGCAGTGATGCCCAACAGCTTTTTCTGTCTTCCTCTGAAGAGGCGGGTGGGCCAGTGGCTCCGGTCACAACATCGCAGGCCGCATCAGCTGATGATGACACTCAGGTGCCACTTACTGGTGCGTGCTCTGCTGCTGAGACTACCCAGGAGGAGCAGTTGGGGGCAGAGGGTAGTGTAGATGATGAGGTCCTCGACCCATCTTGGCGTGAGGGACAGGAAGGTGGTGGGAGCAGCTCTGAGGAAGAGATTCCCCGTACGGCCCAAAGAGGGAGAGGGAGGGGGAAGACTGCGGATCCTGCAGCCTCCGCTTTGGCACCCGTTAGGAGCATGTCTCTTCCAAAAGCCAAAAAGGGCGCTCCCAAGACTTGCAGTGCCTGGTCCTTTTTTGACACAGTTGCAGATGACATTTGCTATGTCAGATGCAACGTGTGTCATCAAAAAGTCAAAAGAGGTCGAAATGTCAGCAACCTCAATACCTCCAACATGTGGAAACATGTGCGCAACAGGCACCAGGCGGAGTTAGAAAAACACACTGAAGAGGTAGGCCAACCAACAGCGGCAGCTACCACCTCTTCAGCTCGTGTTGCCTCTTCCTCTAGCTCACACGCAGCTGGTTCGGCTTCCTCCCAGGATCGCCGTGGAAGAACCTCTGGCCCTGTTGTCCAGAGACCCGCTGTAATTCCACCCGCAGCACCACTTTCCCAGTCATCCACACACTCCCAGCCCAGTCTACAGCCATCGGTAGTACAGGCATGGGAGAAAAGGCGGCCTTTCTCGTCAAACCACCCACGAGCACAGGCTCTGACTGCAGGCATTGCCAAACTGCTGTCACTGGAAATGCTGTCATTCAGGCTGGTGGAGACTGACAGCTTCCGTGACTTGATGTCATTGGCAGTCCCACAGTACAATGTGCCCAGCCGCTTTTACTTCAGCAGGCAAGCCGTCCCTGCCCTGCACAAGCATGTGGAGGGACACATAAAACACGCGCTTCTGAACGCCGTCAGTAGCAAGGTCCACCTCACCACCGATGCGTGGACCAGTCAACATGGACAGGGGCGATACCTTTCCCTCACTGCCCATTGGGTTAATGTCGTTGAGCCAGGTACATACCGTGCGAGTGGCGCAGGACGTGTCCTGCCCACTCCAAGGATTGCAGGAATCCATTCTGTACGCATTGACTCCTCCTCTTACACCAGTTCCTCAGAATCATCGCTGCAGGAGCCGTCACAGTCCACCTCCACATGGACCCGTGATGAACGTGTACCTGTTACGACCGACATGAGCACAGCCGTGGCCAAACGTCAACAGGCCGTCTTGAAATTAATTTTTTGGGGGAATCGTAGCCACACAGCGCAGGAGCTCTGGAATGCCATCAAGCAGGAGAGCGATGTGTGGTTTGTGCCAGCGAATCTCCAGCCAGGCATGGTAGTGTGTGATAATGGCCGAAATCTGGTGGCAGCTCTGGGCCTCGGCAACCTCACTCACATCCCATGTCTGGCACATGTGCTCAATTTGGTCGTGCAGAGCTTTTTGAGGGACTATCCGGATCTTGATGCACTGCTGCACAAGGTCCGCCTAGAGTGTGCTCACTTGCGGCGTTCCAGCACGGCAAAAGCGCGCATTGCGGCTCTGCAGCGCCGACACCGCCTGCCGGAACATCGCATCATATGTGACCTACCTACCAGGTGGAATTCCACGTTACATATGTTGGAGCGGTTGTGTGAGCAGCAGCAAGCTGTAATGGAGTACCAGCTGCTTCAGGCGCAAAAAAGTCGCAGTCAGCGCCGTACAGACTTCACAACCACAGAGTGGGCCACTATGAATGACGTCTGCCAGGTTTTGCGTCCCTTTGATTATTCCACGCGGATGGCGAGTGCAGATGATGCACTAGTCAGCATGACTGTCCCCCTTATCTGCCTGCTTGAAAAATCACTGCAAGCGCTAAGGGATGATGTTGTGGAAGAGGTGGAGGATGAGGATTCACCATTTCCATCATCTTATGGACAGTCAGCGCCACGTGGTTCCTCACAAATGCGTAGGCAGGGGACAGTTTGTGAGGAGGATGAGGAGGAGTCAATGGAGGAGGAAGACGTCCGTCCAGAGGAGGGAGTTACCGAATTGTCCAGTACTCAGTGTGTACAGCGAGGGTGGGGTGATGACGAGCAGGCAGAGATCACGCCTCTAGCAGGGGACAGCGTTTCTTGGGCAGTTGGCAGTCTGCAGCACATGGTGGATTACATGCTGCAGTGCCTGAGAAACGACCGCCGCATCGCCCACATTCTCAACATGTCTGATTATTGGGTGTTCACCCTCCTCGATCCTCGCTACCGGGACAACGTAGAAAGCCTCATCACACCGTTGAACCGGGAGCGAAAAATGCGGGAGTACCAAGACACACTGGTCAATTCCATCATCTTCTCCATTCCAACTGAGAGAAGTGCTGCTAGTGCATTACAAAGCAGCTCAGTGCGTCCAGGCAGTGGAGGAGGCTCTGCACAAAGAGGGAGCAGAAGCAGTGCCTCTGCCCAAGGCAAGACCAGTATGGCCCAACTGTGGCACAGTTTTCTGTGCCCCCCACAAAAGTCTACACCATCACAGACGGCTCCAGTCAGCAGGAGGCAACGGTTCCGTCAGATGGTGACAGACTACATGTCTTGCCCTCTTGCTGTACTCCCAGACGGCTCTTCCCCTTTCAAGTTTTGGGTCTCAAAGCTGGATACATGGCCAGAGCTAAGCCAGTATGCATTGGAGGTGCTGTCTTGCCCTGCGGCCAGTGTATTATCGGAACGTGTCTTTAGTGCTGCAGGTGGTGTACTAACTGACCGTCGCATGCGACTATCCTCCGATAACGTTGACCGGCTTACTTTCCTGAAAATGAACAAGGCCTGGATCTCGCAGGAATTTGCCACTCCTCCTCCTGATTAAATAATTAGGTCACTGTATACGTTATCCAGGTCTCCTGTTGTGTTCATCTTTCTACCACCTGAACTTAAATTCCTGTGCTCCAACAACGCCAGTTGAGGCTCAGAAGTGCCGTCTGCACAGTCAAAACATACGACCCAGTGTTATTGGGTTTCAGTAACGTCAGCTGATCCCCAGCTGTGTAGCCGGCAATGTGTCATGCGACCGCCACGCTGACACAACAACTGAAATGTAAGGGAATCTGTCCCCCCCCCCCCCCAAGGCGTTTGTTACTGAAAGAGCCACCTTGTGCAGCAGTAATGCTGCACAAGGAAAAGGTAGCTATTTTTGTTTAGCTCCTTGCACACGCAGAACTTAACACTTATAAAATGTGTCCACTGATACCGTAAAACCGTCCCGGAGGTGGGACTTTCCTTCGTAATGTGACGCAGCACAGCCGTCATTCCTACCCCCACGGCGCCGCGCACCGGCTCCTCAGCATTGTTTTATTCCGTCCCGGAGCCTGCGCTGTTATGTTATCCCGTGGCCAGGCACACTTAGCGCTGCCCGTCTTCTGGCATCATTTGGTGTCAGGATGGCTGCGCCTGTGTGGCCGCGCTGGCAGAGAGCCCGCCTCGCAGTGTCTTCTGATTTAATCCCACTGGGGGCCTGGGATCCATGGACATGCGCAGTGCATATCTGAACCTCCACCTCTCACTCATTTCCCTATGGCTTCTTCAGACTGTTCGGTGTCAGCTGGTCCCTAATAGCATGCCACGGCCGTGACACCGCACAGTCTTAAGAAGCCGTAGGGAGGGGAGTGAGAGGTTCAGATATGCACTGCGCATGTCCATGGATCCCAGGCCCCCAGTGGGATTAAATCAGAAGACACTGCGAGGCGGGCTCTCTGCCAGCGCGGCCGCACAGGCGCAGCCATCCTGACACCAAATGATGCCAGAAGACGGGCAGCGCTAAGTGTGCCTGGCCACGGGATAACATAACAGCGCAGGCTCCGGGACGGAATAAAACAACGCTGAGGAGCCGGTGCGCGGCGCCGGGGGGGTAGGAATGACGGCTGTGCTGCGTCACATTACGAAGGAAAGTCCCACCTCCGGGACGGTTTTACGGTTGCAGGGGACACATTTTATAAGTGTTTAGTTCTGTGTTTGCAAGGAGCATGATGAAAAGAGCCACCTTTTCCTTTTGCATCTTTTGTGCTGCACAAGCTGGCTCTTTCAGCTACAAACGCCTTGGGGGGGGTGTTAAAGGTTCCCTTTCGACTTTCTCAGGCTTCGGCCTACATTGTGTTCCTCTGCTTTTCCACCTGTCCCTGGGCTCCAACACCGCCAGTTGCCGTCCAGAAGTGCTGTACGCACAGTCAACAGTCCCTCCTCTGTTATTGGGGTTCAGTAACGTCAGCTGTTCCCCTGCTGTGTGTGTGGCAATCCCTCCTACCTCCTCCAACCTCCTCCTCCTCCACCTGCCCCTGGGCTCCAACACCGCCAGTTGCCGTCCAGAAGTGCTGTACGCACAGTCAACAGTCCCTCCTCTGTTATTGGGGTTCAGTAACGTCAGCTGTTCCCCTGCTGTGTGTGTGGCAATCCCTCCTACCTCCTCCAACCTCCTCCTCCTCCACCTGCCCCTGGGCTCCAACACCGCCAGTTGCCGTCCAGAAGTGCTGTACGCACAGTCAACAGTCCCTCCTCTGTTATTGGGGTTCAGTAACGTCAGCTGTTCCCCTGCTGTGTGTGTGGCAATCCCTCCTACCTCCTCCAACCTCCTCCTCCTCCACCTGCCCCTGGGCTCCAACACCGCCAGTTGCCGTCCAGAAGTGCTGTACGCACAGTCAACAGTCCCTCCTCTGTTATTGGGGTTCAGTAACGTCAGCTGTTCCCCTGCTGTGTGTGTGGCAATCCCTCCTACCTCCTCCAACCTCCTCCTCCTCCACCTGCCCCTGGGCTCCAACACCGCCAGTTGCCGTCCAGAAGTGCTGTACGCACAGTCAACAGTCCCTCCTCTGTTATTGGGGTTCAGTAACGTCAGCTGTTCCCCTGCTGTGTGTGTGGCAATCCCTCCTACCTCCTCCAACCTCCTCCTCCTCCACCTGCCCCTGGGCTCCAACACCGCCAGTTGCCGTCCAGAAGTGCTGTACGCACAGTCAACAGTCCCTCCTCTGTTATTGGGGTTCAGTAACGTCAGCTGTTCCCCTGCTGTGTGTGTGGCAATCCCTCCTACCTCCTCCAACCTCCTCCTCCACCTGCCCCTGGGCTCCAACACCGCCAGTTGCCGTCCAGAAGTGCTGTACGCACAGTCAACAGTCCCTCCTCTGTTATTGGGGTTCAGTAACGTCAGCTGTTCCCCTGCTGTGTGTGTGGCAATCCCTCCTACCTCCTCCAACCTCCTCCTCCTCCACCTGCCCCTGGGCTCCAACACCGCCAGTTGCCGTCCAGAAGTGCTGTACGCACAGTCAACAGTCCCTCCTCTGTTATTGGGGTTCAGTAACGTCAGCTGTTCCCCTGCTGTGTGTGTGGCAATCCCTCCTACCTCCTCCAACCTCCTCCTCCTCCACCTGCCCCTGGGCTCCAACACCGCCAGTTGCCGTCCAGAAGTGCTGTACGCACAGTCAACAGTCCCTCCTCTGTTATTGGGGTTCAGTAACGTCAGCTGTTCCCCTGCTGTGTGTGTGGCAATCCCTCCTACCTCCTCCAACCTCCTCCTCCTCCACCTGCCCCTGGGCTCCAACACCGCCAGTTGCCGTCCAGAAGTGCTGTACGCACAGTCAACAGTCCCTCCTCTGTTATTGGGGTTCAGTAACGTCAGCTGTTCCCCTGCTGTGTGTGTGGCAATCCCTCCTACCTCCTCCAACCTCCTCCTCCTCCACCTGCCCCTGGGCTCCAACACCGCCAGTTGCCGTCCAGAAGTGCTGTACGCACAGTCAACAGTCCCTCCTCTGTTATTGGGGTTCAGTAACGTCAGCTGTTCCCCTGCTGTGTGTGTGGCAATCCCTCCTACCTCCTCCAACCTCCTCCTCCTCCACCTGCCCCTGGGCTCCAACACCGCCAGTTGCCGTCCAGAAGTGCTGTACGCACAGTCAACAGTCCCTCCTCTGTTATTGGGGTTCAGTAACGTCAGCTGTTCCCCTGCTGTGTGTGTGGCAATCCCTCCTACCTCCTCCAACCTCCTCCTCCTCCACCTGCCCCTGGGCTCCAACACCGCCAGTTGCCGTCCAGAAGTGCTGTACGCACAGTCAACAGTCCCTCCTCTGTTATTGGGGTTCAGTAACGTCAGCTGTTCCCCTGCTGTGTGTGTGGCAATCCCTCCTACCTCCTCCAACCTCCTCCTCCTCCACCTGCCCCTGGGCTCCAACACCGCCAGTTGCCGTCCAGAAGTGCTGTACGCACAGTCAACAGTCCCTCCTCTGTTATTGGGGTTCAGTAACGTCAGCTGTTCCCCTGCTGTGTGTGTGGCAATCCCTCCTACCTCCTCCAACCTCCTCCTCCTCCACCTGCCCCTGGGCTCCAACACCGCCAGTTGCCGTCCAGAAGTGCTGTACGCACAGTCAACAGTCCCTCCTCTGTTATTGGGGTTCAGTAACGTCAGCTGTTCCCCTGCTGTGTGTGTGGCAATCCCTCCTACCTCCTCCAACCTCCTCCTCCTCCACCTGCCCCTGGGCTCCAACACCGCCAGTTGCCGTCCAGAAGTGCTGTACGCACAGTCAACAGTCCCTCCTCTGTTATTGGGGTTCAGTAACGTCAGCTGTTCCCCTGCTGTGTGTGTGGCAATCCCTCCTACCTCCTCCAACCTCCTCCTCCTCCACCTGCCCCTGGGCTCCAACACCGCCAGTTGCCGTCCAGAAGTGCTGTACGCACAGTCAACAGTCCCTCCTCTGTTATTGGGGTTCAGTAACGTCAGCTGTTCCCCTGCTGTGTGTGTGGCAATCCCTCCTACCTCCTCCAACCTCCTCCTCCTCCACCTGTCCCTGGGCTCCAACACCGCCAGTTGCCGTCCAGAAGTGCTGTACGCTGTCATGATCTCCATGGCCAGAGAACTAGCATAAGCCTCAATAGGAACAAGCTCTTGGAAGATGTAACTATACTGACCATGAACTAAACCTACCGCATCATCTAGAAGTAGCCAGGTAGCATGTCCTACTTTTTATCCCTATATGCCCAGCGCCGGCCGGAGAACTAAATAATGCTAGCAGAGGGAAATATAAGACCTGACTCACCTCTAGAGAAATGCCCAAAAAGGAGACAGAGGCCCCCCACATATATTGGCGGTGATATGAGATGAAACAACAAACGCAGCAGGAAAATAGTTTTAGCAAATTTGAGGTCCGCTTTCTAGATAGCAGAAGACAGAAAGCATACTTTCATGGTCAGTAGAAAACCCTAACAAAACACATCCAGAAATTACTTTAGGACTCTGGCATTAACTCATAATACCAGAGTGGCAATTCCTGATCAACAAGAGCTTTCCAGACACAGTAACGAAACTGCAGCTGTGAACTGGAACCAAAATACAAAAACAAAACATGGACGAATGTCCAACTTATCTAGTAGATGTCTGGGAGCAGGAACAAGCACAGAGAGGCTTCTGATAACATTGTTGACCGGCAAGCATCTAACAGAGAAGCCAGGTTATATAGCGACACCCAGATCTAATCAGAACAGGTGAACAGGGAAGATGATGTCACAAGTTCAATTCCACCAGTAGCCACCGGGGGAGCCCAGAATCCAAATTCACAACAGTACCCCCCCCTCAAGGAGGGGGCACCGAACCCTCACCAGAACCACCAGGGCGATCAGGATGGGCCCTATGAAAGGCACGAACCAGATCAGAGGCATGAACATCAGATGCAGTGACCCAAGAATTGTCCTCCTGGCCGTATCCCTTCCACTTGACCAGATACTGGAGTCTCCGTCTGGAAACACGGGAGTCTAGGATTTTTTCCACAACGTACTCCAACTCACCCTCAACCAACACCGGAGCAGGAGGCTCAACGGAAGGCACAATCGGTGCCTCATACCTGCGCAATAACGACCGATGAAAAACGTTATGAATAGAAAAGGATGCAGGGAGGTCCAAACGGAAGGAAACAGGGTTAAGAATCTCCAATATTTTATACGGACCGATGAACCGAGGCTTAAACTTAGGAGATGAGACCCTCATAGGGACAAAACGAGAAGACAACCACACCAAATCTCCAACACAAAGCCGAGGACCAACACGACGGTGACGGTTGGCAAAAAGCTGAGTCTTCTCCTGGGACAACTTTAAATTGTCCATCACCTGCCCCCAGATATGATGCAATCTCTCCACCACCGCATCCACTCCAGGACAATCCGAGGATTCCATCTGACCGGAGGAAACCCCGAATTACAGAAAAACGGGGACACCAAAGTGGCAGAGCTGGCCCGATTATTGAGGGCGAACTCCGCCAATGGCAAAAAAGCAACCCAATCATCCTGGTCAGCAGACACAAAACACCTCAGATATGTCTCCAGGGTCTGATTAGTCCGCTCGGTCTGGCCATTAGTCTGAGGGTGAAAAGCAGACGAAAAAGACAAATCTATGCCCATCCTAGCACAGAATGCCCGCCAAAATCTAGACACAAATTGGGTTCCTCTGTCAGAAACGATATTCTCAGGAATACCATGCAAACGAACAACATTTTGAAAAAACAGGGGCACCAACTCGGAAGAAGAAGGCAATTTGGGCAGGGGAACCAAATGGACCATCTTAGAAAAACGGTCACACACCACCCAGATGACAGACATCTTCTGAGAAACAGGCAGATCTGAAATAAAATCCATCGAGATGTGTGTCCAAGGCCTCTTAGGAATAGGCAAGGGCAACAATAATCCACTAGCCCGAGAACAACAAGGCTTGGCCCGAGCACAAACGTCACAAGACTGCACAAAGCCTCGCACATCTCGTGACAGGGAAGGCCACCAGAAGGATCTTGCCACCAAATCCCTGGTACCAAAAATTCCAGGATGACCTGCCAATGCAGAAGAATGTACCTCAGAGATGACTCTACTGGTCCAATCATCAGGAACAAACAACCTATCAGGCGGACAACGATCCGGTCTATCCGCCTGAAACTCCTGCAAGGCCCGCCGCAGGTCTGGAGAAACGGCTGACAAGATAACTCCCTCCTTAAGAATACCTGTGGGGTCAGAGTTGCCGGGTGAATCAGGCTCAAAACTCCTAGAAAGGGCATCCGCCTTAACATTCTTAGAACCCGGTAGGTACGATACCACAAAATTAAACCGAGAGAAAAATAATGACCAGCGCGCCTGTCTAGGATTCAGGCGCCTGGCGGTCTCAAGATAGATCAAATTTTTGTGGTCAGTCAATACCACCACCTGATGTCTGGCCCCCTCGAGCCAATGGCGCCACTCCTCAAACGCCCACTTCATGGCCAAAAGCTCCCGATTCCCAACATCATAATTCCGCTCAGCGGGCGAAAATTTACGGGAAAAGAAGGCACAAGGCCTCATCACGGCGCAGTCAGAACTTTTCTGCGACAACACTGCCCCAGCCCCGATCTCAGAAGCGTCGACCTCAACCTGAAAAGGAAGAGTCACATCAGGCTGACGCAACACAGGGGCAGAAGAAAAACGGCGCTTAAGCTCCTGAAAGGCCTCCACAGCATCAGGGGACCAATTAGCAACATCAGCACCCTGTCTAGTCAAATCGGTCAATGGCTTAACGACATCCGAAAAACCAGAAATAAATCGACGATAAAAGTTGGCAAAGCCCAAAAATTTCTGAAGACTTTTAAGAGAAGAGGGCTGCGTCCAATCACAAATAGCTTGAACCTTGACAGGATCCATCTCAATGGAAGAGGGAGAAAAAATATATCCCAAAAAGGAAATTCTCTGAACCCCAAAAACGCACTTAGAACCCTTGACACACAGAGAATTAGACCGCAAAACCTGAAAAACCCTCTTAACTTGCCGGACATGAGAGTCCCAATCATCCGAAAAAATCAGAATATCATCCAGATACACTATCATAAATTTATCCAAAAAATCGCGGAAAATATCATGCATAAAGGACTGGAAGACTGAAGGGGCATTAGAAAGACCAAAAGGCATCACCAAATACTCAAAGTGGCCCTCGGGCGTATTAAATGCGGTTTTCCACTCATCCCCCTGCCTGATCCGCACCAAATTATACGCCCCACGGAGATCAATCTTAGAGAACCACTTGGCCCCCTTTATGCGAGCAAACAAATCAGTCAGCAACGGCAATGGGTATTGATATTTAACCGTGATTTTATTCAAAAGCCGATAATCAATACATGGTCTCAAAGAGCCGTCTTTTTTTGACACAAAGAAAAAACCGGCTCCTAAGGGAGATGACGATGGACGAATATGTCCCTTTTCCAAGGACTCCTTTATATATTCTCGCATAGCAGTATGTTCAGGCACAGACAGATTAAATAAACGACCCTTTGGGTATTTACTACCCGGAATTAAATCTATAGCACAATCGCACTCACGGTGCGGAGGTAGTGAACCCAGCTTGGGTTCTTCAAAGACGTCACGATAATCAGACAGGAACTCAGGGATTTCAGAGGGAATAGATGATGAAATGGACACCAAAGGTACGTCCCCATGAGTCCCCTTACATCCCCAGCTCAACACAGACATAGCTCTCCAGTCAAGGACTGGGTTGTGAGACTGCAGCCATGGCAATCCCAGCACCAAATCATCATGTAGATTATACAGCACCAGAAAACGAATAGTCTCCTGGTGATCCGGATTAATACACATAGTCACTTGTGTCCAGTATTGTGGTTTATTATTAGCCAATGGGGTGGAGTCAATCCCCTTCAGAGGAATAAGAGTCTCCAAAGGCTCTAAATCATACCCACAACGATTGGCAAAGGACCAATCCATAAGACTCAAAGCGGCGCCAGAGTCGATATAGGCGTCCGTAGTAATAGATGACAAAGAGCAAATCAGGGTCACAGACAAAATAAATTTAGACTGTAAAGTGCCAATGGGAACGGATTTATCAAGCTTTTTAGTACGCTTAAAGCATGCTGATATAACATGAGTAGAATCCCCACAATAGAAACACAACCCATTTTTCCGTCTAAAATTCTGCCGCTCGCTTCTGGACAGAATTCTATCACACTGCATGTTTTCTGGCGTCTTCTCAGTGGACACCGCCAGATGGTGCACTGGTTTGCGCTCCCGCAGACGCCTATCGATCTGAATGGCCATTGTCATGGACTCATTCAGACTTGCAGGCACAGGGAACCCCACCATAACATCCTTAATGGCATCAGAAAGACCCTCTCTGAAAGTAGCCGCCAAGGCACACTCATTCCACTGAGTAAGCACAGACCATTTACGGAATTTTTGGCAGTAAATTTCAGCTTCATCTTGCCCCTGCGATAGGGACATCAAAGTTTTTTCTGCCTGAAGTTCCAAATGAGGTTCCTCATACAGCAAGCCCAAGGCCAGAAAAAACGCATCCACATTGCGCAACGCAGGATCCCCTGGTGCCAATGCAAAAGCCCAATCTTGAGGGTCGCCGCGGAGCAAGGAAATCACAATCCCAACCTGCTGTGCAGGGTCTCCAGCAGAACGAGATTTCAGGGACAAAAATAACTTACAATTATTTCTAAAATTCTGAAAGCTAGATCTATTCCCTGAGAAGAATTCCGGCAAAGGAATTCTCGGCTCTGATACCGGAGCATGAACAACAAAATCTTGCAAACTTTGTACTTTCGTGACGAGATTATTCAAACCTGCAGTTACACTCTGTAGATCCATTATAGACAGGTGAACATAGAGCCATTCAAAGATTAGAAGGAGAGAGAAAAAAAAGAAAGACTGCAGCATAGACAGACTGGCAAGTGATCCAATTAAGAGCACACTAACTACTAGAGAAAAAAAAAAAAAAAAAAAAAAAAAATTTTCAGCAGACTTCTTATTTCTCTCCTTTCTCAGCCAAGGATTTTAACCCTTTAGTGGGCCGGTCAAACTGTCATGATCTCCATGGCCAGAGAACTAGCATAAGCCTCAATAGGAACAAGCTCTTGGAAGATGTAACTATACTGACCATGAACTAAACCTACCGCATCATCTAGAAGTAGCCAGGTAGCATGTCCTACTTTTTATCCCTATATGCCCAGCGCCGGCCGGAGAACTAAATAATGCTAGCAGAGGGAAATATAAGACCTGACTCACCTCTAGAGAAATGCCCAAAAAGGAGACAGAGGCCCCCCACATATATTGGCGGTGATATGAGATGAAACAACAAACGCAGCAGGAAAATAGTTTTAGCAAATTTGAGGTCCGCTTTCTAGATAGCAGAAGACAGAAAGCATACTTTCATGGTCAGTAGAAAACCCTAACAAAACACATCCAGAAATTACTTTAGGACTCTGGCATTAACTCATAATACCAGAGTGGCAATTCCTGATCAACAAGAGCTTTCCAGACACAGTAACGAAACTGCAGCTGTGAACTGGAACCAAAATACAAAAACAAAACATGGACGAATGTCCAACTTATCTAGTAGATGTCTGGGAGCAGGAACAAGCACAGAGAGGCTTCTGATAACATTGTTGACCGGCAAGCATCTAACAGAGAAGCCAGGTTATATAGCGACACCCAGATCTAATCAGAACAGGTGAACAGGGAAGATGATGTCACAAGTTCAATTCCACCAGTAGCCACCGGGGGAGCCCAGAATCCAAATTCACAACAGTACGCACAGTCAACAGTCCCTCCTCTGTTATTGGGGTTCAGTAACGTCAGCTGTTCCCCTGCTGTGTGTGTGGCAATCCCTCCTACCTCCTCCAACCTCCTCCTCCTCCACCTGCCCCTGGGCTCCAACACCGCCAGTTGCCGTCCAGAAGTGCTGTACGCACAGTCAACAGTCCCTCCTCTGTTATTGGGGTTCAGTAACGTCAGCTGTTCCCCTGCTGTGTGTGTGGCAATCCCTCCTACCTCCTCCAACCTCCTCCTCCTCCACCTGCCCCTGGGCTCCAACACCGCCAGTTGCCGTCCAGAAGTGCTGTACGCACAGTCAACAGTCCCTCCTCTGTTATTGGGGTTCAGTAACGTCAGCTGTTCCCCTGCTGTGTGTGTGGCAATCCCTCCTACCTCCTCCAACCTCCTCCTCCTCCACCTGCCCCTGGGCTCCAACACCGCCAGTTGCCGTCCAGAAGTGCTGTACGCACAGTCAACAGTCCCTCCTCTGTTATTGGGGTTCAGTAACGTCAGCTGTTCCCCTGCTGTGTGTGTGGCAATCCCTCCTACCTCCTCCAACCTCCTCCTCCTCCACCTGCCCCTGGGCTCCAACACCGCCAGTTGCCGTCCAGAAGTGCTGTACGCACAGTCAACAGTCCCTCCTCTGTTATTGGGGTTCAGTAACGTCAGCTGTTCCCCTGCTGTGTGTGTGGCAATCCCTCCTACCTCCTCCAACCTCCTCCTCCTCCACCTGCCCCTGGGCTCCAACACCGCCAGTTGCCGTCCAGAAGTGCTGTACGCACAGTCAACAGTCCCTCCTCTGTTATTGGGGTTCAGTAACGTCAGCTGTTCCCCTGCTGTGTGTGTGGCAATCCCTCCTACCTCCTCCAACCTCCTCCTCCTCCACCTGCCCCTGGGCTCCAACACCGCCAGTTGCCGTCCAGAAGTGCTGTACGCACAGTCAACAGTCCCTCCTCTGTTATTGGGGTTCAGTAACGTCAGCTGTTCCCCTGCTGTGTGTGTGGCAATCCCTCCTACCTCCTCCAACCTCCTCCTCCTCCACCTGCCCCTGGGCTCCAACACCGCCAGTTGCCGTCCAGAAGTGCTGTACGCACAGTCAACAGTCCCTCCTCTGTTATTGGGGTTCAGTAACGTCAGCTGTTCCCCTGCTGTGTGTGTGGCAATCCCTCCTACCTCCTCCAACCTCCTCCTCCTCCACCTGCCCCTGGGCTCCAACACCGCCAGTTGCCGTCCAGAAGTGCTGTACGCACAGTCAACAGTCCCTCCTCTGTTATTGGGGTTCAGTAACGTCAGCTGTTCCCCTGCTGTGTGTGTGGCAATCCCTCCTACCTCCTCCAACCTCCTCCTCCTCCACCTGCCCCTGGGCTCCAACACCGCCAGTTGCCGTCCAGAAGTGCTGTACGCACAGTCAACAGTCCCTCCTCTGTTATTGGGGTTCAGTAACGTCAGCTGTTCCCCTGCTGTGTGTGTGGCAATCCCTCCTACCTCCTCCAACCTCCTCCTCCTCCACCTGCCCCTGGGCTCCAACACCGCCAGTTGCCGTCCAGAAGTGCTGTACGCACAGTCAACAGTCCCTCCTCTGTTATTGGGGTTCAGTAACGTCAGCTGTTCCCCTGCTGTGTGTGTGGCAATCCCTCCTACCTCCTCCAACCTCCTCCTCCTCCACCTGCCCCTGGGCTCCAACACCGCCAGTTGCCGTCCAGAAGTGCTGTACGCACAGTCAACAGTCCCTCCTCTGTTATTGGGGTTCAGTAACGTCAGCTGTTCCCCTGCTGTGTGTGTGGCAATCCCTCCTACCTCCTCCAACCTCCTCCTCCTCCACCTGCCCCTGGGCTCCAACACCGCCAGTTGCCGTCCAGAAGTGCTGTACGCACAGTCAACAGTCCCTCCTCTGTTATTGGGGTTCAGTAACGTCAGCTGTTCCCCTGCTGTGTGTGTGGCAATCCCTCCTACCTCCTCCAACCTCCTCCTCCTCCACCTGCCCCTGGGCTCCAACACCGCCAGTTGCCGTCCAGAAGTGCTGTACGCACAGTCAACAGTCCCTCCTCTGTTATTGGGGTTCAGTAACGTCAGCTGTTCCCCTGCTGTGTGTGTGGCAATCCCTCCTACCTCCTCCAACCTCCTCCTCCTCCACCTGCCCCTGGGCTCCAACACCGCCAGTTGCCGTCCAGAAGTGCTGTACGCACAGTCAACAGTCCCTCCTCTGTTATTGGGGTTCAGTAACGTCAGCTGTTCCCCTGCTGTGTGTGGCAATCCCTCCTACCTCCTCCAACCTCCTCCTCCTCCACCTGCCCCTGGGCTCCAACACCGCCAGTTGCCGTCCAGAAGTGCTGTACGCACAGTCAACAGTCCCTCCTCTGTTATTGGGGTTCAGTAACGTCAGCTGTTCCCCTGCTGTGTGTGTGGCAATCCCTCCTACCTCCTCCAACCTCCTCCTCCTCCACCTGCCCCTGGGCTCCAACACCGCCAGTTGCCGTCCAGAAGTGCTGTACGCACAGTCAACAGTCCCTCCTCTGTTATTGGGGTTCAGTAACGTCAGCTGTTCCCCTGCTGTGTGTGTGGCAATCCCTCCTACCTCCTCCAACCTCCTCCTCCTCCACCTGCCCCTGGGCTCCAACACCGCCAGTTGCCGTCCAGAAGTGCTGTACGCACAGTCAACAGTCCCTCCTCTGTTATTGGGGTTCAGTAACGTCAGCTGTTCCCCTGCTGTGTGTGTGGCAATCCCTCCTACCTCCTCCAACCTCCTCCTCCTCCACCTGCCCCTGGGCTCCAACACCGCCAGTTGCCGTCCAGAAGTGCTGTACGCACAGTCAACAGTCCCTCCTCTGTTATTGGGGTTCAGTAACGTCAGCTGTTCCCCTGCTGTGTGTGTGGCAATCCCTCCTACCTCCTCCAACCTCCTCCTCCTCCACCTGCCCCTGGGCTCCAACACCGCCAGTTGCCGTCCAGAAGTGCTGTACGCACAGTCAACAGTCCCTCCTCTGTTATTGGGGTTCAGTAACGTCAGCTGTTCCCCTGCTGTGTGTGTGGCAATCCCTCCTACCTCCTCCAACCTCCTCCTCCTCCACCTGCCCCTGGGCTCCAACACCGCCAGTTGCCGTCCAGAAGTGCTGTACGCACAGTCAACAGTCCCTCCTCTGTTATTGGGGTTCAGTAACGTCAGCTGTTCCCCTGCTGTGTGTGTGGCAATCCCTCCTACCTCCTCCAACCTCCTCCTCCTCCACCTGTCCCTGGGCTCCAACACCGCCAGTTGCCGTCCAGAAGTGCTGTACGCACAGTCAACAGTCCCTCCTCTGTTATTGGGGTTCAGTAACGTCAGCTGTTCCCCTGCTGTGTGTGTGGCAATCCCTCCTACCTCCTCCAACCTCCTCCTCCTCCACCTGCCCCTGGGCTCCAACACCGCCAGTTGCTGTCCAGAAGTGCTGTACGCACAGTCAACAGTCCCTCCTCTGTTATTGGGGTTCAGTAACGTCAGCTGTTCCCCTGCTGTGTGTGTGGCAATCCCTCCTACCTCCTCCAACCTCCTCCTCCTCCACCTGCCCCTGGGCTCCAACACCGCCAGTTGCCGTCCAGAAGTGCTGTACGCACAGTCAACAGTCCCTCCTCTGTTATTGGGGTTCAGTAACGTCAGCTGTTCCCCTGCTGTGTGTGTGGCAATCCCTCCTACCTCCTCCAACCTCCTCCTCCTCCACCTGCCCCTGGGCTCCAACACCGCCAGTTGCCGTCCAGAAGTGCTGTACGCACAGTCAACAGTCCCTCCTCTGTTATTGGGGTTCAGTAACGTCAGCTGTTCCCCTGCTGTGTGTGTGGCAATCCCTCCTACCTCCTCCAACCTCCTCCTCCTCCACCTGCCCCTGGGCTCCAACACCGCCAGTTGCCGTCCAGAAGTGCTGTACGCACAGTCAACAGTCCCTCCTCTGTTATTGGGGTTCAGTAACGTCAGCTGTTCCCCTGCTGTGTGTGTGGCAATCCCTCCTACCTCCTCCAACCTCCTCCTCCTCCACCTGCCCCTGGGCTCCAACACCGCCAGTTGCCGTCCAGAAGTGCTGTACGCACAGTCAACAGTCCCTCCTCTGTTATTGGGGTTCAGTAACGTCAGCTGTTCCCCTGCTGTGTGTGTGGCAATCCCTCCTACCTCCTCCAACCTCCTCCTCCTCCACCTGCCCCTGGGCTCCAACACCGCCAGTTGCCGTCCAGAAGTGCTGTACGCACAGTCAACAGTCCCTCCTCTGTTATTGGAGTTCAGTAACGTCAGTTGTTCCCCTGCTGTGTGTGTGGCAATCCCTCCTACCTCCTCCAACCTCCTCCTCCTCCACCTGCCCCTGGGCTCCAACACCGCCAGTTGCCGTCCAGAAGTGCTGTACGCACAGTCAACAGTCCCTCCTCTGTTATTGGGGTTCAGTAACGTCAGCTGTTCCCCTGCTGTGTGTGTGGCAATCCCTCCTACCTCCTCCAACCTCCTCCTCCTCCACCTGCCCCTGGGCTCCAACACCGCCAGTTGCCGTCCAGAAGTGCTGTACGCACAGTCAACAGTCCCTCCTCTGTTATTGGGGTTCAGTAACGTCAGCTGTTCCCCTGCTGTGTGTGTGGCAATCCCTCCTACCTCCTCCAACCTCCTCCTCCTCCACCTGCCCCTGGGCTCCAACACCGCCAGTTGCCGTCCAGAAGTGCTGTACGCACAGTCAACAGTCCCTCCTCTGTTATTGGGGTTCAGTAACGTCAGCTGTTCCCCTGCTGTGTGTGTGGCAATCCCTCCTACCTCCTCCAACCTCCTCCTCCTCCACCTGTCCCTGGGCTCCAACACCGCCAGTTGCCGTCCAGAAGTGCTGTACGCACAGTCAACAGTCCCTCCTCTGTTATTGGGGTTCAGTAACGTCAGCTGTTCCCCTGCTGTGTGTGTGGCAATCCCTCCTACCTCCTCCAACCTCCTCCTCCTCCACCTGCCCCTGAGCTCCAACACCGCCAGTTGCCGTCCAGAAGTGCTGTACGCACAGTCAACAGTCCCTCCTCTGTTATTGGGGTTCAGTAACGTCAGCTGTTCCCCTGCTGTGTGTGTGGCAATCCCTCCTACCTCCTCCAACCTCCTCCTCCTCCACCTGTCCCTGGGCTCCAACACCGCCAGTTGCCGTCCAGAAGTGCTGTACGCACAGAGCCAAACACCTCGCCAATGTGTTAGTGGGGTTCAGCACCGCCAGCTGTTCCCCTGCTGTGTATACGGCAACGTGTACTGCGACCGCCACGCAGGCACAACAAGTTAAATTTAAGGGAACCTGTCCCCCCCCCCCAGGCGTTTGTTACTGAATGAGCCACCTTGTGCAGCAGTAATGATGCAAAGGGAAAAAGTGCCTCTTTTCGTGGTGCTCCTTGCAGATGCTGAACCTAACACTTATGAAATGTGTCCCCTCACAGCGTTCAACCGTCCGGTAGGTGGAACTTTCCTTTGTCATGTGACGCAGTACAGCCGTCATTTTTACCCCCTTGTCGCCGTGTGCCGCCTCCTCAGCGTTGTTTGAATCTGTCCCGGAGCCTGCGCTGTTAGGTTACCCCTTGGCCATGCACACATTTTGCGCTGCCCGTCTTCTGACATCATTTGCTGTCAGGCTGGCTGCGCCTGTGCGGGTGCGCTGTCCGAGATTCAGCCTCGCGGTGTCGTCTAATGTAATCCCACCGCGGGCCTGGGATCCGTGTCCATGCGCAGTGCATATTCCCGCCTCTCACTCCCCTCCCTACGGCTTCTAAAGACTGTTCGGTGTCAGCTGATCCCTAATAGCATGCCACGGCCGTGACACCGCACAGTCTTAAGAAGCCGTAGGGAGGGGAGTGAGAGGCGAGGATATGCACTGCGCATGGACACGGATCCCAGGCCCGCGGTGGGATTACATTAGACGACACCGCGAGGCTGAATCTCGGACAGCGCACCCGCACAGGCGCAGCCAGCCTGACAGCAAATGATGTCAGAAGACGGGCAGCGCAAAATGTGTGCATGGCCAAGGGGTAACCTAACAGCGCAGGCTCCTGGACAGATTCAAACAACGCTGAGGAGGCGGCGCACGGCGACAAGGGGGTAAAAATGACGGCTGTGCTGCGTCACATGACAAAGGAAGGTTCCACCTACCGGACGGTTGAACGCTGTGAGGGGACACATTTCATAAGTGTTAGGTTCAGCATCTGCAAGGACCATAATTAAAACAGCTAAGTTTACCTTTTCCAGCATTAGTGCTGTACACGACGGCTCTTCCAGCTACAAACGCCTGGGGGGGGGTTAAAGGTTTCCTTTCAACTTGCTCCAGTGCAGGCTTCGGCCTACACTCCGCTCCCCCTGCTCCTCCTGCTGACCCTGGGCTCTAACACCGCCAGTTGGGGCCCGGTACTGCTAGCTGCACAGAGAAAAACACCTCGCCAATGTGTCAGTGGGGTTCAGCACCGCCAGCTGTTCCCCTGCTGTGCAGCCGGCAACGTGTCCTGCAACAGCCACGCAGGCACAACAGACCCAAAGCTGCCGCCAGTGCAGGCTTCGGCCTACACTCTGCTCCCTCTCCTCCTCCTGCTGACCCCGGGCTCCAACACCGCCAGTTGGGGCCCGGTACTGCTAGCTGCACAGAGAAAAACACCAGCCAATGTGTCAGTGGGGTTCAGCACCGCCAGCTGTTCCCCTGCTGTGCAGCCGGCATCGTGTCCTGCAAAAGCCACGCAGACACCAGAACTGAAATTGAAGGGAACCTGTCCCCCCTCCCCCAGGCGTTTGTACGTTTTTAAGGCCACCTTGTACAGCGGTAATGCTGCATGTGTGCAAGGTGGCTCATAAACGTATTCTCCTCGCACATGTGGAACGGAAAACACGTCTAAAATGTGTCCTCTGTGTGACCATTTAACCGTCCCGGTGGTGTGACTTTCCTTTGTAATGACACGCTGCAACCCCCTTGGTAGCGCTGCCCGTCTTCTGGCATCATTGTATGGCTGCCTGCGCCTCTGCGGCCGCCCTGACCCACACAACGCCCCTCGGTGTCTTATTTCTTGGGACTGCGAGGGTGTGTTTGATGGGCATGAGCAGTGCATCAGTTCGCCTGTCCCTCATCTCCTTCCGCCTTCTTCAGACTGTGCGGCTTCATGGCCGTGGCATGCGATAAGGGATCAGCTGACGCCACATAGTCTGAAGCAGGTGTAAGAACCCAAGCGAGAGGCGAACATATGTACTGCGCCAGGCCATGAATCCCAGCCCCGCAGTGTTTTAACTATGTCAATACACTGCGGGGCTGTGATTCATGGGCATCGCGAACCGCACCAGCCAACATTAAATGAGGTCAGAAGATGGGCAGCGCTAACAGCGCTAGGCCAGGGGATAACACGACAGCGCAGACTCCTGTACAGCAAATAACAACGCTCAGGAGGCTGCACCCAGCACCAAGGTGGGATTCTTGACATCTGTGCTGCGTCTCATTACAAAGGGAACTCGCGCCTCCAACACAGTTTGACTGTATAAAGGGCTAAATGTTATACGTGTTCCATTCAGCGTGTGCAAGGAGCCAAATTAAAAGAGCAACCTTTGACTTGTGCACCACTACTGCTGCATAAGCTGTGGCTTTTCTACTTTGTAACCCCTGAGGGGGGTTAAAGGTTACCTTTGAAATTGGTTCGATTAGGCTTCGGCCTACACTCTGCTCCCCCTGCAGAGCCCGGGCTCCAACACCGCCAGTTGGGGCCCGGTACTGCTAGCTGCACAGAGAAAAACACCTCGCCAATGTGTCAGTGGGGTTCAGCACCGCCAGCTGTTCCCCTGCTGTGCAGCCGGCAACGTGTCCTGCAACAGCCACGCAGGCACAACAGACCCAAAGCTGCCGCCAGTGCAGGCTTCGGCCTACACTCTGCTCCCTCTCCTCCTCCTGCTGACCCCGGGCTCCAACACCGCCAGTTGGGGCCCGGTACTGCTAGCTGCACAGAGAAAAACACCAGCCAATGTGTCAGTGGGGTTCAGCACCGCCAGCTGTTCCCCTGCTGTGCAGCCGGCATCGTGTCCTGCAAAAGCCACGCAGACACCAGAACTGAAATTGAAGGGAACCTGTCCCCCCTCCCCCAGGCGTTTGTACGTTTTTAAGGCCACCTTGTACAGCGGTAATGCTGCATGTGTGCAAGGTGGCTCATAAACGTATTCTCCTCGCACATGTGGAACGGAAAACACGTCTAAAATGTGTCCTCTGTGTGACCATTTAACCGTCCCGGTGGTGTGACTTTCCTTTGTAATGACACGCTGCAACCCCCTTGGTAGCGCTGCCCGTCTTCTGGCATCATTGTTTGGCTGCCTGCGCCTCTGCGGCCGCCCTGACCCACACAACGCCCCTCGGTGTCTTATTTCTTGGGACTGCGAGGGTGTGTTTGATGGGCATGAGCAGTGCATCAGTTCGCCTGTCCCTCATCTCCTTCCGCCTTCTTCAGACTGTGCGGCTTCATGGCCGTGGCATGCGATAAGGGATCAGCTGACGCCACATAGTCTGAAGCAGGTGTAAGAACCCAAGCGAGAGGCGAACATATGTACTGCGCCAGGCCATGAATCCCAGCCCCGCAGTGTTTTAACTATGTCAATACACTGCGGGGCTGTGATTCATGGGCATCGCGAACCGCACCAGCCAACATTAAATGAGGTCAGAAGATGGGCAGCGCTAATAGCGCTAGGCCAGGGGATAACACGACAGCGCAGACTCCTGTACAGCAAATAACAACGCTCAGGAGGCTGCACCCAGCACCAAGGTGGGATTCTTGACATCTGTGCTGCGTCTCATTACAAAGGGAACTCGCGCCTCCAACACAGTTTGACTGTATAAAGGGCTAAATGTTATACGTGTTCCATTCAGCGTGTGCAAGGAGCCAAATTAAAAGAGCAACCTTTGACTTGTGCACCACTACTGCTGCATAAGCTGTGGCTCTTCTACTTTGTAACCCCTGAGGGGGGGTTAAAGGTTACCTTTGAAATTGGTTCGATTAGGCTTCGGCCTACACTCTGCTCCCCCTGCAGAGCCCGGGCTCCAACACCGCCAGTTGGGGCCCGGTACTGCTAGCTGCACAGAGAAAAACACCTCGCCAATGTGTCAGTGGGGTTCAGCACCGCCAGCTGTTCCCCTGCTGTGCAGCCGGCAACGTGTCCTGCAACAGCCACGCAGGCACAACAGACCCAAAGCTGCCGCCAGTGCAGGCTTCGGCCTACACTCTGCTCCCTCTCCTCCTCCTGCTGACCCCGGGCTCCAACACCGCCAGTTGGGGCCCGGTACTGCTAGCTGCACAGAGAAAAACACCAGCCAATGTGTCAGTGGGGTTCAGCACCGCCAGCTGTTCCCCTGCTGTGCAGCCGGCATCGTGTCCTGCAAAAGCCACGCAGACACCAGAACTGAAATTGAAGGGAACCTGTCCCCCCTCCCCCAGGCGTTTGTACGTTTTTAAGGCCACCTTGTACAGCGGTAATGCTGCATGTGTGCAAGGTGGCTCATAAACGTATTCTCCTCGCACATGTGGAACGGAAAACACGTCTAAAATGTGTCCTCTGTGTGACCATTTAACCGTCCCGGTGGTGTGACTTTCCTTTGTAATGACACGCTGCAACCCCCTTGGTAGCGCTGCCCGTCTTCTGGCATCATTGTTTGGCTGCCTGCGCCTCTGCGGCCGCCCTGACCCACACAACGCCCCTCGGTGTCTTATTTCTTGGGACTGCGAGGGTGTGTTTGATGGGCATGAGCAGTGCATCAGTTCGCCTGTCCCTCATCTCCTTCCGCCTTCTTCAGACTGTGCGGCTTCATGGCCGTGGCATGCGATAAGGGATCAGCTGACGCCACATAGTCTGAAGCAGGTGTAAGAACCCAAGCGAGAGGCGAACATATGTACTGCGCCAGGCCATGAATCCCAGCCCCGCAGTGTTTTAACTATGTCAATACACTGCGGGGCTGTGATTCATGGGCATCGCGAACCGCATCAGCCAACATTAAATGAGGTCAGAAGATGGGCAGCGCTAACAGCGCTAGGCCAGGGGATAACACGACAGCGCAGACTCCTGTACAGCAAATAACAACGCTCAGGAGGCTGCACCCAGCACCAAGGTGGGATTCTTGACATCTGTGCTGCGTCTCATTACAAAGGGAACTCGCGCCTCCAACACAGTTTGACTGTATAAAGGGCTAAATGTTATACGTGTTCCATTCAGCGTGTGCAAGGAGCCAAATTAAAAGAGCAACCTTTGACTTGTGCACCACTACTGCTGCATAAGCTGTGGCTCTTCTACTTTGTAACCCCTGAGGGGGGGTTAAAGGTTACCTTTGAAATTGGTTCGATTAGGCTTCGGCCTACACTCTGCTCCCCCTGCAGAGCCCGGGCTCCAACACCGCCAGTTGGGGCCCGGTACTGCTAGCTGCACAGAGAAAAACACCTCGCCAATGTGTCAGTGGGGTTCAGCACCGCCAGCTGTTCCCCTGCTGTGCAGCCGGCAACGTGTCCTGCAACAGCCACGCAGGCACAACAGACCCAAAGCTGCCGCCAGTGCAGGCTTCGGCCTACACTCTGCTCCCTCTCCTCCTCCTGCTGACCCCGGGCTCCAACACCGCCAGTTGGGGCCCGGTACTGCTAGCTGCACAGAGAAAAACACCAGCCAATGTGTCAGTGGGGTTCAGCACCGCCAGCTGTTCCCCTGCTGTGCAGCCGGCATCGTGTCCTGCAAAAGCCACGCAGACACCAGAACTGAAATTGAAGGGAACCTGTCCCCCCTCCCCCAGGCGTTTGTACGTTTTTAAGGCCACCTTGTACAGCGGTAATGCTGCATGTGTGCAAGGTGGCTCATAAACGTATTCTCCTCGCACATGTGGAACGGAAAACACGTCTAAAATGTGTCCTCTGTGTGACCATTTAACCGTCCCGGTGGTGTGACTTTCCTTTGTAATGACACGCTGCAACCCCCTTGGTAGCGCTGCCCGTCTTCTGGCATCATTGTTTGGCTGCCTGCGCCTCTGCGGCCGCCCTGACCCACACAACGCCCCTCGGTGTCTTATTTCTTGGGACTGCGAGGGTGTGTTTGATGGGCATGAGCAGTGCATCAGTTCGCCTGTCCCTCATCTCCTTCCGCCTTCTTCAGACTGTGCGGCTTCATGGCCGTGGCATGCGATAAGGGATCAGCTGACGCCACATAGTCTGAAGCAGGTGTAAGAACCCAAGCGAGAGGCGAACATATGTACTGCGCCAGGCCATGAATCCCAGCCCCGCAGTGTTTTAACTATGTCAATACACTGCGGGGCTGTGATTCATGGGCATCGCGAACCGCATCAGCCAACATTAAATGAGGTCAGAAGATGGGCAGCGCTAACAGCGCTAGGCCAGGGGATAACACGACAGCGCAGACTCCTGTACAGCAAATAACAACGCTCAGGAGGCTGCACCCAGCACCAAGGTGGGATTCTTGACATCTGTGCTGCGTCTCATTACAAAGGGAACTCGCGCCTCCAACACAGTTTGACTGTATAAAGGGCTAAATGTTATACGTGTTCCATTCAGCGTGTGCAAGGAGCCAAATTAAAAGAGCAACCTTTGACTTGTGCACCACTACTGCTGCATAAGCTGTGGCTCTTCTACTTTGTAACCCCTGAGGGGGGGTTAAAGGTTACCTTTGAAATTGGTTCGATTAGGCTTCGGCCTACACTCTGCTCCCCCTGCAGAGCCCGGGCTCCAACACCGCCAGTTGGGGCCCGGTACTGCTAGCTGCACAGAGAAAAACACCTCGCCAATGTGTCAGTGGGGTTCAGCACCGCCAGCTGTTCCCCTGCTGTGCAGCCGGCAACGTGTCCTGCAACAGCCACGCAGGCACAACAGACCCAAAGCTGCCGCCAGTGCAGGCTTCGGCCTACACTCTGCTCCCTCTCCTCCTCCTGCTGACCCCGGGCTCCAACACCGCCAGTTGGGGCCCGGTACTGCTAGCTGCACAGAGAAAAACACCAGCCAATGTGTCAGTGGGGTTCAGCACCGCCAGCTGTTCCCCTGCTGTGCAGCCGGCATCGTGTCCTGCAAAAGCCACGCAGACACTTGCTCTTGTACCTTCTGCTCCCCATCCTGGTTCCAGTACCGTCAGCTGGTTCCGGGCAGAGCCTTTGGCTTAGGTGCCTCCCTCTGGGTATCCGAGTTCCACCAACGTCAGGTGGTCCTTGGTAGTGCTTTCAGGCACGGGTACCTCCTGCTTAGTAACCGGGTTCCAGTAACGTCAGCTGGTCCTCAGTAGTTCCATTGGCTCTTGGACCTTCGGCTACCCATCCGGGTTCCAGCACCGTCAGCTGGTTCTCGGCACTGTCTTTTGCTCTTGTACCTTCTGCTCCCCATCCTGGTTCCAGTACCGTCAGCTGGTTCCGGGCAGAGCCTTTGGCTTAGGTGCCTCCCTCTGGGTATCCGAGTTCCACCAACGTCAGGTGGTCCTTGGTAGTGCTTTCAGGCACGGGTACCTCCTGCTTAGTAACCGGGTTCCAGTAACGTCAGCTGGTCCTCGGTAGTTCCATTGGCTCTTGGACCTTTGGGTAGCCATCCGAGTTCCAGTTCCATCAGCTGGTTCTCGGCATTTTCTCAGCCTTCTTGTACCTTCTGCTACATTTCCAAGTTCAAGAGACTAAACACGATGACCCGGAAGAACACCCCTAAGATGACGACGACACCAGAGACGACAACCACCGTGATGACGACGACCCTGGAGACGATGACCCTGAAGACCACCGTGATGACGACGACCCCGGAGACGACGACCCTGAAGACCACCCCGATGACGACGACCCGGGAGACGACGACCCTGGAGACGACGATGACCTGGAAGACCGAGAAGCAGAAGAACAAGAGGCTGCAGAACAAAGAGCAGAAGAACATTAAGCATAACACTAAATATCAGAGCAAAAAATATTATCTAAATTATAAGCAGAAGAAGACTAAGCAGTGTATGGGGGTGAGTCCGTTCCTCCTCGTGGTGCCCCTGGATAAAGCCTGATGCTGCAGGCCAAACTGAACGCGGACAAATGTAACTGTTTTGTGACAGGCAGAACGGAAGGTGTAATCTTCAAACTTTTATAGATAACAACTACAGGAATGCCTGTCACAAATAAGAATATGATGAAGAAGTAGAATATGATGAAGATAATAGTAAAATAAAAAGAATATGAACAATGTAACCCAAAAAATAATAGGTAGAAGATGAAGAAGAAGATGAATAAGGTGAAGAAGTTGATGTCAAAGAAGCTGATGATGAGGATAATGAAGAAGAAAGCGTGGGAGAAGAAAAAAAGAAGGTGAAGGGCGTTGAAGTAGTGAAACATCAATATGTGGCATAAAAAAAAAAAAAAAAACATAGTCAAATTCTTTCTAACGCCGAACGTCATCCAAAAAAAAAAAAATCCTGCTATTCTATTACATTGGGCTAAACCTCTGTGCCTTTAATGTCTCCACCACGTCCCCCAATACATCCTACATTATTCTTAGTTGTTTTCCTTCATGTAGAATGAACCTACAAGTGTATAAAGGGTTTATTTTAATTCCGATATTTTCGTCCCATTGACTTGCATTGGGATCGGGTATCGGTATCGGATTGGATCCGATATTTTACCGGTATCGGCCGATACTTTCCGATACCGATACTTTCCGATATCGGAAAGTATCGCTCAACACTAGTGTAGAGTGTAGGGTGTAGCGTGTAGCGTGTAGGGTGTATGGTGTAGGGTGTAGAGTGTAGTGTAGCGTGTAGGGTGTAGAGTGTAGCGTGTATCGTGTAACGTGTAGCGTGTAGGGTGTGGGGTGTTGAGTGTAGGGTGTAGCGTGTAGGGTGTAGAGTGTAGCGTGTAGGGTGTATAGTGTAGCGTGTAGCGTGTAGGGTGTTGGGTGTAGTGTGTAGGGTGTAGAGTGTAGCGTGTAGGGTGTAAAGTGTAGCGTGTAGCGTGTAGCATGTAGAGTGTAGCGTGTAGCGTGTAGCGTGTAGGGTGTAGGGTGTAGAGTGTAGGGTGTAGCGTGTAGTGTGTAGAGTGTAGCGTGTAGCGTGTAGCGTTTAGGGTGTAGGGTGTAGAGTGTAGAGTGTAGGGTGTAGAGTGTAACGTGTAGTGTGTAGGATGTAGCGTGTTGCGTGTAGCGTGTGTAGTGTAGCGTGTAGGGTGTAGAGTGTAGCGTGTAGCGTGTTGCGTGTAGCATGCAGCGTGTAGGGTGTAGAGTGTAGCGTGTAGCGTGTAGAGTGTAGCGTGTAGGGTGTAGGGTGTAGCGTGTACAGTGTAGCGTGTAGTGTGTAGTTTGTAGCGTGTAGCATGTAGGGTGTAGGGTGTAGGGTGTAGCGTGTATGGTGTAGAGTGTAGCGTGTAGGGTGTAGGGTGTATCGTGTATCGTGTAGGGTGTAGAGTGTAGCGTTTAGCGTGTAGCGTGTAGGGTGTAGAGTGTAGCGTGTAGCGTGTAGGGTGTAGTGTGTAGGGTGTAGCGTGTAGGGTGTGGAGTGTAGCGTGTAGGCTGTAGGGTGTAGAGTGTAGGGTGTAGCATGTAGGGTGTAGGGTGTAGCGTGTAGGGTGTAGAGTGTAGCATGTAGCGTGTAGGGTGTAGAGTGTAGCGTGTAGCGTGTAGGGTGTAGGGTGTAGAGTGTAGGGTGTAGCGTGTAGCGTGTAGGGTGTAGGGTGTAGAGTGTAGGGTGTAGCGTGTATCGTGTAGGGTGTAGAATGTCGAGTGTAGGGTGTATGGTGTAGAGTGTAGCGTGTAGCATGTAGCGTGTAGTGTGTAGGGTGTAGAGTGTAGGGTGTAGCGTGTAGGGTGTAGAGTGTAGCGTGTAGCGTGTAGCATGTAGGGTGTAGAGTGAAGGGTGTAGCGTGTACGGTGTAGAGTGTAGCGTGTAGGGTGTAGAGTGTAGCGTATAGCGTGTAGAGTGTAGCGTGTAGGGTGTAGCGTGTAGCGGGTAGGGTGTAGAATGTCGAGTGTAGGGTGTATGGTGTAGAGTGTAGGGTGTAGAGTGTAGCGTGTAGCGTGTAGCGTGTAGGGTGTAGGGTGTAGAGTGTAGGGTGTAGCATGTAGGGAGTAGGGTGTAGGGTGTAGCGTGTAGGGTGTAGCGTGTAGGGTGTAGGGTGTAGAGTGTAGGGTGTAGCATGTAGCATGTAGCATGTAGCGTGTAGGGTGTAGGGTGTAGTGTGTAGGGTGTAGCGTGTAGGGTGTAGCGTGTAGGGTGTAGAGTTTAGCGTGTAGCGTGTAGAATGTAGCGTGTAGCGTGTAGGGAGTAGGGTGTAGGGTGTAGGGTGTAGCGTGTAGATTGTAGCGTGTAGTGTGTAGCGTGTAGCATGTAGGGTGTAGCATGTAAGTGTAGCATGTAGCGTGTAGGGTGTAGGGTGTAGAGTGTAGGGTGTAGCGTATAGGGTGTAGAGTGTAGCGTGTAGCGTGTAGCGTGTAGGGTGTAGAGTGTAGGGTGTAGCGTGTAGGGTGTAGAGTGTAGCGTGTTGCGTGTAGCTTGTAGCGTGCAGAGTGTAGGGTGTAGCGTGTAGGGTGTAGAGTGTAGCTTGTAGGGTGTAGAGTGTAGCGTGTAGCGTGTAGCATGTAGGGTGTAGGGTGTAGAGTCTAGGGTGTAGCGTGTAGCGTGTAGCGTGTAGGGAGTAGGGTGTAGGGTGTAGCGTGTAGGGTGTAGCGTGTAGGGTGTAGGGTGTAGGGTGTAGAGTGTAGAGTGTAGCATGTAGCGACTAGCGTGTAGCGTGTAGGGTGTAGAGTGTAGAGTGTAGCATGTAGCGTTTAGCGTGTAGGGTGTAGGGTGTAGTGTGTAGGGTGTAGCGTGTAGGGTGTAGCATGTAGGGTGTAGAGTTTAGCGTGTAGCGTGTATCGTGTAGCGTGTAGGGTGTAGGGTGTAGAGTGCAGGGTGTAGCGTGTAGGGTGTAGAGTGTAGCGTGTAGCGTGTAGAATGTAGCATGTAGCGTGTAGGGTGTAGCGTGTAGAGTGTAGCGTGTAGCGTGTAGTGTGTAGCGTGTAGGGTGTAGCATGTAGGGTGTAGAGTGTAGCATGTAGCGTGTAGAGTGTAGGGTGTAGAGTGTAGGGTGTTATGTGTAGGGTGTAGATTGTAGCGTGTAGCGTGTAGCTTGTAGCGTGTAGAGTGTAGGTTGTAGCGTGTAGGGTGTAGAGTGTAGGGTGTAGAGTGTAGCGTGTAGCGCGTAGAGTGTTTCGTGTAGGGTGTAGCGTGTAGCGTGTAGGGTGTAGAACGTAGAGTGTAAGGTGTATGGTGTAGAGTGTAGGGTGTAGAGTGTAGCATGTAGCGTGTAGGGTGTAGGGTGTAGAATGTAGGGTGTAGCGTGTAGGGTGTAGAGTGTAACCTGTAGTGTGTAGCATGTAGGGTGTAGGGTGTAGAGTGTAGGGTGTAGCGTGTAGGGTGTAGAGTGTGGCGTGTAGCGTGTAGGGTGTAGCGTGTAGGGTGTAGAATGTAGAGTGTAGAGTGTAGCGTGTAGGGAGTAGGGTGTAGGGTGTAGAGTGTAGGGTGTAGCGTGTAGGGTGTAGAGTGTGGCGTATAGCGTGTAGAGTGTAGCGTGTAGCGTGTAGCGTGTAGGGTGTAGGGTGTAGAGTGTAGAGTGTAGCGTGTAGGGAGTAGGGTGTAGGGTGTAGCGTGTAGGGTGTAGCGTGTAGGGTGTAGGGAGTAGAGTGTAGGGTGTAGCGTGTAGCATGTAGCGTGTAGCGTGTAGCATGTAGGGTGTAGAGTGTAGAGTGTAGCATGTAGCGTGTAGCCTGTAGGGTGTAGAGTGTAGCGTGTAGCGTGTAGAGTGTAGGGTGTAGCTCTTTCCAATGGCCTACAAGCATAAGTGAAGCAGTGAGCAGCAGTCTCTATTAGTATAGGAGATAACAGAAAACATTTCACATTTTTCCCCATTGGGTCATAACTTCTTTTACAATGATCAGAGGTTGAAATTTTTTGCGTTTTCCTGCTCTTTTCAATGGCTTACAAGCATAAGTGAAGCGGTGAGCGGCAGTTTCTATTAGTATAGGACCCAATGGGGAAATGGGGAAAAATGTGAAATGTTTTCCGTTATCTCTTATACTAATAGAGACTGCTGCTCACTGCTTCACTTATGCTTGTAGGCCATTGGAAATAGCAGGAAAACGCATCATTCTAACAGAAGTTTTGACCCAGTGGGGAAATGGGGAAAAATGTGCACATTACACCCTACACTCTATGATCTACACCCTACACGCTACACCCTACACCCTACATGCTACACCCTACCCTCTACACCCTACACCCTACACGCTACACGCTACATGCTACACTCTACACTCTACACGCTACATGCTACACGCTACACCCTACACTCTACACCCTACACCCTACACGCTACACCCTACACCCTACTACCTACACGCTACACGCTACACGCTACACCCTACACTCCACACCCTACACCCTACACGCTACACGCTACACTCTACACGCTACACGCTACTCTACACCCTACACTCTACACCATACACCTTACACTCTACGTTCTACACCCTACACGCTACACGCTACACCCTACACGCTACACTCTAAGCAC